>NC_089731.1:9770000-10133333 GCF_035083965.1 Branchiostoma lanceolatum | reverse complement strand
TGTCTGCGAACACTGCCGAAGCTTGTTTGAATCGCCCTCCAGCCTCGCAGCACACGTGGAGGAACAGCACACTGTTGTTCTCTCCAGTCCGGGATACTGGGGAGACTCTGGGTTCAGCGTACGAAGGAAAAGGACCGTTTCATTGGAGGAGAGGAGGAAAAGATCCCGAGAGAGGATGAGAGAAAAACGGAACAACATGACAGAAGAAGAGAGAGACCAGATCAGGGAAAAGGCTCGGTTAGCAAAAAGAAACAAATTCCACAATCTGGCCAAAGAAAAGAAGGAGAAAGAAAGGGAGCGAGCAAGAGTGTACATGAGAAAGAAAAGGATGACGATGACAGAAGAGGAAAGGGACAAAGTTCGAGAAAAAGCTCGACTGGCGAAAAGGTTGAAAACGGCCACAATGCCTGAACCAGAGAAGGAAAAGATGAAGGAAAAGGCCAGGATTCGAATGAAGCAGAAGCGTGAGAACATGACGGAGGCGGAACGAGAGGTAATGAGAGAGAAGGCCAGGATACATGCACGGCAGAGAAGGCTGGCTGAATCTTACCTGAAGTCGCAGGGGCAGAGCAGCAGTGATTACAAGCACTGTGGGGGAACAATAGCAGAGGACTTAATGACTGCTCTGAGAAACTGGGAGGACTCAGAAAGCATTACCAGTGAAGACACCATATCCACGGGGGATAAGTATGACATCTACTTACCTGAAGAGCAACAGACAGACCATGAAGCCGGTGCATCAGTAGATGACAAAGAAGCAGGGTCATCCACATTACAAAGTGTACAGCTAAGCCAAAGGAGGCGTGAAGACTATGACCTCTCACAGAATAACTTACAGTTCCAAGCCTTGAACCCAGGAAGTTAACATAAAAACAGAACATTGTCCCTTCACTTCTGAACAGAAACAGGATTGCTGATGTTGTGAAGCAATGTAATTGTAGAACTTTGCAGATAATTACCAGTTGATGTTGTACATGTATTCAAATGCTAAGATAGTTCAGTAAAATTTCTTTTAAAATAAACTTTTTAAAAGATTGACCACTTTGGTGATGTATAAAGCTGTCAGTACTTTTCATGAATCATTAGGTTGTATCCTTTCAGATCTGGTAAAGGGCTTCTGTAAAGCCAGGGTCACACTGTTTGCAACCTTCAGCCAAATTTGTTGATCACCAGAAGGTTTCCAAAATGTCAAAATCCCCAGAGAGTCCAGCATATTTTTCACCTAAAAATCTACCCAATCACGTTGGATGGGGCTAGGTGAGCTGCGAAATCCGGCCGATTCCTAAGAATCACTCAGTGATGGAGAGAACACTGGCTGTAATTTGGCCAATAATGTCCCTTTGACCTTGTACTAGTAGACTCGTCCATCAGTCTGTTTTCCTGCTGTGTGACACGCTCAACAGATGTCGTCCATGTTTGGGCATACATTTATAACAACTGTAAAGTGAACTGTTGAATTGCCTTCTGTTTTAGGAAGTACCTTTAAAGTAGGTGGTCCATTAACGAAAAACAAGCCTCTTTTCAAGGCTGTAGATTGTTAAGTTTTGTAGAAAGATGTAAATACAATTCTGATGACTATCTTCACTTTGCAAACCTTTTATGAAGAAAGTAGTAATTAACTATGCATATTACATTTTAAGCAAAATCATTCTGACACACCGGTACAAGTAGCAATGCCCACCAATGCATTTGGTAAATTAGTATTGGTAAAAGAGTGTTCTTGTATTTCTGCCTGTAGATGCAGAAAATGATAAAATACTCTGATCGTTTTTATAGTCTTAAATAAAATGTGACATCCATTCATGTGTCCTGCCGTGTGTTCTTTATATGTTCATGTTTTTAAAGCTACGGGAAATACCGGTGAAAGAAGTTTGTATTCAAGTATAGAAAGGTTTTCTCAAAGTTTCCAGACCACCCAAAGTCACCATTTGTTAAAACAAATACACTGTACATGTACTTTGTGCATGTGAGCTGAATTCCAATCTACCACTTACAGTACTTTTGGAGGGACATGACTTTGTGTAAAGCTGTTGAGGTAACATTTGTTTGCACCCTTTATGCCAATTACCAAAAAATGGCAGAAAATAAAGAAAGGAAAATAATTTACCAAAAAACAGTTGAGAAATGGGGAGAATTATCCAGGACAATTAGCACATGATACGAGCACAGATGTTTTGCTGGAATATGTAGGTGAAACTCTGGAATATGTAGGTGAAACACTGAAAGTTGGAGTAAAACGAAGAGCCACAAATTTAGCATGCCGCTTTTGTTCATTCCTTCTTGTACCTGACCTGACATCCATCTCCTTCCAGGTTCTTACCCAGTCCAGTTTGTGTGTGGGTACTGCCAGAGCCTCCATGACTCCCCCAGCCTCCTCCAGGCCCATGTGGAGGAGACACACACTGCAGCGGCACCCTCGGACGCTTTTAGGAGGGAAAGGAACCGGATTCGCATGCAAGAAAAACGTAAAAAGCTCACAGAAGAGGAGAAAGCCACAATAAGGGAGAAGCAGAAGTTACAAGCAAGGCAAAGAAGAATGTGTATGTCAGCGGAGAAGAAAGCAGAGGCGAGAGAAAAAGACAGGCTCACCAAACAGATGATGAGGAAAAGTGCAACAGACGATGGCTTAGATCTGCGCGAGAAAAACAGGATGCAGAAAATGGTGTACAGGCAAAATGCCAGCGAGGAACAACGTGCATTATGGAGGGAGAGAGATAAACTCAGGAAAAGAGAAGACAGGGAAGTGAAAGCTGTACAGTACCGGTTATTTGACGAGTTGTACGCGGGTATTGAATCACTGCTAGTAGGGATACCACCAGATAATGATCAGAACTGTACAACAGATCAAGGTCCAATGCAGAATACAGTACAAGCCACTACAGAGGAGCCAACCATCAAGACTGGTACTATGTCAGATGGATTCAACTCTGTGCAAAACCTTATAACCTTTATGCAAGGTGCTAATGTGGTCTCAGATTCAGAAATCACAAGAATCCATGAGATTATTTGGAAGACAATGAACACTTCCACCGGGGACTTGAACAATGATGTCAGAGTATATCAAAAAGCTGTTGAAGACTGCACAGCTGTAGGTGACTTGCAAGAGTGCACAAGCCTGGAGCATCAGCCAGGACCTTCCTCTCTTGGAGACACACATCCTGCCGAGGTCATGGAAAAGGCAGAGCAGATGGGGATGAAGAATAGTGACAATGCTTTTCCTCTTCAAAACGGTGCTGATGTTGACTCCAGCAGTGATGTAATTGTGAAACAAGAAGGGATAGGTTGTGCTGATGTCATCAGAGCTTCAGCTGGAGATCAGCATTTAGCAGATAGCTCCAACATTCCTCACTCATCGGTTAATACAGGTGCACAACAGCAGTCAAGTACACTCTCTCAAGAAGCCGCAGCCCTGTCAGAGATGATACAAAAGGCGAGGTGGCTGATAGCCATGGCAGAAGGACAGGACTGTCCTGAGATAGATCTCGCCATCAAGAGGGAAAGGATGAAGATACGGAACATGCTGAGAGTGCTGATAGCACCCACACAGGACATGGAGAAGGAAAGGGAGATAGCAAAGCTAAGGTACGGAGGTGCTGTTGATTGGGTTAATGTATGAAAACTATGCGTCAGGAATTTGTTTAGACAATATTTCTCTAGAACTGCTCTTTGATGTATTTCTCATATCATCACACCTTTATACTAATCCCACCTGTCCTCTAACTATTGGAAATTTACTGCAATGATGCAGTCACAAGAGAATTACATTTTTCTTTAGGTTTAGCCATGATGGATTAAATAAAATCGTTGGTAGCTTTCATAAAGAAAAGAAAGAAAGCAACATCCATTATTTTCCATTCCATAAATTCCATGAAGTATGGTTTATATTTTTTTCTTTGATAGGATGGCATTTAAAAGGCAGACAGCGACACCAGCTGCAAGAGAACTTGAGAAGGAGAAGGGCAGGGAGAGGATGAGGTGGAAAAGGATGACACAAACAGAGGAAGAGCGGGAGATTGAGAAGGAGAAAAACAGGATCAGGACGAGGCTGAAAAGAATGGAGATGAGTGCTGACGAAAGGGAAAGAATCAAAGAGAGGGAGAGGCTCAGGTAAACCGTGTTTTTGTGTTATACCTGTGCGGACAAGACCTTTGTACCAATGATATCTAGCCAGAGGATGATTTAACATTGTTATGAACATGATGGAGATAAAACAAACATGTAGTGTTCAGAGAAAGTATAGCCTATACCCGGTAGTTTTAATGCTTCCAAGCTACAAATGTTAAAAATTCGTGTTTAAAGCCCTTGTCACACAGCAGAAAAATCAAGCTCTAAATGACATTGTCAGCAGTAATATGACCAATATTCTCTCAATTATTGGACGATTTCCGGTTGACGATCTCAGGTAAATGAGCCCCATTCAGTGTGATAAGGGTACCTTTTCAGGCGAAAAATACACTTGACTCTCAGGTGACTTTGAGATTCTGCAACCTTCTGGTGATCAGCAAATATAGCTGAAGCTTGTTGACTGTGTGATGGGTATAAAGAACATTCCAGTATTGTGGCAAACATTTGTTTGTGAGTAAACACTTTCCTTCATCTATGTTGTATAGGAAAAGACAGAAAAGGGAGATGGCCACAGAGGAGCAGAAACAGGCTTGGAGGGAGAATGACAGAATCAGCAAAAGGATAAAGAGGGGAACTTCTCAACACCAGGTGGGCAAACTGTGGATGGAGGAATGCGGAGAGAACAGTTTTGGGTACCAGCAGGCTTGTGAGGAGCATAGAGAGTGTAGCAGTAGTGAAAGTAATGACCAGATGTCAGATATCAGCAGAGAGAATGTTAGTAGCGATGATAGCAGCACTGAGTCAGTACAACAAAGGTTCCTGCAAAACACTGAGGACCAGACAGGATGCCCAACCTCAGAAGAAGACTGCAACAAAAAACTTGTCAGCAACATTCTTGAAGATGTGAAGCAAGGCACAGCATCACAAGATATCCCTTTTGCTTGTACTTCTCGTGAAACTGTTGGCAAGCTGGAAACCAGCTTCTGTGACTCCAGTGAGCTAGTTGCCCCTGGTAACCAGCCTGTAGAGAGATCTGATCAGAATGTAGAAGCTCAAAATTCCTCTGCCCGTTGGGATGCACTTGAGTACAATTTTATGCCATTTGCAGCACTGTCAAACGACTGAGGGACTGTAAAAGAGGTGCGGTTAATCATTGGTATCTCAACTTTGCAGGTCTTCTGGACAGCGCCAGTATTGATTTGGGGAGGAGCGCTGGCTCACAATTTTCCAGTTATCGGGGCCAGGTTCACGGGCAGCAAAACATTTTCCCGAGCAACAGAACCTGGCCCCAAAAAGTGGAAAATCGTGAATCAGCGCTCCTCCCCAAGTCGACAGCGGCGCCCAGAAAGCCTGCAAATCATGACTTACCGTAAATCATCTGGACTGGAAAACTCTTCACAAGAAGATATTGAGGGGGAATCTGGCGGTAACACAGCTGATACTGGTGTTGATGAGGACATGAATGATTAGTCACATCCAAACTGTGGTGATTACAGACCTTACAGGTACAATGTACATATAGCTCTGAGAATGTAGATTTAATTCCAACTTGTAGAGAGTCCATGGAGGCTGCTTGTGAACATGACTTTGAACAAATCTGCCTTTTTAGGTTGATAGGTTTGGGGCCAATCTGTTAGTACTAGCCTAGAAATATCCTTAAGGGTAAATGTTACCACCCAGTAAATCTTAATACCACCCACTACAGTTCATATCTCATAATTTATTGATTTTTCAAATGATATCATCATTGTGTAACACACATGATAGCCCTGGTCTATATTGCAATATTGACATCTTTAAATGTAACTAAATGTGCTCATCTCATGACATTGCTCAAGAAATACCACAGAAGGAGCTGTTTTACAATTTGCTCATATAACATAATATGCAGGTTGTATTTTTAGTACTGTAGAATAGTCACTTAGGGTACATGTTTTCGGAATGTTAAGAAAAAATCTTCAATGTATACATGTACAAAAATGTAAGTAGGTGCTTTGCACGTGAGTAGACCATATAGTGAGTAGGGAAGCATTTCATGCATATCACTATAGATTCAACTTTAATATGTTTCTGTTTTCGACATACCATACGAGCTTTTCAGAGAAATACATTGCATGACTTGTCGAGCCCTGTCCGTAAGCATTCCATGTCTAACTTATTTTAAGTCAACTTGCCATTATGATAATGAACTCTAGTATTTGACGTGATTCGACAAAAATGTAAAACTGTCCATTAAAAGTGTAACATTTATGCAACCCCAGACATTACTTCATCAATCCATGGTAGATACTGGATGACGTTGGTGTACACTCCATATCTGTTCTTCCTCCCACACCCCCATCCCCACGACACCACCCCTCCCTGAACCCACTTCTCTTCGGTTCTCTCGAAGAAGGCCAGTGGACCCCCGCTGTCCCCCCGACACGCGTCCTTCCCTCCCTCCTGGAACCCCGCACAGATCATGTCTGACGTCACGGTCCAGTCGTAGGTCTTGTTACAAATGTCGGTGTCCACAAGGGGTAGGAAAACCTGTAGGAAACAACATGATGCAATGTTGAGAATGTCTTACACTACAATATTTACCACGTACTTCTACAACAAAGTTGCATCCTCCAAAAGTTTTCTTCTTAAGACGTCGTGGGAAGCATATTAAATATTAACTGTCTTTGTAAGACTTATCAAAATCTAGCCAATACAAGGTTCATCATTTGTTCAACCGACTCTTTGACCCTCTTCAGTAATTCTGACCCACTAGGTTTGACACATGATTTTAAATCCATGTCACAGGAAACGATTGAATATCAACGTTTGATCTGTACGAAGTGACTTACAAGTTACAACACATGCTTGAGATGCATTTATGGTGTATGAGAGATGCAGTCAGAACACCTTAGTTGTATACTAAACATTACCTCTCTGAGCTCGTTAGCGATGAACCCTTGGTCCGTGTGTCCCCACCCCGTCACCACACCCTCCCTGCCCGGTAGAAGGGTTCTGATCGCCTCTTCTTCACTTAATAGACATATCGGTGACACATACGGGTTCAGTCGAGCTGGACTCTCCAACTTCAGAAGGGCTGAAAAAAGAAAATCTGGTCAGTGACTAAATATCTGATACGTAATTTATTACAATTACTAAAGTAAACTATTACTAAAATTAGCAGTCTTTTCTTTTTCAAAGAAGACCGGTATTGCTAAAATGATCCATACAACAACGACGGATTTCCTTCTTTGTCGACAGACTTCATTAAGGTAGGACATGAGCTTCTACACTGAGTTTGGAAAAAGTATAGCAGAAGGTAGAGCTTACTGAGCGATACTTACCTATGTCAGCAAGGAATGTAGTGAAGTTGAAGGCTGGATGGACGACTATTTGTGCCACCTGCACCGTCTGTTCAGTCGTGTCTTTGTCCCGTGCCTTGTGTTTTCCTGTCACGAAAACACGCATGGAACAGTCATCAGCTCTGTATTATCTGCTCCACATGTTGGCTTAAGGTTTGCAGGGCGGCTAATCTAGTGAAATTGACTTTGTACTATTTTACCAGTAAAGAAGTGAGAGAAAAATAGCCTTGTACTGAATATTGGTAGCAAAGAACATAAGGACTCCAAAAATAGTTTTTGGAACCATATGGATGACGTCATCATGTCTACGATTCGTTGTTGAATATAATCTAATTACAATCGCCAAGAGAACAATATATATGAAGATGACAGGACGACAACTCGGGAAAAGCTTGAGCTAGCGCATGCATGTCGACTCACCGTTACGTTGAGGAACACTAAAACATGCATGTTTAGCTTCTCATTCAAGACATGCATTACCTTGACACCGAACATTGGCTTGCATAAGAGCAAGATATGTAAACCTACCTAGTTTAACACTGAAAGAGCCCTTCAGAATGGGATCAAACGTGACTGGGCTAACCAAACAATGGGCCGCCGTCAGGACCCATTGGTCCCCTGAAACAAGACAAGAGTACGGCTTTTGCTTGATGTATGGTCTTGTTCAAAGTTTTTGTCCTTGGCAAAAATGTTCAAATGGCCGAGAGATTGTGTCACCGACATTTGATATCTTTTGTGAATTAGGTTCATAGAATCACCTTTTCCAAACAACCAAAGACATACGCGGCTGGCATTCTTGCTTCTCTGATTGACATTAAAGCAAAAAATTAAACTCATATCGATGATCGAACTATGTAAAAAATAGTATGTTCTTTTCATATCATATATAAAGAAATATGTGATGAAGTGACACAAGCTTTAGTGAGAACGTACCTAAAAGTGTTCCTCCACAGAATGGCCCTCTCGGTGTCCTGTACAGCATGGCCATCCAGGGCCAGGCCCCGCGCATCGCCGGCCGGCCTCCCACCAGCTTCCCCCGGGTCACGAACTCGGGCTTCCCGCAGACTGAAACAGAGCTGGCCCGGCTCAATGGGAACTCGACGGACGTGAATAACTCTTGTTCAGAAGAATAGATTAGGCACGAAGTGTGGGTTGTACATGTGTATGTGTGTAGTACTGTGTAGAGCCATACGACCGAGGTACATAGTCTGTCGGTATCATAAGGCTATGCCATCATGGCAATAAACTGCATCGACCGGACTCGGACTCAGATTTCCGGGATACTTCCATGACTAGCCTCAAATAAATACTGGGAGAAAGACTATAACGTTCTCTACTGCCGAATCGTTTTCTGTACATGTCGGCTGTCCGAAAAATAACGGTCCCGTCATTCTTAATAATTATAGGAGGAAGAATCACTTAAGATAGGTACTTATAATGACTTTATTTGTTGACTCCATCCCAATAGGGTAACAACATTTTGAATCGACATCAATACATGTTTGAGTGAACTCGTTGAAGAATGGTAATGCTTTAGTGAAAATCGGAATTTTGTGGTCAAGTTTACATTGCAAGCTTGTATCAACATTTTTCTGTAGAATGTAGCCAGAAATCTTTGTTTTCATTTCATGATAAAAATGGCTTCTTTTTCATTTGCGTTCACAGGAAGCAAGTTACAGTACAAATTGCACGAAGTCACGTATACTTATATAGTTATGATATGCTTGGAACTACTGTGTTCTTTGTCGACGTCCCTGTCCATATGTGTAGATACATATTACTATTATTACTATCATTGCAGAAGAATGCAATTTAATCATTTTCATGGTGTTCTCCCGTTGTGTGGGCAAACATTTGAACATTCATTCATTACATCTAATCTTCAGCAATCGTGTCTTTGATCCATTGCACAAAGTTCTCCACCCTGGCGTACACCCCGTACTTCCGCGCCCTCCCACACTCGCCAGGCTGGCCCCAGGACACGATGCCAGCCACGTAGAAACGGGTGGTGTCCGGGTCCTGGAACAGCAGTGGACCTCCGCTGTCCCCATCACAGGAGTCCTTCCCGCCGACCCGGAGTCCCGCACACATCATGTTCCCTGTTACCGGATAGTCCCCCTCATACGCAGAGACACACTCCTCCTGGTCTACTACTGGTACCTCCACTTCTTGCAGAGTGCCCGGTTCTGAGCCGAAGACGTTAGAAGTCCTGCCCCAGCCCGTGACCACACCAGCCCGCCCTTCCTGTACGTCCTGTGCGCTCCTCTCCCGAGCCTTTCTCTGCAAACACACAGGTCGGATGTAGTCCGTAAGTTTTACCTCTTCTTTCAGTTCAAGTAAGGCGATATCGGAGTCGAAAGTGTCCTTGTTCCAGTCGGGATGTCGGACGACCTTTTTCACCTCCAGGAAGACGACGTTGTCGTCTGGCTCTTTCCGGTTGTGTAGCCCGAGACTAACGTTGAGGTAACCAGTGGGCAGGATGTCGTTCTCTCCTACACAGTGAGCCGCTGTAAGAATCCACTTCTCGTCCACTAGCGCGCCTCCACAGAACGGCTTCCTGATGCGGGGCGCACCTTGGTGTATGACCAAGGCCTGCCAGGGCCAGGCTCCCTTCTTGGACGGGCCTCCTCCGACGATCCTGTCTCGGGACGGGAAGCTGGATTCTCCGCAGACTGCAGCGGGAAAGAAGACGTCACAGTCAGTCAGATGGAAGGAGATGGAAGGTAGTAGTACAGGGAGGCTGGAGAGATCACCACTCAGCGATGGTGCCGTTCAAGATATGGTTTGATAGAAACAAATCAGAAGGAAGAAGTTGTGCCGTAGATTCCAACGTTGGGTTCCACATGCAGAAAATTACACTGTTGCCGACTCACTGAATGGTCAGTCTTGAACATTTGTTGATCGACCCATCAATTGATTGATTGATTGATTGATTGATTCAGTTATTGGAAGATAAAAAGAGCGATGCGCTATATTTTACTTTTATGAGGGTTCTGTATTCCTTGGTTCCTATACTACTTTCCGTCATAATGTCCATCGGCTGACGTATGATGATGACGTATCATAGTACTTCATGTTCCCTTAACGAAATCACTACAGTATCAAAAGTGTAATAAATATTATACTGGTATGCATTATTGATGTACTTAATAGGAAACTCACTTGGCTTGCAGCTAGGCTCATTCCCAGTCCACTTCCCGTTGGCCTCACAGAATCTCGTTCCCTCTCCCACCATCTCGTAGAACTCGTCGCACCTGTAGATTGCGATGTCTGAGTACGAGAAGTTCCCGTCAACCTCGATAGCGCCGTTAGAGATATTGGGAAGAGCACCGCAATTAACGACTGCAGTGGAACATGAGATAGGAAGATCTGTTATTGTTTGTACAATTATGCTTTAAGAAATATCGAAGAAAAGTAAACTTGCGACATGTACCAGTTCCAACTGTAAACTCTATTTTTCTCGGAAAGAATTTTCACATCGACAATCTCGGTAGGAACAAAAATGCTCTTTCAAACGAAGACTACAAAATTCCTGAAAAGAGATTATGAATTTGTGTCATTGCTAAACACATTTATCAACCTAAACATTAGTAATGAGTTGGTACAAGTTTCACAAGCCTGGATTGATAGCCTTAAAGGCATAGTTTTTTTGCAAGTTTCTTGGCGATGGGTGATAGTGAAAGAGGAGGCTTACGTTTGCAGGTAGGCTGTACGCCGCTCCAGGTGCCGTCTGCCTGACACACGCGGCTGTCCGGACCGTCCAGGTAGTACCCCTCCCCACACGTGAAGCTGACCCGCTGTGAGTAGGTGAAGTTGGAGCCTTCCATGGTGCCGTACACTGGTGCCGACAGCGCCTCACATGGGCGAGCTGTAAGGTGGAGTATCATAAAAGATGTAGCCCAAGCTGGATACGACAAGTTGATGCAACGGGTTTATATGTGCGTATCTTATTACCTGGATGTCTAACCTTCATCGGCGTAGGTTTGAATGTAGCATTAATGAATGATTTATGAATACTAGTGGTCCAAGGCACAGATCTTTAAAGCTGATTTACTGATCCGCTGGATCGAACTTTCCGTTAGATTACATTGCAAAGTCTATATACTAGTAGCTATTGTTCAATACATGGTAATATTATGGGTGTTACAAGACATAAGCCCCGCCCACCGGAGATCGAATAAACGTCACTATGATTGACGTACCGGTTGTGAAGTAGGTAGCCCTGAACCCTTTGTTCTCTCCAGAGTCGTCCGAGTGAAAGAACACGTGCATCTTGTGGTCTGTCGAGGTGATGGTGGGGGGAACGGTCTTACCGCAGTAAGGACCGTACTTCTCATCCCCAGCCTGGATCTATAAAGATAGAAAAAAAATATGATTTCAAAATTCAACGTATTGTGCAACATATCAAGAATTCACAAACATCACAAACCCAATTATCAAATGTTTCGTTGTTTTTAAACTATGTTTGGTTGTAATATGACCACCAATGCATCTTGATGGTCACAGTATGAAAAGTATTAATGATACAGATGGAAAGTATTAATATTTCGCAGAGCACCTTAAGGTTGTCGTAAGGACACGACACTTCCGGGTGTTGTTCTATGTCGAAGCCCTCATCAAACTGCAGAGTCACCACGTAACCAGGTTCCACCTGTATCTTCCAGTCACAGTCCAGAACGATAGGGTACATGCGCGGGTACTCCGGGGTGGTGATGGTGCCGGATAGTTCCGTCAGGACCTGACGACTGCAACCAACTGTGGAAGTTTGTTTCAAGTATGTAAATAAGACATTCAGGAACGTCATTTCCATCTAATTTATGCCATTTTTTCTCGACATTTCCACTTTCGCCAGGTTATTTATATTTTCGGTTTTGCCATGGTGTAATGTAAATAGTTTAACTCGAGAAGCTGTGTATGGATCTTCATGATATTTGCTTGGTGGGTAGGTGTCGGGGAGACGAGGTTCAAGTGCGATAATGGGCATCGTCGCAGCTTCCTACGGTACTGCAGCTGAACATGTATGGATGTTTTCTAATGTAACATTGTCCTTTTAATGATGTAGCGTTGAAAAAGAGAACATGCATGAAGAGAAGAATGATAGTCATTGAAGCATGACAGTATGGGTTACATGCATGGAAAGAAAAGTTTTGTCTCGCCGTACATTTGCATGTTTCCCTGTCCTTCATTATCCAGTACCCCGCCTTGCAGGAGCAGTAGTAGCCGGAGATGTAGTTATGGCAGAAATGATGACATCCACCATTGTCCACTGCACACTCGTCCCGATCTGAAATAAAATACATCAAATACCACAAACTGATATACACAACCTGGTTATCTGCTGCTGTATACAACGCATGGTGCGTTGGCAAAATCGCTAAGGCAAACATGAACACTGTTGAGAAAATATGCCCACAACATACAGTCATCACAAATAAAAAAATTTCAGCCGTCTGTGTCATTCATCGCGATAATGATACACTTATTCAAACACTTGACGTTACGAACACGTGACTCCGGTAATGGGTCAAAGGTGTGAGGAAGCCTGTACCGTCCCCCGTCCCGGTTGAACTTGAGTGCGAAAATGGCATTCGACAGCACAGATCATGCCAAGTTAGCTTAATAGATTAACACACATACATACCGACCACCCTATAGTGCGCCATGAATCCCCTGTGCCTGTCTACGTTGGAGAAGTCTGATGTGAACTCCAGACTGAGTTGACTGCCCTTGGACTCTATAACACGGTCTCCCGGCACCTTTTCTGTATCCGTGTCCTCGGTACCGCAGAACAGTCCCACCAACTTGTCTCCTTCCATCACCTGATATGGGTTGTAGTATTCAAGATTAGTACGAGGTATGATTTCATACATTATGAAGCTTCGCACAGCGATATTTCATTCCAACTTGTCCACTAGAAAATATTCCTTTTTATTTCTAGTTTATCCGTCAGACAAATGACATGCTTCCTTCTCCCCAATGTATTCTTACATTCATATTACGTACCTTGTCTAAATCCATATATAAACCGGTGCCTTTACATCATTAAATCTCCAAGCAGAAGTTGGTGGGGAATATTTTGACCTTCTTATCATATGCCGCAGGCCCCACCAACCTCTGCTTGGGGAGTAACATCATTAAACCGTTATTTTGTAGATCATGAAAAAAAGTGAAGTTTTGGAATCTAATCATCTGTACATTCACGAGAAGAAGACGTACCTTGACGTAATCATACTCGCACAGATAGGAGCTTTCTACGTCGAAGTCTGAGAAGTAGAGTTGGACGTGGAAGGAATCCGGCATGGTGATGTTCCAGAAGTGGCTGACGTCATCAGCGTACGGGTCAGGGTACCCGGGAGACAGGATATGGCCGCCGTACAGCTCGTTGATCGTCATTTTGTTCCCATCCTGCTTGTTCATCCCATCCGCCAGCAATAGAGACGAGACAAGTAAGAGAACTCTCAGGGAAAATAACCTGTTGGAAGGAAAAAAAGAAATGCATTTTAGCCAGAAATCGCCGTACATCACAACACGGTGTGAGTGTTGCTCAGTGTCATGATAAAGAAGGCGGTCTCACAAAGGAGTATACCATACTACATTCTGTACATTTTGATTTGTTGTGTTGTGTTGCACATAAACTTATTCAATATAAGGTCGCGTCCTTCTGAATAGTTGCAGACGCCGCTAACTACAGTAAATGTTTCAAGCAAGCACAACCCACGGCAAAATTCAGCAAGTAGGGTTCAAATTAAATGTGTCCTTGACGCCTCAGCTGTTCAAACAAGTCCACAGTGTGTGTATGCTACATGTAGGATCCTTGTAGGCGTGAGTGTCAGGGACAACCAGGTACATGACTCAACTTTAGAGATAATGGAAACCTTTTTGAGGCTGTCTGCAGGCTAGTTACATGGAATACAATTGGCAGCTTCTGTCCGCTACAATCTTCAGCAAGCTCTGAGCGAGGGCCAAACAAGACTAGATCTAGAGTTCAGGGTATAACAGTCAGGAGCGTAAAATGCTGACAATGGAAAACTAACCTGGCACGTACGAGGGACATGTTTTTAAGTTCAGTGCTGATGTGTGCAGATTTACAGCGATAATTAAGGTCTCGCAGTATAGGGAAACAAGGAAGTTATGCTGACAGTCAGTTTCAACTTTATTTCCTCCTCATGCCATGTGTTTCATATCAAACCGTTACCGTTATAATAGCCTCAAGTTGAAAGAACTGCTCGCTATTCTATATCAGTATATATGGAAATCGTTATAGTTCTGTGTAATTCAGCGTCAGACACGAATGCATAGACCAGGAATTGGCGTTCAAAATTTGTTTTGGAACTAGTAGTGATCTTCGTATTTTCTATTGGCTAGAGACGGAGTCGTTCAGAAAGAATTATTCCCAAGTAGAGTTAGACATAAATTTGTGTCTGATGCTGTATGTGATAACCCTAGTCCGAACTCTTTTCGTCACGTCTTCACTACATACTCGGCAGTGAAAGTAAGAAAACCCCTAACCCTATATTGGCCTCTTTCGGCAACTTCCTGAAATTTGAACCCAGCCTATGTAGCAACCTTCAATTAGAGAAAAGAGCTAGGACTGTATCTGTTGATGCAGGGTTAAAACCCCTCCATAAATATATCGTTATAAATGGCCCTATTTTCTCATTGCTGTACAGTTCTCTCGCAAACATGTATACAGTGTTTCTCACTCAGATAAAGATATGACATATACACATTGAGCGCTACAAACTGCAGCCAGCCTAGTCCTAGTTCGCCCCAGCTGTCATTACGCCATTTTTGTCTACCAGATGAAAAATATTTGCTTATTCGCGTCGACAAATCCTGTACATAATGAGATCGAGTGAGGACACAGAAGAGTAGAGAGATCATAGCTACAGACCCTCGCAGATAATGAGGACGTCTGTGTACATACCAGGACATAGCCATGATGAGTCTCCCCTCCCCGTACTGCCCGTAAACAGGACGACTGCAGCTCGCTGTGGGTGCACTTCAGTCGGACTTGGAACCCGACGAAAAGGATGAACTGTGAAGTTCAACCCATGAGGTCATGCACGGGTCAGGAAAACACTGCTTGTTTACGCAGGGTTTGTGAGGACGTGACGTGGCTGCCTGCCCGCCGACTCTGCTGTGGAGAAGTCTGGACCACAGGGGGCCGGATTTCAGGGGCTAATTTGATGCAGAGGGGTAGGGTCAAAGGGTTCAAATCGTTTCGGAACGCGGGCTTTTCAATTACCTTTGGACCACTTTGAATCAGTCTATCAAAGATTTAGAAGAGCACGACGTGTAATGATGCGTCCAGGCTAATCTTTCGTACACTTTGATATAAAGATAGAAGGTGGGGGTATCGTTTAGTTGTATTGCATTCGAATCCATCGATCAGAAGGTCGTCATACGAATATACTTTCTCTGTTCGGTAATAAAAAAATTATTGTAGATTGCGCTGTGCCTTCAGCCACGGTACACAGATGTGTATGGTTTACCAACTTGGTTCTACTATATCAGCCTCTATGAGGGCCTGCATGCCTTTTTCGTAAGGCGTAATTCAGCCTTTTTCGTCTTCGTAATCCGTAGGCAGTCGCCCCAAATCAACGTAATTCGTAATAAGTACATAAGCCGTAACACGTAATTGGTCGCTTTCTTTCTACGCAAACCGTAACAGTCACCTTTATGCAACGTAAAGCGTAATCCATAAATTGCTAGTAAAGCGTAGGCTGTAAGCGAGCCCCTCCCATTATCATGTCCGCGTGTCACTCTCATGTCAGAGGTGACTCACAACAAGCTCCAGAGCGACCAGACAGGTTCTGCTTCATTTCATGCAGGAGTAATACCATGGCGGATCACCCGATAAGATATCTCTAACATTGTCGTCCGATTTGTGCCTCACAGGTGGGAATACATTTACCGTACAAATTCTAGATCTTTGAGGAATGTTTGCATTGCGACATAGAAATTTATATATATATATATATAAAAGATCGTTCGCCAGGTTACCATGTTGTCCTTGGTAGAGCTATGGCATGGTTCAATGAGACCGCATTTCCTTAAGGTACGTTGGAGTGGAGTTGGGAGAACTTCAACGTATGTGATAGCATAGGTCCCTTGTCACACAATAGAAACAGATTATTCACGAAAGTATCCGAAATCTCCAAAAACTTTTCTAGATTAAGAAATACACAGAAACTCATATTCCTTTTAAAATCTCCCAACCCACTCATCATTGAAAGTGTGGGACTTTTTATTTTCCACTGCTTTCAGAGAAGAAATCAAACCCCGTATTAGTACCATAGATATAGAAACTTACTATAGAATAGCAATATAGAATAATCTTGTATTACATGTATACCTTTTGTTTTACCGTACATTTGTATTTCGACACTGTTGTCAACATGCAATTAGCCTACGGGCATGAATTTGCAATAAACTATTATTATTAATTTCTCAATACACGAACATAATTCTACCATCAAAGATCTTCATTCATAAGCAAGCTGTGGTGTTTATCGGGATCAAATGTGTCAGATGTGAAAGTTCGTAGTTCAATAGTGCCTCTTCATTATAAGTAAAAAAACAGGTTAGACTCCATTTGATACAGATGTCATTGCGTGTGACCTCACGCTAGGCTAAACTTCGTCATTATCACTCATGCGTTTAATGCAAAGAACTAGATTAAGGTACTTTTCAAGTCATCTCCAAGATGCTAAATATCACCAGCTTTGACGAAAGCTAAGAGTTCAGCCGCTAGGTGTATGAGTTTTGACTCAGAATTTAGAGTAGGGCGTAGAGAGGCTGACTGAATTTAGCGTAATTTGTAGCTCCGGAATTTAGCGTCGAGCGTTCTCGAGACGCCTCCATACAGGTCCCTCTCAGGGAGGTGTCCGCAAAAGTAGGTATTCAACATTTTTGACTCAGAATTAGATAGTTGAATCTTGTGTAAAATCTTCAAGCCTCATGATTTAACGTAATCAGCTCTGAGAATTTAACGTAATTCGTAATCGGCGGCGAAAATGTTGCGTAATTCGTAATCACTACTCCCCCATGCAAGCCCTCCTCTATCCAAGGAGGTTCTATATAGAACCTCCTTGCTCTATCGTAGGTCACATATGATCACTATCATGTTGACCGGCAACCATTCCGGGAACTGTGTATCACGATCGATGAATCCCATGAACACCCAATGAACGATGGCCACCTTATCTCTATGTTCCTTAAAGCCAACATTGAGTCCATTGAAAAGTACAACTACGTGAAAGTTCTCCTGGAAAATGAATCAAGAGAACACCCTGCGACAATTCCACCCGTAACCAATTCATACCCATTGCAGACGGAGCGTGAGTCAATGGTGTGATAGAAGGCCAGTGAATGTGAAGGCATTTTGGTGTTTGACTGTACATATATGTCGGAAAAACTCAGCGGTAACAAGATAAGCAATGAACTTAAAACACTAGTATTCTAAATATGACGAAAATTGCACCGAATGGGATTTTTGATATCAGACAAGAGAAGTTTGCAGCTAAAAGTTCTTTTAAACAAAACCAACTTCGTTGCAGATGAGAGGTAAATAAATTTAAGAAAAAAATATATTCGCGTATGTGTCTTTCTTGGTTTCATACTGTATCACTTTTTCGAATCAATTTCATGTTTCATAGTACAAACGTATTCTGAAATGAGATTTTAGGCTCCTCAGTTCTCATCTGACATCATGATTTTTTATCCCTTAATAACGGTAAGTCTGCAAACTGCATCGACAACATTGTCGCATTCTGGGCGTGCCCCATGGCCTGTCAAATAATTACCGGCAATACGGAGACTACACTGGTCGAACCGGAATAGCGAGTAAGACAGAGAGAGTTTTGTGGTAACCCGTCGTCCACCCTCAGGCTCCGGTTTCTTGTGACATCCCGATCAGAGCTCCCAAATCATGGCCGCCAAACAACCTGTGACCATCCTGGTGCCGTTCTGTTACAGGGCTGTGGACTACAGCTCTACAGAAAACCTGCTGCGAACTTGCGAGGGGATCCCCGTAGGGAAAATCATATTTAGCTACATAGAAGAGGGTGAAAGTCTCCTGGACTACTTCTACCGACTGAAAGAAGTAAGTTACCAAGATTGTGAAGTGCCGCAGTCTTTCTTTCCATTCACTGCTTGTGCCGCCTGGGGTTACAGGAGTATATAACTTTTACATTTGCGTTTTCAGGCCCGACAACGTCATGATTGTATTCTAGTGTTACTAGAAGTGATTCCGAGACAACTCGGCCCCTGGCCATTCAAGACAACTCGGCACCTATTACTCAGTGCATGATAAGTGTATTTGGGGCTCGAAGAATGACAATTCTACCGATCTGACAGGCTGATAAGTGGAATAAGAATTTGAAGAAACAAAACTCAGTCCATACATAAGCATTTTTGTATTTTGTTTGTTATTTTCGACGCTCTTTCACGAACTCGCTACGCTTATGTTCTGTTATGAAAGTGCCTTTAACTTATTACCGATGAAACAAAATGTATAGCAGTTCATTCTGTTTTGTTGGTCATAAATTTTAACAGTTTGTAGGCTTTCAAAACGCGCCGAGACAACGCGTCGAGAGTTCCTTATTGATATTCAAGCGTTCTGGCGAAGTGACCTGCAGGGTTCCACAATTTCCTATTCTTTTAGACGAAATGTTTTATTCCTCACATGGATTTTAAAAAGTTTCTGTTCTGTTTGCTGATCTATGCCAGTTTTGAGGTTCGGTGCCGAGTTGTCCTGAGCTACGGGCCGAGTTGTCCTGAATGGCTAGGGACCGAGTTGTCCCAGGGGCCGAGTTGTCCTCATGGGGACGAACTAATTAATGTTATGTATAGAGTGGCCTGTTGACATGCGTATTATCTTTACAGTCTGTTCATGAAGTACATAGAAGCTAATTGCAGATAACACAGTACTAGTTAATGTAAAACGCATATGAATCCTTAGTATTTGGCACAACAAGGTCAACAGGGATTTTGGCATGAGTAGGTTGTTTGCTTTCTGATTTGTTATGTTGTCTGCAATCAATTAATCATCAATACCTTTCACAGGTAGTTGTCTGAAGCTAAATGACACTCGTTCTAAGCACCTGATTTTTTACTTTTTCTTCCATACGTTTTGAAGGTAGCGACACTCGATCGTATTGACTTTCTAGGATATTAAAGTCTGCCTATCTGAAATAGCTGATACAATGAGTATACATACTTCTGGACCTGTATCTTTAAATTTCCTGTAACATTTACTAAATGGTTTAATCATTTCTAGAATAATTAAAGAAAATATGGACAAGGATAAATCTTATTGTAAAAGCGTTCTGCTTTTAACCTTGATGAAAATGATTATTCTTATTCTCATTGTTGTCCGCTATAGGTTGTTACAGACAATAACGTGGGTGTGGTTCTGGCGCTCTATGACAGTGCTACACTCGTGCAGTCGGCTCTGGTGCGAGAGTTCCCGAATCGACTCGAAGGGCCGAGTGTGGAGTCGTCGTTTCTCGCCTATCACAAGGTCTACACCAGCCAGTGTCTGGACCCGGACATCGACCCTTCTCCTCACGGCGTCTTAGACTTGGACTCCAAGACCCTTCTTGAAGATGCTGCGACTCTGTTAAAGAAGATGGAGCTTCCTGCCTTTGCAAAGGTATAACGTTAGAAGCCCTGGCGCTTTATTCTATTTGAGTGCAGTAGATATGATCATCAATCCATATCCCAATCTAGATTTTTTTCAAGATTTCATTACAAATGCAAAGTTTAACTGTCAGTGCGAAGGTGTATGTAGACATAATCTAAATGGTAATAACATTTTCTTTGCGTGCTCTCTGTTGTTATTTTAGGTTCCGTGCGGGGATGCCTCCCAGGGGGTTTGGAAGATCAGCACCACCAGTCAGCTGACGGATATACTGGAAGCGACGGGACGTATAAACGATGAACACTACTCTCAGGTCAGTTACTGTAGCAAGACTGAAGTCATTTTCGCGGAATGCAAGATTTTTTTTTATATTGAATGACTGTTAATACACGTTATAAGAGAAATAAAAATGTCAGCTATTCTGCAACACACTGAGAGGCTGGGGTCCTGTGGCTTGTTGTACGATAGAATGGAATGTCAAACCTTCCAGACGTGCTGGCCAGACAACACGTCATTTTTTTCCAAAGTGACGAGCATCTTATTGTTTAGCATTACCTATGGGGTTATAGGGTAAATCCCGGCACAGGTATGACATATTGTTCAGTAGTTATCATCATCCATGATTGCCCCCCCCCCCTACAGAATGAGCACATCTGCAGCGCGACGTTCATGCGTGACTTCTTCCAGAAGGTGCTGGATGTGGACCACTACCCGATGGTTCTGAGGAACACTATCATAGTGGAGCCGTACATTGATGCACCGGCAAAGGTAATAAGTCCAGTCAATCGTACAAAGTTCTTACAACCCAAGTTAACGAGAAGGTGGCAGGTCGTCTTGTAGTTTGGGTTTGAATGTTGACTGAATGTTCGTTAACCTATCAGGCCTGCATGTTGTGCTCCTGGGGAAAGCATAAGAAACAAATAAACAAATAAATAAACAAATAAATAGAAGAAGGACAGCCTGGGATATTGTTGTTGTGTAATTTGATGTAGATAAGAAGATGAGACCTGATGTTTTAAAAAGTTCAAAAGATCAAAATGGAGCATTTGCACGACACATTTGGATGAAATGTATGGGTGTATATCCACATCAGGTGTGCGTGGATGGATGTGTTTACAACAAAGAGATCATCCACTGGGCCATCTCTGACAGCCTCCACTGGCCGGGACAGGACATCTCCTTTCAGGGAAGCTGCATGCCTTCCACCCTCCCAGGTGAGCATGCGCACCATGTCTGCTATGTACTTTTAATTTCAACATCATGTGAATTTGACAAAAGTAGACACGTTTGCTACAATTACTGAAATATTGCTTCACAATGAGTCTGTCACAAGCATTTGATGAATTGTAATATGTATTCTAAGATAATCTACAATGGTCAAGCCGTGTCATGTACGATAATGCTTCAACTGCTTGCTATTTCACTGTCCTGGAGTGCAGTCAAGTTAGCTTTAGTATGCATTCAACGTCGCTACAACGCAAATAGCTATTTGTGGGGTTGCGACCGTTGGATCCGGAAGCGGACTAAGGCTATGAAATAGAAATAATGGGTTTCAGACTACTCTTGTACACTACCTTAATCGTTTGCAAGAACATTCTATGCTGACGTCGATGAAGGTTACACTAGCCTGGAGTCCAGCCTTATTAGCTTTCCGTTCGCTACCCAAGCTCGCCGGCAGCGGAGCTTGGGTAGCGCAGCGGAGCTAGGCCAGTAGCGACCGGAAGCTAGATAGGATGGATTCCAGGCTAGGTTAGACATCCAGGTAATACGATACTGAGTCACTGACGAAAAGTAGTGGATGCTACTTGAAACGTCTGACCGTTTCCAGGATCATATCCAGTTGCTTAAGTAACTGTTTTCTACGCTGACATTCATTTCTATCTAGCAAGTATATTTGTCTGTTGTATGTCCAAAAATACACATGGATGTTCTACAATCACCATAGACGTTGTACAAGCAGTGTTGGTGACAGCCCCATCTGTCGACAAGTTTTATATGGTGATCGAAGTAGTCAATAGATTGTTATTTTACCTCATCCACAGATATGATCCAGACACGACTGTGGGGAGGCTTTGACAAGGTCGTTGGAAGAATGGTGGATCACGGCTTCAACAACCAGTTCGTACACGTGGAGTACTTCATCCTGGCCAACGGACAGGTAATCTTGCTACAACCTTTTCTCCTCCCACACCAAGATTTCCACTTAAAAGATCATAAATACTTTATCTCCGTGGTGCTATTGACCAGAAATTCAGATGCTGCTGCTAAACTGCTAACACTGCACAAACTTGTACCCACAGATCAAGCTGATCGAGGTGAACGCCCGAATGTCCGGGAATCTGAGCGGCCTGTACACGGCCTGTCTGTCGGGACCGCTGCCGCTGAAGACGTACCTCGGGCTGTGCTGCGGGGTCCGCCCCGCCCCGCCTGTACCCACGGGACGGGCCGCTCTCAACCTGCCGCTCCAAGTCCACGAGAACTACACGGGGAAGGCCGGAGACATGGTCAACCTGTCCGAGGTAGAAAGCTTAAGGGAGGACCCTGAAGTCAAGATCACTTGGGTCATGGCTTTCGATGAGGAGTTTCTCCCTGGTAAGGCAGAGTTTGCAAAGCTTTGGGCGTACGGGAAGACGCCTGACGACGCCAAGAAGAAGTGCAGAGAAGCGGTGCAGCGACTGGTGAAGAAACCTGAGCAGTTGAAATTTAACTTACTGTGAAAACTCTAGATCTTGTTTCACTAAGAAACCTAGGGCGCGCTGGAATAAGACATTTACAGCCAGGGGTTGAATTTAAAATTTGACACAAATGCATCTTACTAACACTCCTTTCAGCGAATTTGATTCTGATAAGTTATGATATATAAAGTTATCATTATGATATGAGTAGTACATGTACTAGCCTGACTAAATCGCTCTCCTAGCGGCCAGCCAGACTGTCCGGCCCTTAGCCCCTGGCAGCGAGAGGTTGTGTAACACAGGCTAATGTGCTACATACAGAGAGATCGAGGAAGATACTTTAATTCGTTTATCCAAATGTACCTTTTTACACAACGTAGCTCCTCCTGTAAAGTAGCTCGTCATGCATCAGTACAGCGAGGCGAATAACTTTTATTCTATTCATTTATTTATGGCTGAACACGAAGACGTTATTATATGAACAGCCAGGGTCGTCCACGCAAATGGCTATTGTTAGGGCTAATTCTGGGAGAAAATACACTCAATAGGTTACACACAGAATCTGGGCTAAAGAATTACATTCTAATTTACATTGAATCGTACAGTATACATTTCATACACAAGTTGTCGATAGTAAGTATTACAAAGCAGAAGTTCTAACATCGGAGACTTTCCAAGTACTGTACAGACAAAGTGCTTGTACAGGTTTTCTCAATTTTACAATTTTGTCACACGGGTCGACGAATAACTTGTGCAACAAACCGGGAACTATTGGGTTGTTAGTGTTAACCCTTTGATTGCTTAGTGTTTAAGTAATTGGTTAATGTTCATTGTATGGCTCTGGAGGTTTTCGGGTTGATTTATTTGTTTAACAAAACACCTGGGAATAAAGGCTTTTAGCAGTACCATTAGAATGCAAGTCCCACATTTTATCTTAGTTTCTTTTATGCTGCACCGTTAGGAATCAACCGGCAAAATTCGTAAGCAATTAATCACACCTGTAATAAATCAATCTTTTTTTTCCTAAAACTAGTTTACTGGCTCTACTCATAATAACAAGGTAATAAACAGGGCAATAGTACGCAATTCAATAAAAAAATAATTAATTGTTTGCCTCCTTATTAATATTGCTCTTTATGTTAGCTATAGAGACCCTTATAGGCGTTTTATGATACTGCCTGTGTCCTTGATTTAGTTTAGTCGCTTGAGAATTTCAAGTTCACTCGTATCAGAATAATAGCAACCCCTAGCAGGCTCGCTACATAGACTATGTAATAACCTAACATTGGCTTGTTTCGCCAAGTCTGCACATCTTATCATTAATGGTTGAATGTGAGACCGTTCATGTAAAAATGAAGCCTGATTTTTAATTCATTGACAACCGTAAGTCTGCAGGCTGCATTGTTGCATTTCTGGGCGTGCCCCGTTGCTTGCCAAATAATTACTGGCAATACGGAGACTACTCTGGTCGAACCGGAATAGCGAGTAAGACAGAGAGAGTTTTGTGGTAACCCGTCGTCCACCTTCAGGCTCCAGTTTCTTGTGACATCCCGATCAGAGCTCCCAAATCATGGCCGCCAAACAACCTGTGACCATCCTGGTGCCGTTCTGTCACAGTGCTGTGGACTACAGCTCTACAGAAAACCTGCTGCGAACTTGCGAGGGGATCCCCGTAGGGAAAATCATCTTTAGCTGCATAGAAGAGGGGGAAAGTCTCTTGGACTACTTCTACCGACTGAAAGAAGTAAGTTACCAAGATTGTGAAGTGCCGCAGTCTTCCTTTCCATTCACTCCTTGTACCGCCTGGGGTTACAGGAGTATATAACTTTTACATTTGCGTTTTCAGGCCCGACAACGTCATGATTGTATTCTAAGTGGGAATAGCTGTGTAAAGTTTTACCTAGTGTTACTAGAAGTGATTCCCGCTGCACGAAAAGTGGGATTAACCAATGGTGGTAAATGCTGGTATAGTCTGGTAATGTTTAATTTTATTACCAATTTGCAAACATTACCAGACTTTACCAGCATTTACCACCATTGGTAAATCCCACTTTTCGTGCAGTGATATATATCCGAGACAACTCAGCCCCTGACCATTCAAGACAACTCGGCACCAAGCTCAGGACAACTTGATCGGCACCTATTACTCAGTGCATGATAAGTGTATTTGGGGTTCGAAGAATGACAATTCTACCGATCTGACAGGCTGATAAGTGGAATAAGAATTTGAAGAAACAAAGCTCAGTCCATACATAAGCATTTTTGTATTTTCGTAAGTCTCAAACGTTACAAGACCGTCAAAAACATGTTGCGGACCGGTGCGGCAACGCCATTTTATTCGTTATTTTCGACGCTCTTTCACGAACTCGCTACGCTTATGTTCTGTTATGAAAGTGCCTATAACTTATTACCGATGAAAATAAATATATAGCAGTTCATTCTGTTTTGTTGGTCATAGATTTTAACAGTTTGTAGGCTTTCAAAACGCGTCGAGACAACCGAGATGATAAAATTTCCTTATTGATATTCAAGCGTTCTGGCGAAGTGACCTGCAGGGTTCCACAATTTCCTATTCTTTTAGACAAAATGTTTGGCAGTTAAACATGTTTTATTCCTCACATGGATTTTAAAAAGTTTCTGTTCTGTTTGCTGATCTATGCCAGTTTTGGGGCTCGGTGCCGAGTTGTCCTGAGCTAGGGGCCGAGTTGTCCTAAATGGCTGGGGGCCGAGTTGTCCCAGGGGCCGAGTTGTCCTCATGGGGACGAACTAATTGATGTTATGTATAGAGTGGCCTGTTGACATGCGTATTATCTTTACAGTCTGTTCATGAAGTACATAGAAGCTCATTGCAGATAACACAGTACTAGTTAATGTAAGACGCAAATGAATCCTTAGTATTTGGCACAACACGGTTAAGTAAAACAGGAATTTTGGCATGAGTAGGTTGTTTGCTTTCTGATTTGTTATGTTGTCTGCAATCAATTAATTATCAATACCTTTGACAGGTAGTTGTCTGAAGCTAAATGACACTCGTTCTAAGCACCTGATTTTTTACTTTTTCTTCCATACGTTTTGAAGGTAGCGACACTCGATCGTATTGACTTTCTAGGTTACTAGTATCTGAAATAGTCTATCTGAAAGTCTGCCTATCTGAAATAGCTGATACAATGAGTATACATACTTCTAGATCTGTATCTTGAAATTTCCTGTAACATTCACTAAATGGGTTAATCATTTCTAGCATAATTAAAGAAAATATGGACAAGGATAAATCTTATTGTAAAAGCGTTCTGCTTTTAACCTTGATGAAAATGATTATTTTTATTCTCATTGTTGTCCGCTATAGGTAGTTACAGACAATAACGTGGGTGTGGTTCTGGCGCTCTACGACAGTGCTACACTCGTGCAGTCGGCTCTGGTACGAGAGTTCCCGAATCGACTCGAAGGGCCGAGTGTGGAGTCGTCGTTTCTCGCCTATCACAAGGTCTACACCAGCCAGTGTCTGGACCCGGACACCGACCCTTCTCCTCACGGCGTCTTGGACTTGGACTCCAAGACCCTTCTTGATGATGCCGCGACTCTGTTAAAGAGGGTGGGGCTTCCTGCCTTTGCAAAGGTGCAGAAGTCATGGCTTTCTATTCAATTTAATCACAATGCAAGTCCCAATCAAGATTTCGAGATGTCATGGCAAATGCAAAGTTGAAGAGGCTAGGTGGAAATAATAACATTTTCCTTGCGTTGTCTCTTGTTTTAGGTTCCGTGCGGGGATGGCTCCCAGGGGGTTTGGAAGATCAGCACCACCAGTCGGCTGACGGATGTACTTAAAGTGACGGGACGTTTAAACGAAGAGCACTTCTCTCAGGTCAGTTACCAAGACTGAAAGCATTGTCCTATAAGGCAGGTACATGATATTCAATATCAATGACTGTTTTAACAAGTGGATTAAAACCCTCAGCTATTCTGCAATACACTGTGAGGCTGAGGTCCTGTAACTTGTTGTACCATGGAATGGAATTTAAAACTTTCCAGAAGTGCAGGTTAGACATCACGTCATCATGCTGCTTCTAAAGTGACGAGCATCCTGTTGTTTGGAATTCCCATATATTGAATCCTGGCACAGGTATGCCATTATGTTCAGCAGTTATCATAATCGATCCCCCAATGCCCCCCCCCCCCTACAGAATGAGCACATCTGCAGCGCGACGTTCATGCGTGACTTCCTCCAGAAGGTGCTGGATGTGGACCACTACCCGATGGTTCTGAGGAACACTATCATAGTGGAGCCGTACATTGACGCACCGGCAAAGGTAATTGGTACACGGTCAGCCGTGCAAAGTTCTTACAACCCAAGGTGGTGTTACGGTTAGAGTTGTTGACTTAGAATTCTAAGGTTCTGGGTTGGGACCCCTAGCAGGTCCCAATGTTGTGCCCTTGGGAGAGGTGCCTTACAAGACTCTTACAACTATTTCCTCACTCGATTTATAATTACATGTACTAGTAGTAAAATGAGTACCTAGCTTCGGTTAGGAACACTTATCGAAAAGAGCAAGGGTCCTTCTCGGTGAGAGTGGATCAAACTTACCAGTCTGTTCTTACGCAGTTATGAACCTAGTGTTTAAGACCTGTGTGTTACGCCCAAATGTGGTTTTGCGGAACAAACAAACAAACAAACAAGGGGAGGGTAAAGACAGCCTGAGATATTGTATCAACCGGAACTATTTTTACTGGTGTGAAATGGGATATAGATTTTTTTTTAAATGAGACTTGATGTTTGAGAAAGTTAAAGATATGGGGCAAAATGGGGCATCTGCATGACACATATTGATAAAATGTATGTGTGTATATCCACATCAGGTGTGTGTGGATGGATGTGTTTACAACAAAGAGATCATCCACTGGGCCATCTCTGACAGCCTCCACTGGCCGGGACAGGACATCCCCTTCCAGGGAAGCTGCATGCCTTCCACCCTCCCAGGTGAGCATGCGCACAATTTCTCCTACACGTATTAAAGCTTTTAATAGTAATCAAGAAATGCTCGTATTACCATATATACACGAAATCAAAAGCTGCTGATGACTCGTAGTCTGGAATAATCTACGATGAAAGTGTCACTGCTATCTCACTCTAACACGTTATCTCCGGATCCTGTTAATGCTTCAGCAAAAAGGGGCCCCACCGTGGTAATCGCTGTGTGGAAGCAGATACGGGACCCAAGCAGATACGGGGTCTCAAGCAGATACGCCCCCCCCCCCAAAAAAAAAAATTGGAAAAAATCGCTAGTAAAACGCTAGTGGGAAGGCCTGCAACGGAGGCTACCCCACCGCGTAGCTATGCTAGGGTCACATTTCCAAACCGGAGCCCGGCCGAGTTGTTTGCGGGAACGTAAAATAAAAACTCATATCAAGAAATATACACAAATCATGCTCATGAATAACAATTTTTACGTTGATGTCTTTTGTTGTATTTTATGTCGTACTTATCGTTCCGGCAAACTGCCCGGACGGGCCCCGGCTTGGAAATGTGACCCTAGCATTAACAGGCTGGTTTTTTTTCGCACTTTCGGGTGTGACCCCTACGTGGCCCCTCGGGATACCCTGCGGCTGCCGGGCTATTTTTAGGCCCGGTCGGGACCCCTAATCATTTTAACTCGGACTTGAATGCGGGAGCCGGTAACAAATACATGCCATGAGCTAACCCCCCAGTACCAGACAGACAATCGAGACAACTTTGTGGCTCAGCGGGACCCGGCCGGGACTACACCCCGATTAGGACCGTGGCATAAGCAGGTGTTTGTCGGATACGCACGTGTACATGCTGCAGGTGTCATACACTCAGCGACGGTGTCGGTCTCGTTTATGGAAAGGCTACACTGAAAAAATAGTCAATAGATTGTTGTTTGATGACGTCCACAGATATGATCCAGACACGACTGTGGGGAGGCTTTGACAAGGTCGTGGGCAGAATGGTGGATCACGGCTTCAACAACCAGTTCGTACACGTGGAGTACTTCATCCTGGCCAACGGACAGGTAAACTGTTTCCCCGTCCCACACAAACTTTTCAAATTAAGAGATCATATCTTCTATATATATATATAGGCTGCAACCCTACTGCATATATATATATATGATACTTTATTTGTGGTGCTATTGGCCAGACATTCAGATGCCGCTGCTAAACTGTCTACTCTAACACTGCACAAACTTGTACCCACAGATCAAGCTGATCGAGGTGAATGCCCGAATGTCCGGGAATCTGAGTGGTCTGTACACGGCCTGTCTGTCGGGACCGCTGCCGCTGCAGACGTACCTCGGGCTGTGCTGCGGGGTCCGTCCCGCCCCGCCTGTACCCACGGGACGGGCCGCTCTCAACCTGCCGCTCCAAGTCCACGAGAACTACACGGGGAAGGCCGGAGACATGGTCAACCTGTCCGAGGTAGAAAGCTTAAGGGAGGACCCTGAAGTCAAGATCACTTGGGTCATGGCTTTCGATGAGGAGTTTCTCCCTGGTAAGACAGAGTTTGCAAAGTTTTGGGCGTACGGGAAGACGCCTGACGACGCCAAGAAGAAGTGCAGAGATGTGATGCAGCGACTGGTGAAGAAACCTGAGCAGTTGAAATTTAACTTACTGTGAAAACTCTAGATCTTGTTTCACTAAGAAACCTAGGGCGCGCTGGAATAAGACATTTATAGCCATGGGTTGAATTGAAAATTTGACACAAATGCATCTTACTAACACTCCTTTCAGCGAATTTGATTCTGATAAATTATGATATATAAATTTATCATTATGATATGAGTAGTACATGTACTAGCCTGACTAAATCGCTCTCCTAGCGGCCAGCCAGACTGTCCGGCCCTTAGCCCCTGGCAGCGAGAGGTTGTGTAACACAGGCTAATGTGCTACATACAGAGAGATCGAGGAAGATACTTTAATTCGTTTATCCAAATGTACCTTTTTACACAACGTAGCTCCTCCTGTAAAGTAGCTCGTCATGCATCAGTACAGCGAGGCGAATAACTTTTATTCTATTCATTTATTTATGGGTGAACACGAAGACGTTATTATATGAACAGCCAGGGTTGTCCACGCAAATGGCTATTGTTAGGGCTGATTCTGGGAGAAAATACACTCAATAGGTTACACACAGAATCTGGGTTAAAGAATTACATTCTAATTTACATTGAATCGTACAGTATACATTTCATACACAAGTTGTCGATAGTAAGTATTACAAAGCAGAAGTTCTAACATCGGAGACTTTCCAGGTACTGTACAGACAAAGTGCTTGTACAGGTTTTCTCAATTTTACAATTTTGTCACACGGGTCGACGAATAACTTGTGCAACAAACCGGGAACTATTAGGTTGTTAGTGTTAACCCTTTGATTGCTTAGTGTTTAAGTAATTGGTTAATGTTCATTGTATGGCTCTGGAGGTTTTCGGGTTGATTTATTTGTTTAACAAAACACCTGGGAATAAAGGCTTTTAGCAGTACCATTAGAATGCAAGTCCCACATTTTATCTTAGTTTCTTTTATGCTGCACCGTTAGGAATCAACCGGCAAAATTCGTAAGCAATTAATCACACCTATAATAAATCAATCTTTTTTTTCCTAAAACTAGTTTACTGGCTCTACTCATAATAACAAGGTAATAAACAGGGCAATAGTACGCAATTCAATAAAAAGTAATTACTTTTTGCCTCCTTATTAATATTGCTCTTTATGTTAGCTATAGAGACCCTTATAGGCGTTTTATGATACTGCCTGTGTCCTTGATTTAGTTTAATCGCTTGAGAATATCAAGTTCACTCGTGTCAGAATAATAGCAACCCCTAGCAGAATCGCTCCAGATCGCTGGAAAAAAATAGAATTTGGCCAAATAGACGGATAGCTTGCCAGAGCAGTCAGCCGGCCGACCCTAGGTCGAAAGCTGTACTCCCCGGCCGGCACGGCCGGCTGACTTCCCTGGCATGTTATCTAGCTGTCTATTTGGCCAATTTCTACTATTTAAAATGTGATGTACTATGGAGCCTGGTAGAGGCTAGTATAAAAGAACAATGATCCTCACGATGCCATTCAGGTTAGATATGTGTTACGCCCTCTCCGATATAGTTGCTACTCAGAAGCAGGCCACCATCCATCACGTGGCCGTATCTGTATCTATATAGTCGGCACAACCGCTCTTCGGCGTAACACACCAGCTTTGCAGGCACGCGGCGCGACAGCAGCTGGTTATATTGTACTGAATGACCCGGTGTCTGGTCTATGAGATATACACCCAATAACAGGATCCAAACGGATCCCAATGACCACCGACTTTCATGGCATGTGTCCTAAGCCTCGGCAGACGACTTTCTGCATATACATAGGGTAAATCTCCTGCTTCTTGAATGTTTTTTAAGATGTTACGGAAAATGATGGTGCCGTGGTCAGATCGAGTAGTACGACTATAGAGCGGTCCAACCTCGCCCCATGGTTGAGCAACAGAGAACGACAACGGTTGATCATTCTCGTCATACAGACATCGGGAGGGAAACGTTCTGATGATGTACTGCAAGAACTCCAGCACCTTGGATTGTCCTCCCCACCGCCATACTCGGTTCACCAGTTCGGCGTGCTGGACCTCCAGGGGGCCAATGGTTAGCAATGGGCTAGGCGGACTGTGGTCAAAAGAGAACACCAGTGACAAAGCGTTTACAAAGTCGAGCTATTCAGTTAAGGATTGTCGATTTGACAAATTTTTACATCTATCGAAATTTGACAATTGAACCTTTCTTTCTTCTAAAAAGACAATACACCTGTCACCTGTCATTTCCGATGATTTGTCCAGTGAAAAAGGCTGTGTTGCAGTGCGTCATGGTGTCATTGGTAGGAGGAGGTTTGTTCATGTCATGGCAAACCTGATTCAAAAGAGGCAGCCCTCTCTCCGAAAAGCCTGAAATGACATAAATATGGGTGATGTAGGTAACGTTGTAGAGCACATGTGTACTTGCGCATTTTTTTATAGAAATATTCTACTAAGCCTGTCATTCACTATTTTGCAAAGTGCAAAGATAGAAATATTCCTCTATGGCTATTATTTCTTTTTTTTGTGTGCTTTTTTTACTAAAAATCAAATCAATGTGAGAAGAACTAGTAAGAGTAACCTGCAATAGTGAAGGTCTCGTCCCAGTCGACAAACTTGGCATCGCGGAGTAGTCTTAGGAGACCCTGGTTATTCTCCCAGTAGAACGTGTAGGTCTCGATATCCTGAAGGTACTTCAAAAGATATCACGATACTAATTTCATACAACAAAAAAGTTTGACTGTTTTGGATATAATAGTGATTGTAATATTTTCCCCTGACCTAAAGCCCATGTTTACATAGCTACCACCCTCACAACAATGGTGGTATTTTACGCATTGCATTTTGCTCCTCATACCTTTCTTTAGCCTGGGTGCCATCCTAAAGGTAGCGAGTGTAGGAGCCCCGGTAGAAATAGGATGGCACCCAGGCTAACCTTTCTTAGGTATCTGATGTCATTGTCGAATGAGGTAGATTCAAATTGTGAGAAGTAAAACCTGGCTCTGCAATGTTTTTTTATGTATTTTCATCTTTGTGTACAACTTTGCTATGTGGCTACAACAGCTATCTACTTTATGAATGATCCTTTATTTTGACGATTCCCAGCAAAATATCTTTCAACATCTGGCAAGCTTATGATGTCACTTAAGCGCACCTTCGTCTACGACTACATGTATTTGATGTACAAAACTCACTTTTTCCGGCATATTTTGGAGAGTCTGAACTAGGCATTTTAGGCAAATGTCTACCTTAGTCATCGAAACAAATTTTGCTGTCCTGTCATTTAGAGAGAATAAGGTACATGCTCTCAAACAAGTCCATGTACCTGGTAGGTCCCCTCTCCGACTGCGCACATCACGGCTGAGAAGTCCGGCCACTTGTCCACGGCAAACACTAGCTCGCCCGGGATCTTCCCGGCCAGATAGTTTCTGGCAGTGTAAAAGATCTGTGAAAATGTTAACGTTATGCACGACCATCACAGAAAGCTGAAGTCATAGAGTTGTATCATCAGTGACAAGCCATGGCCGAGCAGCATGTTGCTGACTTCAATCGAGTTTCACATTGTTTACAGGAAGACCCAACGCCCGACTGCCAATGGTTAGACCAGAGAAGATAAGGAGAAACACATTGTGAAGATAAAGGCAGTAGAAAGAAAACTGATTAGTAATCGAATTACACTCCCTTTCAGTCATTTGAATGCCTCCCCCCGCCCCATCAAACTTCAGTTTCAGTGCCTACATGTACAGTACCTTTGCAGTTGACGGTCCTACCGCTAGGTTTCTTCTCAGACGGAATGTGTCAACGAGCTCTTGAAGTGCCCGACTTGACAAACGTTGACAGGACATCATTGACTTTCGGTCTTCAAGGTGTTGCGAGTATCACTGCGTAATATAGTCCAGATGGACAGACGGCATGTGACTGCGGGCAGGAACAGACCATGGAGCACCTCCTCGTCTGTCCCCTCCTGCCTGAACCCTGCGCCAGAAAGGACCTTGAAGACCTGACCCCAATAGGAAGGGCGGTTGCCGAATATTGGAGGGGGAATGTGTAGCAGACAAGTGCCAGTGGTGACACGAGAAGAAGAAGAAGAAGGGGCACCTCGTGACAGTCAGTTATCATTGAAAGTTCCCTTGGTTGTGCCCCAGCGTTGCGGCTATAAAAGTAATCAATGTTCGGAGTGAGTTTTATTACCTACTACTACTCGTTTTTGTGGTCGACCCTGTATTCTGCGATCCTCCAACGATGTTGGATGTGCAGAAACAATCGCAAGAGCATCTTGACATAGGAACGAATTTGAGACAAATCAAACTTTAGGAAATACTTTACATTGCCTAGTGTTATGTAATGTTACATAACACCACCGTTTAGGCAAATCGCATTTGTCATGCAATATCATTATGTTGCTGGATCCGTATTACAGGGAGTATCCAAAGGTCGGTCGCTGTTTCAACGTTCAACTGAATGAATGTATGTGCATGCCTTTTGTTATCGTACATTTCACAGTGAACCCATCAAAACAAACTCATCAAACTGACAAGCAATGGCCTTATCAAGCTTAATTTAGTCTTTGTCACGGTAAATTGTTGTATACATATAGTATACAACTGAACAATGTCAATATGGGGTTGACGTTTACTCCCATGAGTCTACCGTTTGCATGAAAAGTAGGACATTTCCTGACCTGTAACTCGCTCAGCTCGATGGTGCGCTGTGACCTTTAACTTCTTGACCTTTTAAGGCCTCTTAACGCAGTTCCACAAGCATCGACTGAGGCGATGTGATGGCTGCACTTCTATGTGGAAATAAATGACATATACCCCCATTCCACTTGGAGGCGCTCTCGCCACGCTCTTGCGGCGACCTAAACCTGGCCAGAGCGCCGTGAGAGCGCCGAACTCCTGGAAAACGTGATCAAGTGGAATCTCTACGGCGAGCCTTGCGCGCTCTCTGCGCGACCAACTTGACTCCGTAAATGTCAGCAACCTTTTATGAGCGACCAAAGATTTCGCAGATCACTCAACGAATTCCAGAGATAAAGAACGAATTTTTGTTACGTTTTGTGTGCTTTGTCGTCTTTGAAGTCATACATTTACCTCTTGCATCATATCTAAATTATGAAATCAAGGGGGAAGCAAATTCAAATTTGGTCGCTGCACGGTCGCTCAGCGTGTGTCTTAAGTTATATATATGTTCAACTTATTTCAAATACGTTTTGTCTGTGTCCGTCATGTAACCTGTTTGCAATAAATATCTTTTATCATGCTACGTTATAATAGGAACGTAAATCACAGAATTTTCAAATACTTTTTGAACTACTGACAATAAAAGTTGGAGGGAATTTTATCTGAATTAAAGCATGTACTTAATTGTAGTCATTCGTCCATTTGTATTACTAGTACCCATGAGCAAAAGTATGAGTTGACCACAAAATTCCCAGAAATTCAAGATACACCACTTCAAGAATGAAATTTGTTTGAACTACAGTTGTGACCATTCAATCCTCGTAGAGCGCTCGCTGCGATCCTTGAGCGCTCGCTGCGGCCCTTTGATCCCACTTTGGGCGCTCTCATACACTAGTAATCGCCTAACGTTATTCTTCTTCTTGACAGATCTTGAACGTGTTTATGCATGGAGGTTATAGCATCCTTGGTTTATATGAAGATTAATAGGACATGTAAGAAAACATTATTTAGGCCACACCATCTTGAATTTATGGATGACGTCCGCGCGCGCATTGATCTGCGATGAGATAGATTTCATCACAATTGAAAAATGTAAAGCGCTAGTGTTTTTAGTCAAATAACATGCAACCACGCCACCAGTGACTGGGAGCCAAACCATTTATGTAAGTAACGTTACAGTATTATCACACTTATATGCAAGTCCGTATGACTATATGAGTTCCGTGGAACTTTTGCAGCCTATTAAAAGAAGACAAGTCTTTTTTTCGGTTCGATGTAAATCGGGCTGCACAGGGGTGGGTCAAAAAATAAAACTGCTTCTTCTCCGCAAAATCTACCTAACCCCCAAAAAAGTTTAATTCTCAACTATACGGACCTGAATACTAGTAAGAGCAAGGAGGTTAAATATTCAACCTCTTTGAATACAATACACACGGGCGAGGCCATCGATGGGGACTCATATGAATATTCAACAGCTGAAGTCACGTGATATTTAGCAGAGCTCATGCGCCTCGGTTCCATTCGAGTCCTGAGGGCGGTAGGTGGTGAGGTGGAGCCCAGGCGTCTTCCTCGAACGGACGAGAATTTCACTCCAAATCTTGCTCGTTAGCTGAATATGAGACAGAAGCAGGCTCCTTTAAGGGTTGAAGACGACATAGAGAGCGAAGATATCACTATGGCGGCTGCGGTATCGGAGGATTTTCACAGAGAAAGCGGGGTGAGTAGGCGCCCACAATCCGGACGCGCCCAGACAAAGGGACGTGTGCCTGATTCCGGATATGCATGAGGAGCTCATTAGCATAGAACATGACGTAGCTTTTACCGCCTGCAGCGACAAATAAACCCTTCTGCAGCGACTGCAGCCCAAGCTCGAATAGCTGCTACCCACATTGTTTCTTTCGAACCCCGTTGATAATTTGCAATCAGTCGATGTTGTGCAAAATTGTAATTTTAGCCATGTAAGCAGCATACATGGATGTAGCTGGCATGGCGATGTAGGACCCGTATGTAGCAGTCTCGTGACCACTGCTGCCTATCTGGGGCACATTTGAATAGCTTTGATATCTGCGTCACGCGTCTACGCAGCCCCCGCATATAATATTATAGCTCGTCTGAGTCTAGATAGCCTTGGGGCATCTGATTACTACCGGGCGAGGGTCTAGATTCATAGCGAAGGGAAGTAGAATTGGTAATGGATTTGTAAGGGTTAGGCATGGATTTTCATGCAATATGTTGCTGAGTTTTTCCATAATGGGCCGTTCAAAAAAAATATCGGGGTTTGATGACATCCCAATCTGCATACCCCTAAGTCATAAAGCTTCAACCCCATAACTGGCCTAAGTCCTGACTACTGTAAGTGTAAATACAGAAATGTTCGCGGTGGTTTTATGTTCACGGTTTTCGCGGTGAACTTTCAGCGCAAACGTAAAACCACTGAACCTTTTGCCTACCTATGACTGAACTCACTGAAGCGCTACTATTGTTTCAATTGCGAACTTAAAACCACCGTGAACACTCCACTTCCTCCCAACCGCGAAATAAAAACCATGGGAACGTAAATTATGCGTTTACAGTACTTCAACCGACTGAGTCCTGGAGTCATAAGGATTTCAAACCCCCTAAGTCCAGTCCTATGTCATAATGTCATGCCTCTATTTTTAATTTTTTTGGAATGGCCCAATGAGAAAATGAGAAACTGGATATTTAAACAGGCTGAGAAAAAATGTGCATATGAGCCGTATGGTGTATAGCATCCAACTAAATGATACCATGCCTTGTGGTGGTTAAACTAAAATATTTTAATGTACAGTTGCATTGTGCTTTGAAATTGAGATGAAAACCATGCTTTGTCTTAATGCTTGCAGGATGGCCTATGTGGAGACTTCAGTTGCCCCCACTGTGCCTTCAGCGTGGACCAAGACGTCATGCTTAAAGTTCTTAAACACTTCTTCAACTGTACATCTCTTCAGTACATTATTGATATCAGTGTGGGAAATGCAGCTACGCTCGGGGCAACAAAACCCCCCGCACCGCGCAGGGCCAGCAAGGCCCCCCAGCCTCACTCTGAACCAGTTCGACACTCAGAACCGCCAACGAAAAGAAGAGCAACAGAAGCGCGGGCGACGCCTCCTCAAGAGAGTCCAAGAATCGTGACAACGCAAGCGCCTACGCTGCTTGCCAGACTGAATGCAGCTCAGAGTAGGACTCAAACCGTGCATGCTTCAAGCCAACGAGAGATTCCTTCAGAGCCCGAGCATCATACAAGACCTGTAACCACCCGACAGGTGGAGACTGTACAGCCGAGGGCACCCGAGACAACAACCACGACAACAACGGCAGCTAATATCCAATTGCCATCGATACCAACGATAAAGGAGGAACCAGGGGCAGGAGCAGCGTGTATCGTTGAACCTACGGCGCCGACATTGTTCGACGAGCCTATGCACACCCAAAAAGACACAGACTCTGCAATGGGTATGAAGAGAGACACAGATACTGTTGGTGGTATGCTTGATGCCTTGCCAGGTACAAGCTCGAGTGGACTATTCAGTGAAGACTTGAACTTTGGCGGTGCAGGGCCCAGCTTTGTCCAGTCAGACCCCTCTCAGGAAGACAGCACTTCAGGAAATGGTAAGTCTAATCTGTGTTCGTTTGTTTGTTTGTAAGACGTGTTGATATGAAGAAAAAAGGAAGAATATACATTGATACACTTTAACTTCTGAGTCTTCATCAGTCTTGGCTCCTGGACAGAAACCAGTCACTGTCCCATAACTTATTAAGTTATACAGTGTGGCAACCTACATGCCTCATGCAGAATGTTGCCACAAGGTTTTTAACTTAATTTAAGGTAGATGTAGATGCAATTGTAATTTGATATTCACAGACCTAAATTTTGGGCAAGTGACGAATCCACAGTGTTTTCATATTTGCGATTGCAGCAAATCAATAGTACTCATAGCAACTCACATGGAATTATTACAGAATGCTGGCACGTTTTCTTTCAAACAGCAAGTTCAGTTTGCAGAGTATGCAGGCAATATAAAGCTTGAGTAGTTGAAGTTGTGTGCACCACACTTGGATGTCAGACCACTGGCTGGATCATTTTCCCATGCAAGGGTACGCGCGGCTTAACAATGCAGCATTCCAAAATAAGAACATGCTTTTGTCAGAATGTCAGGCAGATGATACACTATAAGTATCATGTGGATTTTGCCACCTTCCTTCCTTCTATCTGAACTGGCTGAAAAAATCGCACTCGTCGTTCCAGTGCCCCGCTTCGTCTGGAACATCCAACCCCCAGGACACGGAGAACCCTGGCCAACCACAGCGGCAAACAGTGAGGCGTGGACGGGGATGGCAGACATGGCAGAGTCGGGAAGCCGAAAGAAGCGGGGAAACTACGCCACCTACACCCCAGAGATGCGGGCAAGGATCGCCAAGATGTGCATCGATATCGGACCTCAGAGGACGGCAGAGCGCATGTCAAGAGAAATCGGTCGCCAACTCAACGAGAGCACGGTCCGCTACATCAAGAACAGTTTTAACAAAGAAGTGAGACGCCTAGGTACACAGAGTGTGGAAAATCTCCCACGAAGACTGTTTGGTCGCCAGCCCAAGCGTAGTGACTTAGATGAAGAGCACGGAAAAGTTCCCTGACCAGAACCCTACACTACACATGCATGGCAACACGGACTGGACCCAAACTATCTGGGGCGGTACACCGGGCACATGTACTACAGTGCAACTAGCACTTGTACAACAGTACAAGTAGCACACGAACAACAGTACAACTAGCACATGTATTACAGTACAACTAGCAAGTGTATTACAGTACAACTACCACTTGAACTAAGTTACCACTATTTACGAGTTTGACCACTTTGATCTCTAATCATTGTGTGTAAAGTGTAGATCATTAGTATGATTCTATGAAGTTTTGAAAGTGATTGTTGCCAAAGTACCGGGCAGTGTTCCGCATTAGTGTAACCTTCATGATTTTTCAGCACCAAGTGCTTGACCTGATTCTTTGTGTGGTTAGAAAAAAGGTAATTAGGTTTGCTGAGATAAGGTTACAAAAGGAATTCTGAATGTGCATATGATACCAATAGTAAAGTTGATTGATGTGTGTGATAACTTTAATCATGTTTGTGTTTGTCTATCGCTTTTCACTCAGTCATGAAAGCAAGTTTTGGGAGGGGGCACTCATATAAAATATATCCATGAGGAAATAACTATGGTATGGAGGTCTCTGCAAATACCACAAATTTAAATTTATATGTACAGGGGAAATTCCAGGACTAACAGGAATTCATTAAGAGTTGAAGACTGGTCCATTGCTTGTGTCACAGATTTGTGACTGCATCAATATACAGTACTGAACAGTACATGAACATGTACATAACAACTCTGCAAGCTGAACATTCAGTCCTCTTGAATTTGTGGCCTTGAATAAGTATGGCACTTGAACTAAACTCAATATGCGTGAAAGAAAGGTGGTTGTAACTGAATCATGGCGATGCTTTGATCTCACACTTTTTCCCATCAGAGGTACGAAAGTTCATGTTGAATGATGTTGGAACATGAAGATTTCATGTAATCTAACTCAATGTAGAAGCTCATTTTTGCAATGTAGCTGTGTGAAGATGTTTTGAGTGAAGTTGATTGTCAAAATATTCAATCATACATTGAATTATTGGATGTCAGGCAATAATTTTGGTAAACAAGACCGTGAAATGGGGGTGAATTTTCTTCATTTCTTTTTTTTGCATATTCTGCATGGGACAAGATCTTGATGTAGTTCAGTCCTCGTCCCTGTCTTTAGTAAATAAACTGGTATTGCACGGAAAGCAAGTAATGATTATGGGATTGGTTTTGTTCATTGATAAAGGCATGGAAGCTGACATTTCCACTGTTGCCCTATTTTTTATTAAGTTCCAGTCGTATTTGTCCCATGCGCAGCCACTGGCGAGAAGGAGTGTCTGACCGGTTTAGGAAAGCACCCCACAGTCCATGTTGACGGTAGCCGAGTGGGAGCTAGGGGTTTCCAAGACGGGACCAGTGACCAAGTGTTGGACTCTGAGGCATGGCTGCCAGAAACAGACTTAAGAACATATTATGCACATTACAAGCTCGACAGCATGAACAAGAAGTTAGAACAGACACTGTCCTACATCCAGCCCATCTGCTCTGGTCTGTGGGTTCAGAACCCCAGCAGTGACGGTCGGCAGGCCAATGTCCCTCCAGTTGTGCCCCCCTCCCCCATGGCCAAAGCCTACAACAAACCCACGGATGACACCATCCTGATCGGGGACCCAACCTCTGGCAAAACATACCCTATGAATTTCACTGACTATGAGTCGTCCCTTGCTAAGGCTTCCTCAGGCAGAGTGTTCCTTCTTAAGCTGATGGAATTTGTGTATTCTGATGATGAATTGAAGGAAAGTAATTTCCGCGGCGGTTCCGTCCTCAGCAAGGGAGTTAAGAAATACAGACAGCCCCTATCAAAAGACAAGATGAGTGCGATCGTCTATCAGACCAGAATGGAGTTTGAGGGTTTCGAGGTTTCGAAGCATGTTGTGGAGGCCATTAATACCAAGTGCAGACACAAGCGTTTTAAGACCTTTAAGGAGTAAATTTCTCTGAAATACTGTTTAAGGGTATGGCTTAAGTTGTGTTTGCTTTAGTTCAGAAGATAAAAGTACTTTTTGTAACAGGTTGTGTAGAGACTCAGTCAATATTGTAGTTAGATAAAAGGGAGCAGTTTTGGTGATAAATTTGTTTTTACCCTGTTATCATAAGATTCCAATGGTAAACATGATAAATAAGAACATAACATAGATGTAGGTCAGTACAGACTTGTCTAGACAAACACCCTTAGGGGTTGTTATAGCAGTTTAACCGGAAAAAAGCTTTTTAAGTATGAAAAGAAGAAAAATTGCTTGTAAGTGCTCGAGTGTTAACATACACAAGTGAAGACACTGCTGTGTCACTTGTTTTCAGTGCTGTTGAAAGGTTTTGTTCTCCTGTTTGAAGTCCAGGTTTTGTTATAAATAAAGATATTTTTAAAACCAAACAGGAATGTTTCATTTCAAGTTATTTAGCATTTATTTCTACAGCTCAGCCTAGCATACAGCATGTTACATATACAGCATCCTAGAACATGGAATAAGTGTATTAACCAGCACAACAAAATCAGCCAGAGAAGAAACTGATATGAAAATTGAGACACCAAATGAAAGTGTTGACCACAACTGACATAAGCCTATGTTCATCTCCCGAATTTGTAAGAGTTGTTGCTATTCCTCTGAATTGGAATACACAAATCTAGTTGACAAATTGTGCAAGTACTATAATCGCTCTTAATGAATTCTCGTAAAATTTTGCTTGTCAAAATGATGTCAAATTTATTGTAACTAAGCTATTTGTGAGAGTAGGTTTAAGTCAGTTGTGATTGACAGCTATATCATTCTAAACACAAGTATTCTTGACGACTATCAAAAAGTTGCCAGGAAGCCATGGACGCTGCGTAACGCCACAGCTGTCAAACCCAGCCAACTTCAGCCGCTTTCCGCTCGCTTTGGAACCCACGCCAATCAAGTTCCTTCTTGTCTCATCAGCAGACAATGCCCGGCTGGACTCAACCTCATCTAAACAGGCGTTCGGAAGGCCGGTCAACCTAAAGGGTTCCTCCATGGGAGGAGTACTGGATGGGAGGAGGCCACATTTACAGGCGCATGCGGACAGGGAAGGTCTGCCCAATCTGTTAAACATACTTCCTGAGAGTGTGAAAGAACACATTCCAATGAAAATCCCTGGGCGAGAGAAGGTCTGCAAATGGTGCAGCCTGCAGAAGAAGAAGCAGGCAGTCCGCGGGAGAACGAGCGAGACGACCTTTGCCTGTTCGGTGTGCCACGTACGACTGCACCCGAAGACGTGCTTCGACTCGTTCCACCAGTGGGCGATATCTCAGCGTGCAGACAGAGGGTTGGGGACGACCGGAGAAAGGGGGTTAGCCAGCAATCTTGGTGACAACTTGAACACTGATGAAGATGGGTCCCCTAATAGGATGTATGTTGAAACAGAGGTAAGTGCTGTTGTTTTTTGTAGTTTGACAATGTACTTAGACCATGGAAGAAGTTTGAAAAAAATTGCAGATTCTCAGCAGCAATTTGTGGGAAGTACAACAGTTTCATGGGTAATGCATGTGAATGAGATACAGTCCAAAGTGAGTAAGGCTTTAAGCAAGTGAGGCTGACAATTTCAGCTTAACAATTGATGATTGCAACCAGCTACTTGTAACTTTGTAATGCTTTTTGAATGGGGAGGTTAAACAGTATGTAATTTTCTGTCTTCCAGGTATTGGGAGAGGTGGAGTTGGCTGGGAGCAATATCCTGAGTCCATTGATCAGCCCTAGCCAGACAGATGGTACATCTGTGGAAGGGTTCAGCTCCGGAGAGCAGGGTTCTAAAGTCATGATGTGGCATGTGTCCAATTATCAGGAGTGATATTCCCTTTGCAGTCTGTTGCTGAATTTCTGTTTCTGTGAATTGACAATGACACCATAGATTTATGTGTACAGTTAGCATTTCTAAGAACAGAATCCTACTGACTAAAGAAATATGAAATATCAAAAGAATTTTACAGAAGAAAAAAAATTCTATGGACAAAAGTTAAGTCAGAATGGTCCAAATAGGTGTTGTTTTCTTCTCTACTTGTAAAGACTATGTTGGTAAGAAAATACCATGAAATAAAAAGCAAACGTTATAACTATATGTATGATGATAATTAAAGATTTATCCAGAATAGATATTCTGGTAGAATGTAAAGATATTGGAAGCTGTATTGCTTATCAGTGCCTTATTGTGTATGATATTTGATTTTGTGTTTTAGAATCATTTAACAGATGATTCTGAATAGCTGCATCCCACAAATGCTTAATTTAGCCTTAAAGTAAACAAATGTTCGAGTCTATGACAGGTTCTCTTTGGAACTGGGTATGGCTGGATATATTTGGATTGGATAGAGTTCTACTTGTGAAATTAATGGATTGATGAAAAGGCCTACACAGCTGAAAGTCAATTTGTATGCCATGAAATATTGAATATTTGAGATTATGAATACTGAAATTCCATGTGCAGATGAAAAATATTCATGTTTGGTGCACTGAATAGGTATTCAAAAACGAGGACTTATCTCTGTGAAGTCTTCGCTTTGATTTAATTGTACTCAACTCCTTCAAGTTCGGATGTACTCAAGAAGTTTCCTAGATCGTAATTATTTGATGATATTATAACTTTTGGGACTGGCCTGTATGTTGTATACTATTTAGACATTTGACTACATGTTTGATGCTTAAGCAAGAGCCAGTGTTGCTTTTTACATGGAAACATGGTGTTCCTTTTCTTCATGTTGTTAAGTATTAAGTATATTTTTGTCAATGTGATATCCAAGATGTTCTGTATAATGGTAGAAGATGGTGTGTTTGTTGGAACTGTTGGAATAAACTACATCCAGGTGTTACCAGCTGTGGAGTGTTTTTCATGTATTTGTTTCTTGCAAGCTAGTCATGAGCATAAGATTATACATGTAGTTGCTAAGTTATGGTTTAGGGTGCAGTGAAGAGAAGTGAAATGATCCCGTTTCCCACAATGAGTCGCTGATAATGTACTTCTCAAAGGAATATGATTAAAATGATATCATACATGTGAATTTCCTCATCTTTGGACATGTGCATTTTTAACGATTTTATCTACACATCCCCATGAGTATTGAGATGAGACACGGTTGGATTTGAACTTTGATGGATAGACTTCAGGTATTGAATTGTGTAGATAGGACTCTACATGCGTTCAACTGTAAAGATACCGTGTCAAAAACGGGTTCATCTTCGATTTTGTTCCAGACGGGGACACGGGCATGGTTTCGTCGCCAGACTTTGGCTTGGAACAGTTTCAGTCGGTCGGTGCAGGGCAGGTGAGTGAAATAGATGGGACAACATCATGGTAAGGTGTATTATAGACATGGGAACGATTATGATTATGAGTAATGCGCAATGGCTAACTGGGGGTTTGATGAACTGTATCTCTGCAGAATGAAATGAAATAAAAAAAAGCTTAGTTGTGGAATGAAATAGATTTTCAGTTTTGATATTTTTCATTTCCTAAACTGTAAGGAAACCTTCTTTCTGTCATCCATTCCAAGACTGTTGTCCCGGGGTTTTCTCCACAGAGTTTACCCATCACGAGTGCAGGCCCCAGGATGATGGAGACAGTCTCCCTGGAGGAGGATAGAACAATCTCCATCAGACAATCCGTTGCGGGGACCAGCCACTCCGTCGCGGGGACCAGCCACTCCGTCCGCTCGCCAGGCACCCGGCCAATGCCTTCAGCAACAGTCAGCAAACCTGGGCCGGAAATTGAGATTGTTTCAGTGAAGTCCCCGGCGACGTCCAGGATACCCACGGGCACTCCGGTTCGGACGACAATGCAGAGCAGCCCCCAGCATCTCGCCCAGGGACAGGTGAACGCTGGGATGGGTCAGCACAATCCACAGCCCAGAATAATCAACACAGTCTCCCTCAGCAGACCACAGCTGGGCCCAGGGCAGGACAGGCCCACCTCCAGAGTAGCATTCCCATCCACATCACAGCAGACACAGCAGCCTAGACCTGTGGCCTGCTTCAAAGCACCGGTAAGAGGCAGTCTGTAGTCTTTGTGTGTCACAAACAAGTGGATTACTTTACTGGTTTAAAGTTGTTTGTGTTTAATACTGGAATATATGTATTAGCAGTCCCGACTCCTGTGTGCTTATAACTAGTCTAGTACTTTACTGTTGTTTTATTTTGTACTATTGTCGTAACTTGCCAGCAAAAGATGTTCTAATTAAGAATTGTTTATCAGATTCAAAATGAAAATGTTTTCTATCAGATTGTGTTTGTTACGCTTTGATTTCTAAGAGACCCATGTGAAGAAACTACTGTAATGTGTTTTGTAGATGAGAGAACTCCCGACACCTCTGCCCCTCCCGGACTTTGCTAACTCAGAAGACACCCAGTTGAGACACGCAGCACGAAGTGGAAACCTCCACATGTACAGAACTCACATTGTCCGGGAGTGTGCCAAATTCTACTCGCGCATGAAGCCAAACTTATCAAGACAAGATTATGCCAGAATAGGGGAAGCCATGACAACAGCGTATCCGTGGTTACAAGGCAAGGGAGCAACCCCATGGGTAAGTGTAGCAAGGATTTTTTTGTAAGTGGCTGGAACCTCTTTGGAAAGCCAGAATAACACAATAAAACTTAGATTTCACAAGTTGTTAGTGCTGCAACAGATGTTTCATATCCAGGAAGTAATTTGTTTTTGAAAGGCAAATTTGCAAACATTATGACAACTTTTGTAATGTACCGGCAATGTTGGTATAGACTACACTACAGCGGTGTACTTTTAAATTGAGATGAAACAAACCAACAATTTTCAAATGACTGTCTATAGTTTTTAGTCCTTCGTACCTGCTTTCCAAAGATGCTTCAGCCCTGTCCCGTTTATGCACCTATCAATGTGAACCCTGAGGGAGCAGTACAAACATACTGCACTGCAAAAATCCACAGTGTCATTACAACATTGTGTGACAAGAAATCTTTATTTTGACATTTGGCCAGGGTTCATTTCAAAGTGCTGTTTCACAGATGTTCCAGAATAAGCGTAGAATGTTGAAACTCTCCAATATTGGCTTCAGTCCTTGTGTTTTTGAAGGAAGGGTGTTTCAAACTCTCTTTGTCTGGGCATAACACACATCTAACACAACACAATAAGCAGTAGCCTCTCCATACTATATTCTGATGTGACAAAATTTCTGGGTTGAATGTCAAAAAGAAATCATAGATACTTAAATATCCTTATAAATACCCATTGTGGCAAGATGTTATCATATTTCTACTAAATAAAAATTTAAAGATGTCAGTTACATGTTTGGTATGCCCAGACATTGGAGGCCATCAAATGGATGGCTGGTTGTTGAATGTGAGCAACGAGGACAACGATTGGTGTAGAGAGAGAAAAGGATGGCCACAAAGGTAAGGTTAACATTAGTAAGGTAAAGAACAAGGTTGCTGAGAGTGACTGGAGATTGTATGGAAATGTTTGCATGACGACTGGTTATGATAAGCATGATACGAACTTGGGATATGGTTTTGTCTTTTCATATCCTTGGGAAGTGAAGCTGTTCTTGCCTTAACACTTACAGTGTAAAGTCTTCCCTTAGAGTTGGGAGGTGAAATATGTGTGTCAACATCAGTGATATGGAAATGATGTTACACATATGGTATTATGGGAAACGGTTTGACAAACAAGCCAGCCTGTCGATTCTTCCTCAGGGTTTATTCTGATAGGCACTTATAAACCATGCCATAGCTGTGTAGGTTTGCAGCCTGAGCAACATTTTAGTGCTTTCATGTCAGGTTTGATTTCTTTCGAGAATCTGCATCAACTAATTGCACCTACAATAGTTATAGATCAGGTAGTTTCATACATACTATTGTCGACTTGGTTGATACTACTGGGGCCCAACTGATGATAACACCCTATACAGTACTGTTCTATTGGCTCAAGAGCTAGTCAATTGTTGGTCAATTGGTCCTCATGAGCTTTAACTTAAAGGAAAACAATATTATTGATATAACCAACTTAGGGCAGCATGAACATAGGATTGTGGATTGTGATAAGTAGGGCTTTGTTGAGTTTTTGACCACGGTTCTATTAAAGTGTGGACCTAACACGGACTGATGCAGTATCCTGGCCTTAAAGTGTTGATCTTGAAGCCAGCTTTAATGTTTAAGTAAAATAAAAGTAAAGATCCAGAACAAATCTTTCAAATTGTCTACTTAGTAGCTAACTTTGCATTTTTTTAGTCTGGACATTTAAGACATGAGAGACTACCAGTGTTTGTGCAACAAATTGCAGGTAGTTCCAATGACATCTCTGTGGATATCCTGGTAGAATAGCTTGTAATTCTCTGCTGTCTTCGGTTCCTTTCAGAGCAAATTCACATTCCAATTGAGCCAGTCCATCCGGAACTGGAGGCGGAAAGAGAGATCAGGGTTCCCAAATCGCTCCACTTTCTGGCAGAGATTAGCTCGAAGTTCTGGTGGAAAACAGCCAAGAAATTCACCCTCTTTAGTTAGAAGACTAGATGCAAACGAAACCCAAACTGATAGGCCCTTTATGTAGTTGATGTAGTCAACGTTAGGCAAGTTGATGCCCTGTTCCGCATAGTAACAAAGGAAAATTAGCTTTATTATTCAGAGGTCAGTATTAGGAGATATCAAGCCCTAGACTATAAGTACTACACCATCTGTCCAATAGAACACTAGCAAGGGTATATATACTATGTTTTCAGCTGTACATCAAAAGTAGATAATCACAGAAGTAGATAATCAGTATTCTGTGTACAATTGGATACATATCTGTTGATTTTGTAGGAGTACGAAATGAAGTAAGTCAAATATTTGCAAATGAGGTCCATGAGGTATTTGCCACATTTGTGCAAGCTTCGCTGTAAGAAAGTTGTCAGTTACAGGAGTCGTATTAAAAGTTTGCATTGGACCGGAATGATTTTTGAAAATGTCCTTGTTTTGCATTCTCAGTTAGGTTTAGTGCCCATTTGATATCAAATGTAAAATTATTAAATCTCTCAAGGTACAATGCATGATGTTTTTCACCCCTCACCCAATAAACTCTGTTCTTGTGGTAAGAAATGTTGTCTGTAGAGAAGTTCTCTGAAAGATTTCCTGATTCCCGTTCCAGAGTGAATTCCTGAGTGTTCTTAGTCAGCGTGTGCGCAACATCAGGAAGAGGAAGAAGATACCATACCTGACCTAAGGGCGTAGTTTCCTCGTGCAAAAGATAGCCTGGTGTATCTTAATCAAACAACTGCAAAAAGACTTAATTTTGTTGCAAAATTAGACACCTCAGTTAACTGGAAAATTTCATGATCTCCATTCCAGAGCGACTTAAGAGCAAATGTCTGTAAGGATCAAACAATGGTGGCAGGGGTCAAAAAATCGATTCGGCTCATATTTTGCACAGTGATAGTACTTGGCCCACTATCCCTCAAAATAGCTTTCTTTTTGCTCAACTTCGATTGTTGCCATGGCAACGGGCCAAACAAGTTTTGGGGCCATTTTCCCTGATTTGGGTATGTCAAAAACATGAAAATTGGCTCATTTTAGGACATGATTACGAGCAGGTGCTTAGATTCAACGGGAAAACAAAAACTGGGCTAAAAAGAGCAACTATTCAGCTTTACTAGAATAGCTCGGAAGTTTTTAGAAATTCAAGTTGAAGTGCTTGGGCAACCTCAAAACAATACAGTGTTTGTAGCTTGTGAAAAAAGGTAATTTTGTCCCAACTTTGAAACGCTGTAAGTCCAAAGATGGTGTTTTGTTTTGCTTCAAATTTACATCATATATACAACCAAGTAGTAGCTATCAGGTACTAGTTTTCATATTTTGGTATCTTATTTGGTTGTAACGTAACTGTCCTCAGAAGTAGGTCATTTTTAATGCTTGACGAAAAATATGATGTTGGGCCATATTTAAAGCCCAATATATGAGAAAGTAAAAAAGGGATCTGGTTTAAATTCATGTCAAAGGTAACCCTATGCATGTTCTATCAAATGAATGGTTGCAAAGGTTGGTGTCTTATTTCGTTGCTGTGTACTTGTCCCTAAAAGTAGGCCATATTTTCGACATATGCAGAAATCAACATTTTTGGCTAACTTTGAAGCCCTGAAAAAGTCAAAGTAGGATGTTTTTACAATTCAATCCTTTTTCAAACGTACCCCTGTGTGTTGTCTATCAAATGAATGCCTGCAAAGATTGGTGTCTTGTTTCGTTTCCGTGGACTTGTCCCTAAAAGTAGGCCATATTTTCGACATATGCGGAAATCAACATTTTTGGATACTTTGAAGCCCTGAAGATGTCAAAGTAGGATGTTTTTTCAATTCAATCTCTTTTCACATGTTCCCCTGTGTGTTGTCTATCATCTGAATGCATGCAAAGGTTGGTGTCTTGATTCGTTGCTGTGTACTTGTCCCTAAAAGTAGGCCATATTTTCGACATATGCAGAAATCAACATTTTTGGCTAACTTTGAAGCCCTGAAAAAGTCAAAGTAGGATGTTTTTTTCAATTCAATCCTTTTTCAAATGTACCCCTGTGTGTTGTCTATCAATTGAATGCCTGCAAAGATTGGTGTCTTGTTTCGTTTCTGTGGACTTGTCCCTAAAAGTAGGCCATATTTTCGACATATGCGGAAATCAACATTTTGGCTAACTTTGAAGCCCTGAAAAAGTCAAAATAGGATGTTTTTTCAATTCAATCTTTTGTGAGATGTTTCCCTGTGTGTTGTCTATCAACTGAATGCCTGCAAATGTTGGTGTCTTGTTTCGTTGCTGTGTACTTGTCCCTAAAAGTGGGCAATATTTTGGGCATGTGTGGAAATTGACATTTTGGGCTATGTTTGAAGCCCTGAAGATGTCAAAGTAGGATGTTTTTTCAATTCAATCTTTTATCAGAAGAACCCCTGTGTATTGTCTATGAAATGAATGCTTGCAAAGGTTTATGTCTTGCTTTGTTGCCGTGGAATTGTCCCTAAAAGTAGGCCATACTTTGCATATATACAGAAACTAGTGTTTTTCTTCTGGCTATCTTTTTAAAAGATATCCTACTTTGACATTTTCTAAGCATCCTTTCTGAAACATAGTAAAAAAACACTAGTTTCTGAATTTGCAAAGTATGGCCTACTTTTAGGGACAAGCCCACGGCAGCAAAGCAAGACAAAAACCTTTGCAAGCATTCATTTCATAGACAATACACCGGGGTACTTCTGATAAAAGATTGAATTGAAAAAACATCCTACTTTGACATCTTCAGGGCTTCAAAGTTAGCCAAAAATGTTGATTTCCGCAAATGTCGAAAATATGGCCTACTTTTAGAAACAAATACACAGCAACGAAACAGGACACCAACTTTGCAGGCATTCAGATGATAGACCATACACAGGGAAACATCTCACAAAAGATTGAATTGAAAAAACATCCTACTTTGACTTTTTCAGGGCTTCAAAGTTAGCCAAAAATGTTGATTTCTGCATATGTCGAAAATATGGCCTACTTTTAGGGACAAGTACACAGCAACGAATCAAGACACCAACCTTTGCAGGCATTCATTTGATAGACAACACACAGGGGTACATTTGAAAAAGGATTGAATTGAAAAAACATCCTACTTTGACTTTTTCAGGGCTTCAAATTTGGCCAAAAATGTTGGTTTCCGCATATGTTGAAAATATGGCATACTTTTAGGGACAAGTACACAGCAACGAATCAAGACACCAACCTTTGCATGCATTCAGTTGATAGACAACACACAGGGAAACATGTGAAAAGAGATTGAATTGAAAAAACATCCTACTTTGACATCTTCAGGGCTTCAAAGTATCCAAAAATGTTGATTTCAGCATATGTCGAAAATATGGCCTACTTTTAGGGACAAGTCCACGGAAACGAAACAAGACACCAATCTTTGCAGGCATTCATTTGATAGACAACACACAGGGGTACATTTGAAAAAGGATTGAATTGAAAAAAACATCCTACTTTGACTTTTTCAGGGCTTCAAAGTTAGCCAAAAATGTTGGTTTCCGCATATGTCGAAAATATGGCCTACTTTTAGAGACAAATACACAGCAACGAAACAGGACACCAACTTTGCAGGCATTCAGATGATAGACAACACACAGGGGTACATTTGAAAAAGGATTGAATTGTAAAAACATCCTACTTTGACTTTTTCAGGGCTTCAAAGTTAGCCAAAAATGTTGATTTCTGCATATGTCGAAAATATAGCCTACTTTTAGAGACAAATACACAGCAACGAAACAGGACACCAACTTTGCAGGCATTCATTTGATAGACAACACACAGGGAAACATCTCACAAAAGATTGAATTGAAAAAACATCCTACTTTGACTTTTTCAGGGCTTCAAAGTTAGTCAAAAATGTTGGTTTCCGCATATGTTGAAAATATGGCCTACTTTTAGGGACAAGTACACAGCAACGAATCAAGACACCAACCTTTGCATGCATTCAGTTGATAGACAACACACAGGGAAACATTTGAAAAAGGATTGAATTGTAAAAACATCCTACTTTGACTTTTTCAGGGCTTCAAAGTTAGCCAAAAATGTTGATTTCTGCATATGTCGAAAATATGGCCTACTTTTAGAGACAAGTCCACGGAAACGAAACAAGACACCAATCTTTGCAGGCATTCATTTGATAGACAACACACAGGGGTACATTTTAAAAAGGATTGAATTGAAAAAAACATCCTACTTTGACTTTTTCAGGGCTTCAAAGTTAGCCAAAAATGTTGGTTTCCGCAAATGTCGAAAATATGGCCTACTTTTAGAGACAAATACACAGCAACGAAACAGGACACCAACTTTGCAGGCATTCAGATGATAGACAACACACAGGGGTACATTTGAAAAAGGATTGAATTGTAAAAACATCCTACTTTGACTTTTTCAGGGCTTCAAAGTTAGCCAAAAATGTTGATTTCTGCATATGTCGAAAATATAGCCTACTTTTAGAGACAAATACACAGCAACAAAACAGGACACCAACTTTGCAGGCATTCATTTGATAGACAACACACAGGGAAACATCTCACAAAAGATTGAATTGAAAAAACATCCTACTTTGACTTTTTCAGGGCTTCAAAGTTAGTCAAAAATGTTGGTTTCCGCATATGTTGAAAATATGGCCTACTTTTAGGGACAAGTACACAGCAACGAATCAAGACACCAACCTTTGCAGGCATTCAGATGATAGACAACACACAGGGGAACATGTGAAAAGAGATTGAATTGAAAAAAACATCCTACTTTGACATCTTCAGGGCTTCAAAGTATCCAAAAATGTTGATTTCCGCATATGTCGAAAATATGGCCTACTTTTAGGGACAAGTCCACGGAAACGAAACAAGACACCAATCTTTGCAGGCATTCAGATGATAGACAACACACAGGGGTACATTTGAAAAAGGATTGAATTGTAAAAACATCCTACTTTGACTTTTTCAGGGCTTCAAAGTTAGCCAAAAATGTTGATTTCTGCATATGTCGAAAATATGGCCTACTTTTAGAGACAAATACACAGCAACGAAACAGGACACCAACTTTGCAGGCATTCATTTGATAGACAACACACAGGGAAACATCTCACAAAAGATTGAATTGAAAAAACATCCTACTTTGACTTTTTCAGGGCTTCAAAGTTAGTCAAAAATGTTGGTTTCCGCATATGTTGAAAATATGGCCTACTTTTAGGGACAAGTACACAGCAACGAATCAAGACACCAACCTTTGCAGGCATTCAGATGATAGACAACACACAGGGGAACATGTGAAAAGAGATTGAATTGAAAAAAACATCCTACTTTGACATCTTCAGGGCTTCAAAGTATCCAAAAATGTTGATTTCCGCATATGTCGAAAATATGGCCTACTTTTAGGGACAAGTCCACGGAAACGAAACAAGACACCAATCTTTGCAGGCATTCATTTGATAGACAACACACAGGGGTACATTTGAAAAAGGATTGAATTGTAAAAACATCCTACTTTGACTTTTTCAGGGCTTCAAAGTTAGCCAAAAATGTTGATTTCTGCATATGTCGAAAATATGGCCTACTTTTAGGGACAAGTACACAGCAACGAAATAAGACACCAACCTTTGCAACCATTCATTTGATAGAACATGCATAGGGTTACCTTTGACATGAATTTAAACCAGATCCCTTTTTTACTTTCTCATATATTGGGCTTTAAATATGGCCCAACATCATATTTTTCGTCAAACATGAAAAATGACCTACCTGTGAGGACAGTTACGTTACAACCAAATAAGATACCAAAATATGAAAACTAGTACCTGATAGCTACTACTTGGTTGTATATATGATGTAAATTTGAAGCAAAACAAAACACCATCTTTGGACTTACAGCGTTTCAAAGTTGGGACAAAATTACCTTTTTTCACAAGCTACAAACACTGTATTGTTTTGAGGTTGCCCAAGCACTTCAACTTGAATTTCTAAAAACTTCCGAGCTATTCTAGTAAAGCTGAATAGTTGCTCTTTTTAGCCCAGTTTTTGTTTTCCCGTTGAATCTAAGCACCTGCTCGTAATCATGTCCTAAAATGAGCCAATTTTCATGTTTTTGACATACCCAAATCAGGGAAAATGGCCCCAAAACTTGTTTGGCCCGTTGCCATGGCAACAATCGAAGTTGAGCAAAAAGAAAGCTATTTTGAGGGATAGTGGGCCAAGTACTATCACTGTGCAAAATATGAGCCGAATCGATTTTTTGACCCCTGCCACCATTGTTTGATCCTTACAGACATTTGCTCTTAATGGCTGATATTAGCCAGCGAGTGCGTAACTTGAGGAAAATGAGTATCAGGAAGGGGAAGGATGGAAGAGGCAGTCTGTCCGAGTCCCTCTTTGGATAATGGGTAACCTTGCAAGACACAAGATACTCTAACTCTTGTGAAGGGCAGTGATCTGACTGATATGTCACAGATTAGTTCTTATCTCACCTTAATGAACTGTGTGGTTAGTCAGTAAAGATGTACTCCATCTACATGCAGAATAACACAGGTTGTTTGATTAGGTGCATAAATTTCCAGATTAAAAGGAACAGCAAAAAAGATCAGTGTAATGTTTAGTGTCGATCGGATACTCCTTCAAAATCGTCAACAATTTTTGTATGTTCATGTACATGTTAACTCAAATCTGGCCTCTTTATAGTAACTTATCCGCTTTAATATATTCAAAGGCAGGAAATACAAACTCCTGAAATTGTCTCAATTTGCATCCACAGGCCCCTTTTACGAGGACACTGAGTCAGTCCATCAGAGATAGCCGTTACAGGTTGACTAAGAAATTACGCAAGTGCCCCTACTAGGCTAAAGAAAAAGTAAGTGTGCTTGTGAAATGATAAAGCTGTAAAGTGTAGAAGCCACGCTTCACTTCTGCCAAATTACATGCACTTTTATTACACTACTTGCTAGATATAGATGGGACAAGTAACATTTGCTGGCTGTTGGGTTGGTATTGATAGGTGCATTGCTCTTTTGTGTGGTTTCAGAGAAGTTTCGTAACCCAGGTCAGCAAAAGCATCAGACAGAAGAAGTGGAGACAAAAGAGAAAGAGCCTGGGATTGGCACCATTATGACACTACCGGCAAAAATAGGGATAATCTCAGTGGAAATTTGTCACTGTCATGACTTGTCAAATTGCATCAACCAAATGGTAGAAGATTAGATGCTATAAAGGACCAGGTCGATTTTTAACAAAGCTTTTAGATTTTCTATAGCGTTTTCCTTCAAAATTTTGTTATATTACATGTGTTACAGGATTTTGTCAAGAACTTGTCCAAGAATGTGAGCCAAAGAAGGTGGAGAGCAAAGAAAAAATTCGGAACAGTTGTTGCAAAGAGTAGATATTTCAAGTTGTAGGATTTACAGACATTTCCAGGCCTTACATCTTAGTATTGTTATAACTATAACTTTATTCAAAATATGCAGACTGGCAGGATATCCTACTGGATATCCTGAATTGTTCTGACAGTAACAATTGTAGGTTCCACTAGTTATACAAAATACAGGTCACAGTTCAATTTGATCTAAAATGTCCTTGAACTATAAAATAATTGCAAGCTTGTGTGCGTGGCATCAAGAATAAACCGTCGGACAGGAATGACGAGTTTAAATAGCCATAAATATACATGTTAGGACGATTTAAAGATCAATACAATTTATTGACTGTTATTTTAGAGTCAGGTTAGATGTCAGGTCATTTGTATATCATCGCCATGAACACTGTCAGTGGATTTGTAACTGGAGGAATCAATACAATATTTTCCTTTTATACTTCGTCACATTTTTATTTTCAAAATATGTAATATTACAACATACAACATCTTGTAAGGCAGAATAGTGCACTATTTTCATACTTCATCATCATCATCATGTCGGGCGGGTTGCCCGGACTAAGTCAGCCCTCTTCCTCCATTCGCTACGGTCCGCCATGACTTAATCCTATATATCCATAAGAATGTTGACATTGGTAGGTGCATCAATGTGACTGACTCTAGTACATGTTCTATGTTGTGCTGCAAAAAACAGCTTTTTCTAAACTCTCATCACAAAAGTTGTACAATCGTGGATTTAATCATCCTTTCTGAAGAAGAGTATCCATGTTTTCATCTCGATTTGGCAAAACCAAGACATATTTTTTTAGATTATGACATGATGTTGAAGCTATTTCCCCCCTGCCCGTAATGAGAGGCACATGTATTTGCTTCTGTTGCAGCGGGATTTTGTTCTGAAGCTGAGCCAAACCATCAGATTCAGACGATGGAGTGACAAATACAAACCCTCCAGAAAGAAAAGATTTTAAGTTCATGTGTGTGTAACTTGTCCCAGTACTGAATACAACGTATCTTTGTGTATTTGCGAGTCTGTGTTTCTTGTTGACTTTTGTGCAGAGCTACAGAAAGTGTAGAGAGATAGACAGTGCAAAAAACAATCATGGTTGGACAAACTTTCTTTCCAAAGATAAATCAGTTAATGAACTTTTCTTTTTCCAGAGTTCTTTTACGCAAAAACTGACCAAATCCTTGCAGCGTAGGAGGTACTACCTAAAGCACAACCGCTAGGAGTGGGGCTACTGAGAGAGCTAGTAGACCTAGCCCATCCAATCTTGTGTAGAGTAGTACTTTTAACTTGCACACCAGTTGACATTGATAGGTGCATCAGACTTAGACTTGACAGTATTTGGGTGGGTTTCCTTTCTCATGCCTTTAGAGGCATGTCTTATGCATAGTTTAACAGTTGGAACACGAGACTTTAAAACCATACTTTACCTTATGTCAACTTTGGGTTCAACTTTTTTTTTAATCATCGAAAAAGGTAGAAACACAGCTCCATGTGTAGTTATATGGGATCAATTTTTCATGTTCTCCAGCTTTAACCTTCCCCTACTGCCCAACCCTATAACCAATACAAATTAGGTGCCTAAAGGCTACCTTTTCCTGCTGAAGGTTAAGGATATCAGAGTATTGCTCAGAGGTAACATTGACAGGTGCATTGGCAACTGCTGAAGTCTTCATTCATGTGTGTCTTGTTTGACAATCTTAAATTTTTAAAGGAAATCTAGAAGTTATCTTGTTCTTATTTTCTTCCAGAGTGCCTTCACAAAGAAACTGAGCAAAAGTGTGCGGCGTAGACGCTACCATTTGAAACACAATCGTTAAACATGTTGTTAACAGTGCAGCCTTGTGTCCCTATAGGGCCTTGTTGCAATGTTCATACTGAAACTGTTCTGGAAACGTGTACGCAATGTAAGTCTGAGGTCCAAGAGGTTGCTCGTGGTCACAAATTTCATTTGAAGTTTTCTCGTCCTTTCAGAGTAAGTTCTCGTTTGTACTGAGCCGACGTATGCGGTATGTACGGAAAAGATTCAGAGACAGTCGACAGCAGCATGTAGCTCAGGAAGAGGAAGCATGATGTACCGTAATGAGAATCTGATGGAAATTGTGGATCACTTACTAGTATGGCACTCCCGAACCTAAGTGTACCAGAAAAACTTGTACATATTACTTCTCAGAAAGAAAAATGTACAATTTAGTACTTGTAGAAATTAACATGGGGGTGATACATGTATTTCATAGGTCTGTTTGTCAGACTTTATTTTGGTAGGCTTAAAGCAACTCCTTCCCCCACGGGTAGCATTGGTAGGTGCACTTAAGTGGAAAAAACTGGCAGACTTAGGAAATGGTCATTTTTTTCCTTGGTTCAAATGATCCTTGAAAGATACTTTTCAAGCTTTTATCCTTTCATCCGACAGGGAGTATTTTGTTGTCACTAAAAAGCTCTGCTTCATTTGTATTTCTTGCAGAGTCAGTTCACAAGGAGATTGACCAGGGCCTTACAAAACAGACGATACTACAAGAAACACTGTAGAAACCCGAAGGGGAGTTAGTGGCTAAGGTGGTTGAAATCTCTGTATGGAAGCATTGATAGGTGCATCAATAGCAGGAGGTTGTAGTTTTCTTTGCTTGGGGAAAAAGACAGCTTCTAGTGCACCTATAAAGAGCACTTTTGTTGTTTTTAAAAGTCTTTTGGCCCATGTTTAACTGCTTCAACCAAAGGTTCATTTGACATTTGTATTTTTGCAGACCCAGTTCACAGGGAGATTGTCTAAGGCGTTACAAAACAGACGATACTACGAGAAACACTGTATGAACCCAAAAGGGAGTTAGTGGCTAAGGTGGTAGACGTGGTTGAAATCTCTGCATGGAAGCATTGATAGGTGCATCAATAGCAGGAGGTTGTAGTTTTCTTTGCTTGGGGAAAGACAGCTTCTAGTGCACCTATAAAGAGCACTTTTGTTGTTTTTAAAAGTCTTTTGGCCCATGTTTAACTGTGCTTCAATCAAAGCTTCATTTGACATTTTTATTGTTGCAGGCTCAGTTCACAAGGAGATTGACCAAGGCCTTACAAAATAGACGATACTACGAGAGACGCTGTATAAACCCAAAAAGGCGTTAGTGACTGGGGGTAGCAGGCATAGTTTAAAACTAAGTGCGTAAGCATTGATAGGTGCATCAATGGCGGGTGTTAATAGTTTTCTTTGCTTGGGGGGAAAAGACAGCACAACTTCTAGTGCACCTATCAAGAGAACTTAATGTTGTCATTAGAAACCTTTTGGCATATGTTAAGACTGTGCTTCAACCAAAGGTTCATTTTTGACATTTTTATTTTTGCAGACTCAGTTCACAAAGAGATTGTCTAAGACATTGGCAAACAGCCGGTACTACAAGAAACATTATACTAACCCTGAGGGGAGTTAGTGACTATAGGTGGCAGGCATGGTTGAAATCTCAGTGTGGAAGCATTGATAGGTGCATCATTTGCTGCTGATGGTAGTTGTCTTTGGGTGGGGGGAAAAGACAGCACTTTTAAGTTCTTATGTATAATCTTCATCTTCTGTTACAGAGCATGTTCACCAAAAGGTTAAGCAAGTGTTTGAAAAATAAACGGTATCGACAAAGGTACCATGTGAGAGACGACTTCTAGTGTCATCAGCGGTATAGACAAGAATAGCTAGCCTTTGGCCACTGAATATGCTTTGATAATTTTGCAAATATGAAAAAAAGCATTCAGGTTCAACTTATTCATTTGTAACTGGTATAACTGCAATTTCATTTGATAGAATAAACACATTGGTTTGACATTGATAGGTGCATCTTAAAGGGAATTTTTTTATCATTTCACTAAGTCAAACAATAAGAAATAAACACTCTACTTCTAAACGTGGTTTTCAGAAAGGTAAAACCATACTGTCTGTTAGCTTAAGAGGCTAATGTTATCTGTGGTCTCATTCCAGAGCAAGTTTTCTGCCCAAGTAAGCATGTTCCTCCGTCGCAGACGGTACCTGACCAGGAAAGATGTTAAAGAAATACCCTGATTCTGTGAGAGGGATAAAACATTATCTGGGGGGGTTCATGGAAAAGGGGATAATTTTAAGGTTTTTTGGTGCCTTGAAGGAATACATGCAGAAAACAGATGTTGTCAACAAAAATTGTAGTTTTGTTGTATTGATGCAGCTTTTGTCTTTATCCCATTCCAGAGCAAGTTTACACAACAATTAAGTAAGTGCATCCGGTGGAAAAGATATGTGACAAAGAAGTATATGCCATAAGCACAGGACTTGGACTTCACAATAATGTTTGAAAGACCCCTCTCCAGTGGTTATATTGATAGGTGCATTAATCTCCCTAAGTTTCGGAAACCTTCTATGTAAAGCTATTATAATTTATTTCGTCTGTGTTTTTCAGAGGCAATTCATTAAAAAGGTTAGCCAAAAAATAAGGATGACCAGGTGGAGGGACAAATTTAGTGACAAGTAAGCATGTTTCTCCGTCACTGAAGGTACCAGACTAGGAAAAATCTTCGAGAAATTACCTTTTTCTTTAAAAGGGATGGAACGTTGTGGTTGGTTTAAAGTTATGTTACACAAGGGTTGTGGTTGTACTTAGGACCATTCTCAGTCAAGTAGCATTGGTAGGTGCATAGCCTGAGAGAGATTTGGCTTCTATGTTTGGTTTGTTTAAAAATTTGATATGTCTTCAAACCTTGCCAGTAGACAAATTTCCTTGTTTCCTAGTCCTACTTTTATGATTAAAACAATTAAAGTGTGAGTTATCCTCAGAGTGACGCATCATTTTTGTGCAAGGTCAACTCAATTCAGCACACAGTAACTGATGTTACTTTACTCAAACTTTCTTGCTTTATTGTTATGCTGATTCCACTTAAATACTTAAACAATAGAACGGCAGCAGATTCAGATTAGTGTTTTTTTAGACGTCCGTGGATACCCCGCTCTAATGGATTGGTCTGTCTCTCAAAGCTCTTCCCTTGTCGGTATTGTGCATCTGTGTGTCTTTCAGCGCCACTTTGTGCAGCGGATGAGTCAGAGCATCCGACACAGGCGACACTTCATCAGACAAAAGGCCAGGGGAAAGTCAGTGGAGTCCTAATACACCAGGAGAGCCTGTAGAAACAGTGTACATTATCATTCAGTTGACAAACTGATCTGAATACAGAGCACATCTTGACTTGCAAAATGATAAAAGCACTGTTCAGTTTGCTCATACAGATTGTGAATTTTGTTCATGGTTTTGAACATTGACAGGTGCATTTGAAAGTTAAAAATATTATTGTTTTAACTTAAACCATCTTTGCAGGTAAAAGATATTGTACAGTCAGTTGAACATTTGATCAAAAGATTCAGAAGGCCCCCTTAGAAAGCACCCAGGAAGACCATAACTGAGGTGAACATAGGGTAAAAGTCCTTGTTAAACAAATAATGTTACACTTACAGTGGGTGGTGGTGGTAGCATCTTTCAAACATTCTGCTGACCTTAAATTTCAGGGCAAGTTCACCATACAACTGAGTAACAGGCTGTGTCATTTGCGGAGGGCAGAAAGACGAAAGTACCAAGGACATGATAAACACGACGATAGATCTGTGTGGTCAACTTGAGGAATCACTAAGTCTTTTGTGAACACTGTGTCTCTCTCTCTTGTCCACCAAATAAAATTAAGAAGGCCAGATAACTTTTTTGTTGGACAAGCCAAATGAGTGGGTATCTCATCTCTGAATACCTTGCCCCAGCTAAACCATTGATAGGTGCATCAAAGTTAATGCCATTATTCTCAACCTGTCAGTTGTATGTAGTGTCCTTACGATTTGAATGTATCAAGGTTTATCATATGTAAAACTCTTACTTTCAGAGCTTATTTATGAAGCAAGTAAGCAACAGGATTTGTCACAACCGATGGGTGGTCAGAAACAAGAGGCCTGGTGCGCTCATAGTATAAGTTATAGTACCACAATGATTAACACCTCTTTGTTCAGAGATTCTCTAAAAAAGGCTTACATTAGACTGAAAAGGTGACGAGGTTGGGTTCTGGACAGCATGATCATGCCTAGGCAGTGCTTGTGGTGCTGGTTTCTTAAGAGGATTTGGGCTTTTCTTGTTATCAGGTTTTCATACTTCAAAACCCTGACCCGTTTTGTTTGGCCCATATAGAGCAAATTCCAGAAACAAGTGAGCAACCGCATCTTCCACGAACGACGTAAACAAAGGGGGATGAAAGGAGATCTTGACTGGTACAGCAGATAGAAGCTGACAGACCATCTTGTTCTTAGTGTTAACATTGATAGGTGCATCTGTAGAGAATCACATTGGCAGTCTTGTGTACGTGAAATTCTGAAATAAAAGTTGAGTTAATGAATTCTAATGGTTTGCTTTGCAGAAGGCATTCACATCACGGCTTAGCAAGCGGTGTTGTAACATCAGATTCCAGTCAAGGATGAAAGCTAAGAAGTCTTGGAAGTAGCACCAGATTAAAGACACTAGTCACAACTCACAAGTGCCGCGTTTGCTTCAGAGTCTCAGCATTGATAGGTGCATTATATTAGTATGCTGTGCCCTCAACTAACTTTGTTGATGACAGTGTTAATTGACTGATAAACACGTAGGATCTGCATTGTCTTGAATCTGTCGACCTGTACATTTCAGGATCGATTCCGTAACCAACTACGACAAAGGATCAGACATAACCGGTGGCTCTTGAAGAAAAAACGACTTGTTTACAACTCTTAATCTTACTAATGACTCTGATTAAACTCACAAAACATTTGATTAGTCCTTGCCCTTGATCTTCTTGTAACAACAGTTCTATTGCTTGTACAGTTGTTCCTTCATGTAACGGTCACATTGATAGGTGCATCCGAAATTTCATTCTGCCAAGTTTCAAATTTCTTGGTGTAAACTCAAGTAAGCTGGCTTGGTATTTGACTGTGTCATTCTTTATTTCCAGAGTGGCTTTACCAAACAGGTTAGCCTCAGGTTGTGCCATGAGAGGTGGTACTATGGCAAGAAGAGGAATAGACAAAAAGCACAGGAATGGCCAATGTAGAAAGAAAGTCCCCTGTTTGTCACATAGATAGGTGCATCAACATTGTCTGGTATATTAAAGATCTATGTTGAAGTTGACAAATAAATTGACTCTACTGTTTGCAGCAGTTCACATAGCAAAGCATTTTTTTTATGTTCCAGGAAAGATTTTTAAAGCAGTTGAGGGATAGGATCAATCATGTGACCTGGATCTTAAAGAAAAGAAGGCTGAAGCAATTCCAACGAGCTCAGCCACTGAGCTAATTAAGGGTTACATGCCTGCCTCATGAATCTTCAGCCTACACTTGAAACAAATGACCTTGTGCACTTCTCCTGTTCAGCAGTGCATTGATAGGTGCATGGGAATAAAGAATTTTGCAATATTCAAAAGCATATAGAATTTAACATAAATTCAGCCAGGTTTACTTCCATTACAGGCTGGATTCCTAATACAATTGCAGAAAAGGCTGTGGAAATTGCTGAACAAAGCATAGCTCACATCGGGGGAAAAAGTACCTTGTAGTACTTATCATTCGAACAATATATCTTATCAAAGATCTTTGAGTACATAAGTACATTGTATACTAGTCAGACCAAGTCTTCGTATCTGAAGGATGATACACGCATCCGATTCCTCAGACAGTTTTGCTGTAACAATCAGAAATAAACTTGAAGTGATAAACCCTAAACTGACAAAACATGCAGACTTCCTTTTTGTCACAACTATCCTCCATTGATAGGTGCATCATACAGGTAACTAACATGTTCTTCATAGCTTACTTCCGTTTAGGTCTGAAAACCCAAACATATAGAAGTACCAATATTCATAACTTACTTTCCAGGGAAGGTTTCTAAAGCAACTTCAGCAAAGGATCCAGCATGTGAGGTGGTTACTCAAGAAAAGGGGGCATTTACGGTATGAACGACATGACAGGGCTTAAGAATTTTTCTCATTCTTGATCAGGAATTGACTCCATTGATCAGAAGGCATCTGTCCAGCTATAATGGTAGTGTTGTATGTAGTTCTACTTGTAGTGTTCTGTTGCTGAGCATATCTTATATTTAGGAAATGACTCCAAAGTCCAATTCTTTAATTAGTTGCAGTCTACTCCATTGATAGGTGCATCATAGATACTTTTTTAAATTCTTGCTTACATCCAAAACTGGAAACAAACCTACCTCTGTGTCCCAAAGTACCAATGTTCGTACCTTTTCAGGAGAGGCTTATCAAGCAACTTCAAGATAGGATCAAGCATGTGAGGTGGTTGCTCAAGAAAAGGGGGCATTTAGGGTACAAGGGTCATGACAGGATCTAGGGGAACAGTCTTGAGAGTCAAAGTTTCAGGGTAGCAGGGACAAGTATCTTCAGTTGCAGTGTCCTTAAAGATGGATCTTGTTGCGTAATGTATTCCTTAATCAAATATGGCTGGTGTTTAAACAGACAGGGATTCTATTGATGGGTGCATCATAACTAACATCTTGAGGCTTCTTTAACATTATTTGAACTGGAAACAAACCAAACCTACCCGTACCAATGATGACAGCTTGTTCCCTTCCAGGTGAAATTTGACGTACAAGTTAGGACTCGGATCTACAACGTCAGGGATGCTTTGAAGAAAAGGGGTCATTTAGGATATAAGGGACATGACCAACCCTTCATCTGTAGGATGCCGTGCTGTAGTAACAAAAAAGTTCCATAAACACCTTTCTGTGCACTTTTCCACTGGAACATTGATAGGTGCATCAGTTGACAGTGTCGTCAATCTAGTACAGGTTTTTTACTGACTCGATTTCTGAGTGCACTGATATGTTTTACTTTTTCAGATAAGGTTTATGAAGATGGTTCAAGATAGAATTGCACATGTCAAGCGGAAACTTGGGCAAAGAGGGGATTTATACCAGGGACACGACAGTAACCTTGTCTTTAAGTGTAGGGATCCGTGCTGTCGTCCCAGAAAGACTCAGAAGTAAACTTCAACACTTTTCCACTGGCTTTTGGATTGTTGGAAGGAATTGTCTTTTCTATACTGCTGAAAACATTGATAGGTGCATCAATTGACACTTGTTGTCAATCTAGTACACAGGTATTTGCTGACTGTGCTCTCCAAAGTGCACTGATGTTTCTACCTTTTCAGATGAAGTTTATAAAGGGAGTTCAAGATAGAATCACGCATGTCAAACGGAAACTGGAGAGGAGAGGGGATTTGTACCAGGGGCATGACAGTAACATTATCTTTAAGTGTAGAGATCCGTGCTGTAGGCCCAGAAAGTAATATTCAACACATTTCTGTGTAGGATTAAACTTCATTGTTGCTGCCACTGTTTCTCAGTAGGATGTGTTACAAAGAGCCATTCCACTGAGACATTGATAGGTGCATCAAAAGACAATGTTTTCTATCTAGTGTTTCAAGATGTCTTACTTTGGTAGCCTTATCCAAAAACAAGCAATGTGAAAGCATATATCCATTCTCTCTTTGAAGCCTGCTCCCAGCTAAGAACAGAAGCGAACATATTTTTATGTCCAAGAAGTGTACCAATGTTACTGCTTTTTCAGGAGATCTTTTACAAGCAACTCCATCAAAGGATCAAGCATGTGAGGTGGTTGGTCAAGAAACGGGGCCATTTAGGATACCAGGGACATGACAGTGTCTTTACTTGTAGGGACATATGCTGTAGGAACTACAACAGAATTCTTCCTTAAAGTTAAACACCATGTTTCTTCTGTTTGTGTAGGAACTAGGTTTTGTTGTTGATGCCACTGTGCTCTTTCGTGATAGGCTGTGGGTTTGAAAAAAATCTTTTGTTTTGAATTGAAGTGCAGTTAGACATTGATAGGTGCATTCAAAAACATTGTTGTCTAGCTAGTACTGACATTCAAAATGTGTCATATGGAATTGTTGTATACGTGCATCATCTATCTAGTCTTTCTTGAAGTCACAAAGTATTCCAATTAATGTCTTTTCAGGAGAGGTTTAGGAGACAACTTCATGATAGGGTGAAGCATGTCAGTTGGTTGCTCAGGAAAAGGGGCCATTTAGGGTACCAGGGACATGATGCTGCGTTTAAGTGTACCAACGAATGCTGTAGTAGGATCCGAATTCTGTAATGCTAAAAATACCACACTAATGTGTAGAAACAGTTTTCGGTGTCACTGCCACTGTGCAGTGTCACAAAAGCCTTTGCAAATCTGTTGGATGGTATGAAAAAGAACCCAAACTTTTCCCATGGATAGGTGCATCTAAAGACACATCCAGTACAGGTATTCAAAAATATTCGTTATGTACTAGCTTTGGTAGCCCAAGACAAAAAGTACTAGTACTAGTAGAAGATGCAAAAGCTGTATTCCAATTTTTGTTCTTGCCTTTCCAGGAAAGGTTCATGATGCAAGTTCGAGATAGGGTGAAGCATGTCAGTTGGTTACTCAAGAAAAGGGGCCATTTAGGGTACCAGGGACATGACACTGTGGTTAAGTGCACAGATGAATGTGCACATATGAAAAAGAACCCAAACTTTTCCCATAGACATTGATAGGTGCATCCAAAGACATATCCAGTACAGGTATTCAAAACAATCGTTGTGCACTTGCTTTGCAGCGCAAGACCAAAAGTACTAGTAGATGTAAAAGCTGTACCGTAGTCCAATTTATGTTCTTGCCTTTTCAGGAAAGGTTCATATTGCAAGTTCGAAAGAGGAAGGAGCATGTCAGTCGTTCACTCAACAAAAGGGGCCATTTAGGGTACCAGGGGCATGATGCTGTGTTTAAATGCACAGAGGAATGTTGTAAGAAGGCTCGAATCAATCCATAAAGTACACCACATTATTGTGGCAACAGTTTTTATCATTACTACTGTGCAGTTTGACAAAAGTCTCTGTTGGATGGTATAAAAAAAGAAGCCAATTTTTCCCCTAAACATTGATAGGTGCATCCAAAGACGTTGTTGTCCATCTAGTACGGGTACTCAAAATATTTGTTGAGGACATGCTTAGCTTAAGACCAGATGTACTAGGAGATGGAAAAGCTCTTCCCTATTCCAATTTATATTCTTGCCTTTTCAGGGAAGGTTCATGATGCAAGTTCGAAAGAGGGTGATGCATGTCAGTCGTTTACTCACTGAAAGGGGCCACTTAGGGTACCAGGGACATGGTGCTATATTTAAGTGCACAGACGAATGTTGTAGGGACCGGGTCAATCCGTGAAGCACAACATTGTGCTGTTACAGTTTTCATCGTTACTGACTCTTTGCAGTTTGTCAGCCCCTGTCAGATGATATGAAAAGAAGCCATTTTTTCCTCTGGACATTGATAGGTGCATCCCTTGCTTTGTAACTTAAAACAAGAAGTACTAGCAGATGGAGAAGCTATATTCCAATTGAAGCTCATGCCTTTTCAGGAAAGATTCATGAAGCAAGTTCGAGATAGGGTGAAGCATGTCGTTCTGCTACTCCAGAGAAGGGGCCATTTAGGGTACCAGGGACATGATGCTGCATTTAAGTGTACAGACCAATGTTGTAGGGTCCGAGTCAATCCGTAAGGCACAACATTGTATGGGAATAGTTTTTCATATTTGCTCCCACCGTGCGGTTTCACAATTGCCTTTTTGGGATGATTTAGAAAAGAACCAATTTTTTCTATGGACATTGATGGGTGCATCAAATAGCATTGTATGTACGTCTTATAATATCCATTCCTTCTTGAAAGCTGCTTGCACATAGAGCTGAAACCAAACTTACTTCTTCGCCATAAGTACCAATATTCATACCTTTTCAGGGGAAGTTCATGAAGCAAGTTCAAGATAGGGTCAGGCATGTCACTTGGTTACTCAAGAAAAGGGGGCATCTGGGATACCAGGGGCACGACAGTAATGTTTCCTATAGCTGTAGGGATGTCTGCTGTAGGAACAAAGTCTGAGAAGATCCATAAATCCCAACATGCATCGAACATGTCTTCATTGTTTCAACTGTTGTGCTGTTTCATTATGTTGGATAATACAAGCAACCCCCCTCCCTTGGTTATTGATAGGTGCATCCAAATATATTATGGCCCATTTAGAACTGGTATTATGAGATATCCCCAATTTTCTTGCTTATATTGCGTAAATACAAGAAGTACAGGAGATGGACAGCTAGATGTTCAAACATGCATAATCTGCACGACCTGAATGGCTTTTTTGCATTAGCAATAAAAGGTAATAGTACACTTGGCAACTTCTTATGATCTGTTTTTCAGTCCCTGTTTTGTAAGCAGCTACAGCAAAGGGTTAACAAAGTGAGGTGGAGAAAAAAGAAAAGTCTTGTTGCGGCTCAGACATCTAAGACTTTACCTTTCAATCTCACATCTTACTTGTAGCATAGGTGAAGATTCAGCCATGAACTTTGAATATTTGTCTGTTCTACATTGATAGGTGCATTGATAGGAAATGTGAGATATCTGTAAGGACAGACATGCAAAGAAAGTTTGTAGGTTTGCTGGGCCATAAAGCATTAAAAATCTGCTGGACTGAAATACGAAATGATTTCTTTTGTGTACCTGCCTTTTCCACCTCCAGGAAAAGTTCACCAAACAACTGTCCAAGAGGTTCTGCCATGTACGATGGTTTGCAAAGAAAAAGTTGAGGAAAAAAATGAAGAGTCAAGAAAGAAACTTCTTTTCCACTGGGAACACTTAGAGTTAGAGATACACATGTGTAAGGCAAGTCAACAGTAGGGTAAATCCACTAATAGCACATTGATAGGTGCATTGCCCACCACGTCTGTGTACCTGTGTAAAACTTGCTCATGGATAAAAAGAGCACAAACCAACTACAGTAACCTCCTTTCCATCAGGTTACTGGCCATATTCATAACAAAGTTTGTAGACATAGATCTAGTGTGTGGTTTGTATTTCAGGAGGCTCTTGCTCTGCAGGTGCGAAAGAGGGTGTACAATGCTAGGAGGACAACAAAGAAAGGGGAAAGTTCTCAGCATAATGCATGGAATTTCTAACAAAGACTAGTAGAGAGGCAAGAAATACTTCTAATCGGGCAGTTGATCAGGGTACATTGATAGGTGCATCTCTAGGACTATTATTACTTAACCCTCACCCCACTGTGGGCCCATGATGTGAACACAGGCAGTTAGGAAGGGCAGGGTTAAATATCAGCATACCAGGGTATGTCAGTGGAGGGCTTTAGCTCTTATCTAGACTGTGCTTTACTTTCAGGAGCTCTTCTGCAAACGATTGTACGCCAGAGTTCACCATTGCAAGTGGCTCGCTAAGAAAAAACTTAAAGCTAGGATGGCAGTGTTGGAACAGACGAAGAGGTAGCAGGACAGTTGGTGCAAAAGATAGGTAAAAGTCTATCCTTTTTGAACACAACATTACCACCTTCCTTTCCCACTTCCAGGATGGCTTCCTTAAACAACTGTGCAATAGGCTCTACCATGTAAGATGGACCACAAGGAAAAAGTTGAGGGAAAACATGAGCAGTGAACGAGGAAGCTTCATGTTCAAGGGCAAGACATAAATCTCCACTACATTTAGCAATGAGGGAATGCAGCTCTATTTCTGTACCAGTGCACCCCTAAGTACATGTATAAAGGAATGTTTTAGATGTCTGTGGTATTTCTGTTTCAGGAGACCTTTGCTAAACAGATGTGCAAGAGAGTGTACAATGTTAGGTGGACCACAAAGGAAAGGGAAAAAGCAGTGCAAAAAGCGGGAACTAGTCAAGGGCACATGTTCTGAGACATGAACATATAAACATCCATCTAAAGCAACTGCCTTCCTGTTAGGTGCTTGCTTACATGTTTGTGCATTGATAGGTGCATTTTGCAGGGCCTAGTTTGCTTCTGAAGTCAATACAACAACAGTTAATACTACTCTTAAACTGGGTATTGGTTACGTTTAAGTTCAGGCCATGCCTTTGACTGCTGCTGTTAAAGCATTTATTTTGCTTACAGGAGGTCTTTGCCAAACGAGTTTGCAAGAGGGTCTACCATAACAGATGGATCTCTAAGAGACAACTTAGAGCCAAGATGGCTAGTGAGGAAGAAAGGAAAAGATGGACATTGTCCTCATGATAGCTGTGGACGCCTTAGTCTCCTGTACAAGGGATTACAGCCGATATGAATTGAAATGGGTCTTATCATGCACATACCAATTATGGTTTTATATCTCTTTATCTTCCTTCACAGAACGTCTTCATCGGCAAGATTAAAAAACGGTTGGATTATGTCGAGTGGATGGCTTTTAAGCCCCCAAATTAAAGGCAAGGTTTGCTTAGATATTTGACATTTTAAGGGCTTGTAGTGAAATACAGGTATGTTAGTAAACTCAGGGTTAAAAGGAAGGAGGTCATCTCTAAGGTTGGCCATGTAACTGAAAAGTACATTGATAGGTGCATCAAGTGGTGAGGGCAGATTGAACATAATATTTCAGTGGATATGATAATTACTTTATTTCTCTTATCGTCCTTCACAGAGTGGCTTTACCAAACAGTTAAGCAAAAGGGTCACCAATGTCAGATGGAGAAGGAAATAAAGACAAGGACCATTTCTTAAAGATTTCTTAAAGACATACATTTGTAGCAGTCCTACCTGTCTGCTGGAACTGGCTTCACTTTACATGCATATAACGTATGCTACATTGATAGGTGCATTCCTTTTGGCATATTATATATTACTTGTATGTAGTTGTGATCTTTTACTAGTTCACTAAGCTTTTCATGCTGAATTGAAGGAACTTCTTGCCATTAAGACGTCTCCCTGGCTTTCCTTTCAGCGTGAGTTCAGTAAACAGTTCAGGAAACGAATCAACAATCAGAGATGGAAAGATGCAAGGGATCCCGGAAAGTCCACTTAACTGAACAAGAAAAACATCCATATGTTGTAGTATAGAGTTGAACCCAAAGAGGACCATGCATGTATTCTGTAGCACACATAAAAGATATGCTTACAGAAAGCAATGCCACAATCCTATCAAGTAGGCTGCCCTTTTAAAACTGGCCATAGTGTTGGTTCAATATTTGATGGCTGTTACTGTAGACCACCATAAAATGCTTACACAGAAATATGTTTCAGGCCAGGTTTGTCAAACAGCTGAGCCAAAGGATCTGCTGGTGCAGATGGAGGGTTAAGAGGAAAGTCCCTGGGGCCCCAGGAAGTCAGACTTAGGGATAAGAAAGTTAACCCATCAGCAACTGCACACCTTCCCTGGTTCAAGCGTGTTGAAAGTTTGATTACATTGATAGGTGCATAAGAAGGTTACTTTTGAGGTTGAATATTATATGTTTACAATAATGATTTAAGTGTTGTTTGTCTCAAGCTTGGCCCTGATTTGTTCATGGTTGCCTTTCCAGACTGCTTTCAAGAAACAGCTTAGGAAAAGGGTCAACCATGTAAGATGGACCACCAACAGAAAGATGCGCCAAAGTTTTAGGAAATAACTGTAAGGGTTAGGACATTGATAGGTGCACAAGGATGACATTGATAGGTGCGCAAGGATGACGTCTGTTCAATATTTAAGTGTATGCCTCCAAAAGTGAGTTGAATCATGAATGGTTTTTGTCTCAAGCTTGGATTTTTTTCTTGGTTGCCTTTCCAGACTGCTTTCAAGAAACAGCTTGGGAAACGGGTCAACCATGTAAGATGGACCACCAACAGAAAGATGCGCCAAAGTCTTAGAAAATAATTTTCAGGGTTAGGACATTGATAGGTGCACAAGGATGACGTCTGTTCAGTATTTAAGTGTTTGCCTCCAAAACTGAGTTGAATGGTTTTTGTCTCAAGCTCTGATTTTTTTTTGGTTGCCTTTCCAGAGTGCTTTCAAGAAACAGCTTAAGCAAAGGGTCAACCATGTAAGATGGGCTTCCAACAGAAAGATTCGCCAAAGTTCTAGAAAACAACCGTGAACATCTAGACATTGATAGGTGCACAAAGACAAAGTTTACATGATGAAGATTAACATTTACACTTATCTATTTTCTGCAGTCATGTAATGTCATCTTCTATTCACATTCCAGAGCAACTTCGTAAAACAAATCAGTCAGAGGTTGCGCAAGGAAAGATGGGCTGCAAAGAGATGATCTCAGCAACTTTACAGTTGCATCTAAGTACAGTATATCACTGAGGATCCAATAGGCTAACAATAAATGTGGATATCTTGTATGAAAACATGTCTACATGTCCTTACTGAACAAGGGGAATAGTGTAACTTATCTGTCCCGATGTATTGCCCAAATACGTCTTCTCTACATTTCAAATTATGGTAAATTCTCTCATTATAAGCTTTGATGGTCATCTGTGTACAGTACAGAAGTTAAGGTTTCACTGTCTGATTCATCTGTATGTCTTTCTCCCATTGCAGACTAAATTTATCAAACAGCTAAGCCAGAGGTTCTGTAAAGTAAGGTGGGCAGAAAAGAGAGGGTCCTGGACTTACTCCTGGACATAGTCTTCCTAAACAGTATCGGCAGTGGTAAGATTCTGATATCTGAAGTTTGTGATATCTACAGAACTAAATCACATTGATAGGTGCATCAACTTTACTGACTTAACCATTAGGATATGGTTGCATCTTGTAGCTGTTAGGGGTTTGTTTGGGTCCTGATTCTTGCAACATAAAAGTCATTGTTGTGGGGGGTTTTTCCTGGTGCTGCGATTTTCAGTTTCTAACAGTGACTGAAAGAAAGAAAACTTGAGAACTCGGACCCTCAGCTGGTTTCATAAACGGCATGTTTCTCTTTTTTGCAGAGCCAGTTTTCACGGCAGCTAAGCAACTGTCTCTGTTGTAGGAGGTACAGGGCAAGGGTGAAAAGCAGACTTCTAGACATGCAGTGAAAGAAAAGACACCAGACTTTCTTGTGAAAAAAAAACTCCTTTTAGATATGTTTTAAGTGTTTCGAGTATCACGCAACCTTCGTAGTTAACCATAAAGTCTATTGAGACTTGAGGGTGGGGACGTTTTGTGAGTTTGGATTTGCATTGATAGGTGCACTTTTCTAAAGTCACAGTGGAGCACTAACTGTGTCTTCCTTACCTCTGTAACTTCTGTTTCAGAGCCAATTTACAAAACAACTAAGCACCCGAAACTGTCACCAGAGGTACAAAATGAAACAGGACCAGGAGATAAACAGCAGTGATGCAAACGAAAGATGAGAGGGCAAAAGGCTGGGAAGAGTAACGATTTATATAAAGTCTTGTCACTGGTGCTTCCATTCTCAATGGTTTTTGTTGATTATATTTCAGAGATATTTCATCCAGAAAGTAGCCAGCCGAGTTCGTCATGAACGACGTTTAGTCAAAAGACATCAGAAGAGATACAAGCTTACTTAGCAGTAGTGTCAGGAACAGCACATACAGTACAAATGGTGTTAGCCTATCTGGGTTTCCATATCTGTTGTCACCTTCCTTTGTCCTGTTGGATACTGCTAAAGGACTACCATCCCCTTCCATTTGCTCTACATTGATAGGTGCATCATGTATATAAACCCTCTAGGATGGTTATGATAACTAAACATTACAATGAACAAGTAGGTCATATTTTAAGATCTGTCTTCTTCACAGATAAAGCAGGGCACTTTTTTTATCTATCTTTTGTTTTTCTCTCTTTATTTCAGAGTATATTCTCAACCAAGGTAGCCAATAGGGTTCGTTTCTGCAGGTGGGAAGCAAAGCATTCAAGGGGAAAACAAGCATAGTGGAGTGTCAATGGTGTTGGTTGGCCAGCCAGCCGTGCTTTGAGTCTTTGTACAGGCTGATTATAGCACTTGTTGGCTATTGGTTGTGGGAACTATTTTCATAACCTTGTGTTGAACTAGTCAACTACACAGTATTTGACAGGAAAAGTATCTTAAAGTTGTTTCGAATGTTGAATGACATTGTCAACAGTGTTTATGAACAGCTCTATTCTGTCCATTGCAGAGCGATTTCACCCGGCACTTAAGCCAAAGCATCCGAGACAAAAGGCGACGTTCGGACAAAAAGCCTCAAATGCTTAGCCACATGGCTTAGTATCAAATATATGGGGTAATACTAGGATATTAACTACAGTCAAACCTGCCCAAGGCGACCACCCGGCGGACCGAGCAAAAACGGTCGCGATAGACAGGTGGTCGCCATGAAGAGGATTCCACTCACATGTTTCCAGGTCGAGGTTTTCAAATACAGTACGTAAATGATGAAAAAATTATGTGAATTTAGACAGCATGACCCTCACCAGGTTCAATTCTCATTGACAGAAAGATCCTACAAAAATTACATTTTCCGTTATCGATGTAATAATTGTATACCGCTACATCGTGTACAAATTTTCGTCATAATTTTGACTACAAAACGATGGTTGCCTCGATGATCTCGCAGCGCCCTCCCGCATTCACACGTTACATTGAATAGTACACACACACGCGCACATCATCGAAGTTTTAAGGCCTAAGACAGATCCCTAGAAAACGCCTGCTGGTCCCAGCCTTTTTTGGGTCGCCGACCGCTGGATGAAAGGGTCAAAAAAATTTCGATCTGACAACTAAAGATGAAAACGGAACGCGTTAACGGTGTGATTTCGTCGCGTCGCGCCGCGCCGCGAAGGTCTGTGCCACCGCATCGAAGGGTAAGTCAGTGCAGCAGAACGCACAGCGTCCAATAAAGGTTTGTGAGATTCATGGAAATAAAAAGAAAATAAGAATTTTGATTTTCACCAATAACTAGAGTATTCGTAAATGTTCATACACAAAATCATCGTGTTTTACAAAGGTCAGCGGTACGCCAAATCCGGGCCGCCCGAAATCCAAGATGGCGTCGGGACCAAGGAACAACATTTCTCGCCTGATGTTTTGCCCGCCGCGAAGTCATTTTTCGGCGGAATTTAGCAAGATACAGACACATTTTTGTTGAAAATACAAGAAATAGATAGTGATTTCTGTGAAATCTGACTTTTTGACGCCATGCACTACGTATTCGTTTTGAAAGTTGAGTTTAAACGGAACTGAGTTCACGTTAAACTATAAGATTACGATAGGCACAACAACATCACAAACATTTGTCTTTACAATGTTTATAGGGGGAACGTTTTATTAAAACACTTCATGGAGGAATAGATGGTATAACATTGCTATTCCATATATTTTTGATCTTGTTTTTGTCCTTTAAAGTCTTGAAAACATTTCCGTGAAATCCGACAGCAAGATAATCTGATGTCACCACACCCTTGAAAATTAGGCGACCGCCATGGGCAGGGATTGTGCTCTGTGCGGTCCCAATTCGTGGCGGTCGCGGTCGCGTTGGACGGGTGGTCGCCTTGGGCAGGCAGCTTAATGCTTGTGCCTATGGGGAAAATTTTCGGGACCGAGAAAAAGCGGTCGCCATGGCCAGGTGGTCGCGTTGAAAAGGTGGTCGCCTAGGCAGGTTTGACTGTACCTCACATGCCCCACATCACATTGATAGGTGTGTTAACTGGCTTTCTAAGTTGAAGTTATTGATTCTTACTTAGTCGTGTTCCTGCAAGAAATGTGTAGTCCTAAAGTAGGGAGCAAAATAACTAAACAAGATATCACATGATAGACATTGGAAGGTAGATTGGCTTTGTCATCTCTGTATCTAGTTTGAATATTCATGACTTTCTTGTTGATTTTACACAGTCAGAGTTTCACATACAGCTCAGGAAGAGGGTATGGTTCACAAAAAGGCCAGAAAAGGAAGGAATGGACCAGTAAACCTAATGAGGAATAAGGGAGGAAATCTTGAAGTTGTTGGGACCTGTGTGCTTCTGTGTTGACACTATTAATTTAATAGCTGAATGTTAAACTCCTTTAGAAAAGACCCTCACAGCCCTCATATGTAGCACATTGATAGGTGCATCAAAGCTTAAGTTAAAGACCACATGCATTGGAGTATAATTGCAAAAGTTGTGTCAACTGCTACTCACTTTACAGATCACATTATCAAGAATCCAAATCACGAGTTTATGTCTAAATCAACATCGTTGACGTTACTTTCAAATTCAAAAATGCAATTTAAAAGAAATTATATCCTCTAATCACATCGTTTTGGCTTCAGATGCAATTTTAGAATGTTGGTCAGGATGGTAACAACTTTTGTGAATTTTTCCTTGCAGACTGTTTTCACTAGGAAATTGAGTAGGAGAATATGGCATAACAAGTCCAAATCCTTCCCGAAAGCCCAACCCTCTGAGTCTGACCAGCCAGAAATGGACATGTAAAAGTGTATCAAGGTGCAGCACTGTTGGGCAGTTGTGTTCTCTCTACGACGGACCTCCCTTGTCATCAGAAGATCCCACTGTCTTTTACCCCCTCAGCAAGCATGTTATGGTTGCTTCACAGTTCTCTAGGTCATATAGATTAGGTCTGCCAAATCGGCTAAAGGAAGATCATAGTGTCATTCACCATTCAGTTAGCATGGTAGCAATAAAACGTTAGGTTAATGTTAACATCTAAATGTTAGAAATTGAAAGGATATGAAAGGTGAATTCTTTGTCACGATCAATGTACCTCTTGAGTAACTTCCACTGAAGGCCAGTGAAAGAACAGTACAAGTTTCTTAAATTTCTGATACCCTATGTTGAAAAAGAAGGACTTTATATTTTACTAACTGCACCCCCATAGTCTGCAAGCCTTGCTCTCCTCCTCCCTTATAGTTATACATTCAGCCAACAGATGTCCGTTTTTCCATTGCAGGTAGAGTTTACTGCTCAAATCAGCAAGCGGTTATGGTACGAACGAGAGACACCAAAGAAAAGAGCCAAGAAAAACACGTTCCTTGGAAGTGACTCTCTCTTATTACCTAGCGACTAGTGTTACAAATGTGCTTCATTAGGCTTTGGTCAAGCTCCATAAAGCTTCTTACGCAGCTTTTTTCACACTGTTAAAAACTGACTTACGTTTCCGTCATCCCAACCCTTGTCTCAATTTACTTTCCAGGCTGAGATTACGACACAGTTAAGCAAGAGGATACGTCATGTTAGATGGAAAAGAGGGAAAAGAGTGCAGAAAATCGTCTCAACATATGAAAGTAAAGTTTTAGCACAGGGTCCACAGTTTTTGCAATAGCACTCGTGCCTATGCTGTAAATCAAATGCTGATTGGGAATTTTTCGACCCTTTTTTCCTTACAGTATGAATTATCTACCCAAGTCAGGAAGAGAGTTTGGAAGATGGAAAAGAAAGGCATGATATAGATTGAAAGCTGAGCAGCTATCAGCAAGCAGCTGGCCTGTTAATTTTCAACTCTGCAGTGCTCATGCCACTGTTCCTCCTTTTCAAGAACTTTTTAATTCCGTGTTGTCTTACTTGTAAGGATTCAGGTCTTGAAAGAAAAAAAAGGTGAAAGTCAGAATATTGTTTTCTTGGACGGCAAGTGTAGGCGTGATCCTGTCTCCTGCTTGTCAAACTGATACACACTACGTAGTACCAATTTTCCATGGTCTTTCTCCCTCTGTCCTTCCAGAGGATGTTCACTAAGCAAATCAGCAAGAGGATCAGGGCAGAACGGTGCAAGAGTAGGAAAATGGGGCAGGTCTATGATCCAACCCTAGATTGACTGAGCTTTCACCTTCATCCTAGCCAAACATTTGACTTGATCTGTAAAATTTAGGCTGTAAAGACAAAGGATAGTATATTTATAATGCAAGTTACAGTGATAAAGGCAAGCAGGTCTTAAGTAACTCCTTCCTCCTCCTGCAACAGTAAACATTGATAGGTGCATAGATAAGACAAGGTTTCTGCTTTGTACAACATTGAAAAAACTGCTCTAAATTCACCTGTTCTCTTTTTTCTACTCTGCATGATAAAGGGACTAGTGTCGTTCTTTGAAGCTGCTCCTGGAGGATATTGCACAAATACTCCACCTTTTTTGGGGGGGTTGGAATGATGGAGGTTCATGTTGTAATTTGTATTACAGAGCGACTTTACTAGACACCTGAGTCAGACCATCAGGGACAAAAGGAGAACTAGAGTCAGGAGAGGCAGTGGGCAGAAGTATACTCCATATCAAAACTTATGTTGATTCTCATAGGCTGTATCTTACAGCTCAGCACTAGAGGCCATATGAAGGTTAGGGACAAGACATAATTTGCTTGCTATTTTGGGGGGAGCTTTTCTTACAGCTTTATATGTAGATATAACCTCTATGGTATACAGGAACACCGCCACATAGATATATAACTCTGCCTAAATCTATAAGGGAAGATGGGGATACCAAGCTAAGTGTCTGGTCAGTGGTTCAATGCACCTATCAATGTTAATCGAATGAGTCATCCTGGTTCTGTTCTAGCAAGGAAACAAAAAAATGTAAGGAAGACTTTCACCTCAAAAATTTCCAGCCTTGTCGGAAGCTTCCTTATGGCCAACCAACTTCTCTTTAATCTTTCAGAGCAAGTTTTCAAGGTGGTTGAGCAAGGCCATCAGAAACCAGAGATTTCAGTCTAGGCGAAAATGGAACAAAGCACCCTAGATAGTTTAGTAAAGGGATACAGCCCTGACAAATTGGCCCTCTGTAGCTGTGACTAATAATCCAACTAATGAACGCTAGCAAGATTTTTGGAATTGTCTGTCAAGGATCGGAGATAGAATAGACAGTTTTGTCCTCAAAAAATGGTTTTGACTTGGTCCTCAAGTTGGTAGTAGGTAGGAAATTAGGTCCAAAATTGAATTTGACCACCTCCTTTGTCTGGTGCCAACCTATCAATGTCTTCTTTAGTTTGCCCGAGTGTAGGAAGAACTCTTCTTCACAGGCATCTTTCAGTTAGGACAATTTGAAAATTGGTTCATTTTTTTCTTAGATGTGTTTTGGGTTTGAAGCTGGAAAGTTGTCTGCAAAACATGGCAAGATCATATCAGTTCCAAATTTGTAGAAGTAAATTCCTCTTGATGCACCTATCAATGCTCTGCTGGGGAGGTATGGGAGTTGGGATGTATGATGTGACTAGTAAACTGTACATGTGAGTTGACAAATGTACTTTTAAGGGGCATGTAGAAAGCTGAAGCATGGTTTTATTTCACACTGTTTATAATTGTTTGCAAAAAGACGAAAATTTCACATGTAAATTCTTTCAGCTGTACTTTCAGTTGTTACAGATTCACTTCCCAAATTTAACATGTGACCTTGTTGAAGTACATTTGTTGCTATTTTAGTTATTCCTACTGTTAATGCATGCAGCAAGTACATGTACATGTGCATGTTTTAGTTTTGGTCTCTTGTATTGTAAACCTGAGTTGACTGCAGTTTACTGAAATTTGCTGAAATAATGAAATCCAGAGATTCTTTCAATGACACACCAACAGTGAAAACATTCCATTCCTCAAAATCCACAAAAGATTTCTCAGAAAAAAAGAATTGCTCCTCAAACTACAGGCAACTCAGGTAGCTTTTTTATGTGACACCTAGTCTTGATTCATTGTGAAACTTTTTAGAATTCTTCCCCTTTTTGAGGTACTGTAATTTTAACCGGTGCCAAAAAGGTACTTTGTTGGTTTAATTTGGCAACATTCTGTCAGTTTCCTATGCTGCAGTAGTTAAAAGTTATGTTACAGACTATCACAGTTCTGTGTGGAAGATAATCAAAATTGTGTGGCAGATTTTGGAAACTAGACAAACACCTTCTCACAATGTTTTAGCATAAGGAAATCAAATGTTTTATCTTTGTTATTGAATGTTCACTATTATATTCACATGCACACTGTTCTGTAGATAAACCCAATGTTGTATGATGCTTCATTGTGTGTTTTATGATGTTTATAGTTCATGTTGGTAAACTTCACTAGTTTAGTATATTGTTATATGTTTCTAGCTTTTGTGTATTGTTAGAAGTTGCAAACACGTTCTGTTCTTTGTTCGAGAAAAAATATTTCACCTGTTCCAATTAGATAATAACCATTGTAACAAAACTACTGGGTAGTGTTGTTTTTTCATGTACCTCCTTGCTCACAAGTCAAAGTATGTAATATCATGTGCCGTAACACAAACCAGTGAAAACCTGACTTGTTCTTCATTTGACACCATGGTGACTGATGTGCTGTAGACAATGACATGTATCAGTTTTCCATTGAGAAAAATATGTATGCTGTACAATATCTCCCTATAGTTGTCAACAACATTGTGTAAATAAATGTGAGTTCTCTCTTTAGTGTATTTTTGTACAAAGCCAGTATTGTAAAAATGTGAATACAAAATGATCATTGAAAATGCTTGAGTCTGTGTGTTTTTTTATCATGCCTTTCCAATAGTTCTTAAGCTGGTTAGGTAATGTAAGAATGTGTATATGTATGAGGTGACGACGGAACAAAGTCAACTCTGGTGAAAGAATGGTCAATGATGGTATTGACACAGGTAAGTTTGTTATGCTTTGTGTATTGAAAATTGTGGCATGAAAATAAAAGTTGCTACAGAGGTCTGTACACACCTGTGAAAAAAGAGTATGGAATGATTACAAAACTGGTTAACGCAGAAGGGTCAACTCAACTGAAAATAGCAATTCATGAATAACTTTCTACACACAGTTACAAAATATACATTTATTTATTAGATTATCAATGCTGGTAAGCTCTATGTTGAATATGCACCACTCGTATTACAATGACATATGAACATAGATACATTATCTTACTCTACATGAACTATCAACACACTACAAAGAAAGATATATATATATGACAGCATTTTTTATTGTGAATCATGAATGTGTACGTGTGCCTACACTCAGCATTGGACCTGACGATTGTTCATTGACACAATTGAACACCAATGGCGACCACAAATCATACATAAATAAATAAACTAGAATGATCCTATCCATTGATACAGCACTTGCATTATGTTTTGAAGCACCATTGACAGTGGTAACTTCTTGGCAACCATCTTTGTGGATCAAAAAAGGACGACATCAACATTGAACTGAATGAACACCTCAACATTTAACCGAACCACCAACATCGTCTATGATGAATAAGTGACTAAGACTTACTGTACTTAGGCAAAAAGCCTCATGGTTAAAGTTTTACTTTGCTAAGTTTGAACTTTGGCATTCTATATGCACTTTGTATTTTACACGCAAGAGTACATTGCAGTGGAAGCATACAACAAGACCTTTGAATGGAATCTTTCATATAATACAATTGTTTGTATGCAGTGATGAGTTACAGGGTAGAAGATATCAATGGGTTATAGTGAGTGCCCTGTAACACTGCAGTACCAGTACTGTATTTGTACCCATGCACTGAAAAGTGCCTGTGTGCACTGAGTTATTTTCACTACAAACCATCATCACGCATAAAATCACAGTTATTACATTGTCGTGAGGTTCATGCAGTTACATCACACTGAAAAACACATTTCAAGCTCGGATGTGTGACAAAATGTGTGTACTGGGTAAATGACAGGATATTTTTTCAGATTTTAAATCCACACAGTGGCAAAGAGAACGAGATATCAAAACAGGAAGTTCCGCTGCAGTACCGTAAGAAGCCGCTAGGGGGCCCAAAATCTAATCGTTTTCAGGTCTCATTAAAAATACCAACATACCATATACCAAAACAATCCATCCAGGCATTCTTGAGTTATGCTGGTCCACTACAGACAAACAAACACACACACACACACACAAACGCTACCCTCTGCATAACCTTCTCGGCAAAGGTAATAAGATTAATGATAAAAGAACTAACGGTTACTGGTAGCCATGGATAGAATTACTTAAATAGCAAACAACTGGTAGTCTGGTACCATCAAGTGACCTGGAGGACAGGCCATGTATACTTCAATGTTGTACACATTAAATTATATTTTACCTGACAGCCATTTTCAAGTGGTGTGAATCCCTCTCTCCAGCCTTTTTCACCAGACGATATCCCACTAACATCATTATGTGCCAAACGAACACTGAATGTCGCTTCTGTCCGTGCGTAGGTCAACATGACCCCATGGGGAGTGGTCTGGCGGAAAAGGCGAGAGACGGGTCGTCACCATGGCAACAGGATGTCAGGAAATCTAAACCCATGTTGGCTCCGAAGGAGTCAACGGCATCTTGTAGTTATAATCCAGAACCGACACAGAACCACCCATGCCCACAATGTAACCAAATGTTCCATTGTAGTGATGACCTGACAAAACATCTAGAGGTCCAGCACCAAAAGCTGACCTGTACAATATGCGGTGCAATGTTAGCTGGCAAGTATAACTATAAGAGGCACGTCAGGTTCAAGCATAGCACCCATCGAAGCTTTGCCTGCAGTTACTGTGGACAGACTCTGAAACGCAAAGATCACTTGCTGAGACATTTACGAAAATATCATCCATCTGAGTGATTTCTCTGTTGCAAGATCACTCAGGATTTGTTTGAGGATCAATTCAAATATGAGAAATATAAAATACCTGAGAAATAGGTACAGAGACAAGTTCCATCCAGCAGTTCTGTCATCCTTTCTTTATTGACCTTTATGTCACTGATAGATTGTAAAAACATACCTTTGTGTATCTGACCTGCAAGAAAATCCAGAAAAAATTTTCAGTGTATACATATATATTTGTAACTCAGTTTGACTTTGTTATTGTTCAAATAGAGAACATGGCAATTTTGTAAAAAAAAAAACTTACTTTCTTATATGCTCTTGTTGAAAAGCCAACTTCACAAATGAAATGAACTGGAAATGAAACTTACTAGTAGCGTTGTAACTTACTGTAAAACATTTGTAAGGTTATGGCTAATTATACTTTGTTGGAATCACACGGGTGATGATTCCAATGATATATTACTTGATAATGTGTGCACCTTAGGACTATTACAAGGGAAATATATTTGGTTGGGAAGAAACATGGACTTTTGTACATGTAGATCATTCATTAAACAATGTACATCAACAATATATTATAATTATTATGTTACATTTTGTATTTCTGGTGAGCCAGGGTTGATAAGATAAACCTGTTTTTTTCTGCAGTTGGTCATCATTTACAAGTATGACTGACACAATCACTTTGTGACAGTGTGTTTCAGTATAGAAAATACTGTAGACTGATGTCATGATCTCAATGGAAAAATAAAGCCCCATGTGCGGACATGGAAATCTCAATCGTCAGATCAGAGACTGGCATTTGAACTAGTCAATCTTATCTAATAAGAATGCAGTTAACACAGCATTGATGTTGAACAAAGTGTATCTCAACCCTTTACATGATAAGTTGCCAAACTGCAAGGTCAAAGTACTTTTACATGTACTCATAGATGTGCCAGATGAAAGTCTGGCCAAAGAAGGAAAAAGTACTGCCGAATAACTATTATATTGATAACACACATGCAAGTCTGAAGACGCGAGCAAGTCTAAAAATACATTGCAACTTGCTTTAGTGAAAAGTTTATGTAACGTTACAGTGAGTAACTGATGAGTTCTGACAGCTAAATTCTATCTCCCATGTCCAATTCAAAATGACAAAGTGGAAGAACATTTTGTCCCATAATGTGTCGTCATTGCTAGTCTCAGTGGAACCCCAACCAAATCTGACCTCTGTTCATCCTCAGGTCACCACGACCTTCAGGAAAGTGGCCTGGTGGACAGGGCGGAACGAGGATTGTCACCATGGCAACATGACATCAGAGAGTCAGGACCCCCAGCAACAATCTCATCTGTTTCTGTGAATCCTTATAAGTGTGAAGGACATCCGGTTGAGCACACTTGTAGACAATGTGGGCAAAGTTTTGACTCAAACCAAACGCTTTTAAACCACATCCAAATCCTCCATTGGCGTTCGGAGGATTCTGCCGGGGAAAGCTCTGATGCTACTAGTGCTGCAGCAACATTAACTGCTTGGAGTGGCCACTGGAACCAAGGAACCTCATCATATGTTAATCCAGAAGAGTCTCTGGAAAATGCGTGTTCTCACTGTGGAAAAAAGTTTGAGTTGCGTTCAAAGCTATTGAAGCATGTGAAGTCCCTTCACCAGAGAATTACATGTACGATATGCGGCCTGGAGTTGTCCAACAAGTTCAATCATGACAGGCACGTGAGGATGAAGCATAGCAGCCAGCGGGACTATGCCTGTGATTTGTGTGGAAAGACCTTTAAACGGAGTGACCACTTACAGAGACACATGCAAAGTGCCCACCCATCTTGGTGAGATCATTTTGTTGGCAACTACATGCACATCACAAGAATGGCTCCAAAAAAGAGACTCCCTTGTTAACCCATTGAGTTTTTTCTTCCTTGATAAGAATCTAAGGCAGATATTACAGTGTTTCCCAAGGCTACATGAAAGACATGATATACAAATGCATTTCTGAAGGAAGGGATTATATCCCACAATCACTCTGGGACACAAAAGCAAATAACATCAACTGCCCTTTTCAAGACATTATAATGGTTTTCTATCAAGTGCATCAATGTCCTGTCATTTTCAACTGAACAAAACATCATATTCTAACAGGTACTGTACCACTATCAACCAACCTGACATTTCCAATGGCAATATCAAAGCAAGTTACCCCAGATCAAAGCACATGTCCCCTGTGGCACAAGCGGTAATGAAACCCCGTTGCTTTGCCATCTGGATCAAATTCTGTGGATCCTAGTTCGATTCTAGAGGTTGACCCCAGCTCGGACATGTTGGAAGGGATTGTATTCATCGTTTCGGACGGTGACGTAAAGCCGGCGGCCCCGTGTATCAGGGAGCTTCAGGCATTAGCCTCAAGCTTCAAACCTCTACACATAAAAGAACCCAACACACTTATCGAGAAAAGAAGGGGTGACCCGGTGTGCTTGGCCAAAAACACCAGCCGTAGCGAGGCAGCATTGCATTACCACTAGCTACTTGGAAAAGCATCATGGTTCACCTTAAATGAGGATGCCTTGAAACGAAACAAAAAAAGCTTTCAATCTCTGTGCAAATACTGTTGACTGTGCTTGTGATGTCTGACATATTATTCGCACACATTGTGTAAAACTGGAGGACTGTTGCACTGATGAGCTGTCCTTTCTTATCCACCGGACGTAGTCCAAACTTTCCAGGGATAACTGGTATTCTCCATGTGATTGGATCGTCAGAAATGCATGGCCGAAAATTGAACTTGACCTCTGTTCGTCCTCAGGTGGCAGTGACCTCGCGATAGTTGGTCTGATGGAAAGGACTGGAGGAGACTCGACCCCAAGGAAGGTGGAACACGACGTCCCGCAGCCTGAACCGCTGTTTGTTTCTGTGAATCCGAACTATTCCATGGAACGGGAGCGTGTAAACGTGCACACCTGTCCTCAGTGTGGAGAACAGTTAAGGTCACAAGAGGCGCTACAGCACCATGTGCAATTGCTCCACCAGGTACCATGTGGTAGTCACAATGAGTATGGTGGTGATGTTGGTGATTCTCCAGGCATTGCCAGCAGCCAACCGTTAGACCAGTCACACGTACTATCATACGAAACTCCGGAAGGGACTCTCTCTTATCCATGTTCGGACTGTGATATGACATTCATGTCATCTACTGGTCTCCAGGCACACCTAGAGGCTGCCCACCAGAAGGTCCACTGTAACATATGCGGGCAGAACTTTTCCTGTAAGTCCAGCCTGTTGAGACATATCAGGGGCGTACACAGCGCACTGCGGGATTATGGCTGTGGCGTGTGCGGAAAGACGTTCAAAAGGAAGGACCATTTACAGAGACACATGCAGAAAAGCCATCTGCATCCTTGAAAACATTTTTACTTCAGAATTTCAGGTTATGAATATGATTTTGTTACCAGATAATTTTACATTTGATTTGTTAGACTGATATCGCCTTGCCCGAGGCCTTCAAATTAAGTATGTTGAGTATAGGCTAAATGATTAAGTTGCATAAGAGTATGATATCATATCCATGAAAAGAAACATTGTGTTCTTCCCAGAATCGCTTTGCTTTGATGATGTGAATATCACTACTTCATCATGACATTTTGTAAATATTTTGAACACATGGTGATTCTCGGATGGCGTGTATATAACCTGGTAAGTTGCCATTGTTAAAAAAAACTCAATCATACACGTTGTATTTCAAAGCCATATTTGTAAGTATTCAGTGGAACATTGAACATATCAATTTGCACATTGAGTAGAATCTGTCGCTTGATTTATTGATATTATCACACACGTTAGTGGGAGAAATATGCACTTACCTTCCATAAGAAAACTAGGACCAGCTTTTTTGGTGTGTTGCTATAACTATTGATTATGTAATTGTTCTGTAATGTTACTTCAAATGTCTTACTTCACTGTATCTATTCGCACTAGGTGTACATGATTAGTAAGTCTAATACTGGTAAGGCTGTCTCAGTGTTATTCATTGGGCATTTTCAAAACCATAGACTCTTGTGATTACCGTCTGTACAGTGTTTATCTAATATCTGCATTAACAATACTGAATAATCAGTTCACATGTGGTAAGTTCCCTTTAGCACAAGGAAATTGGTAGTTATACCATTCTTGTATAGACTCATTAGATTTATATGACATGTGTCATTATTGTTAGATGTTCCTTAGAATCCAATGTGTTTTTGCATCCATGTTTCCACATGTGGACAATACCACATCTTTTGTGCAGCGCATGTATTTCCTTGTGATCTATTAAACTTTCTTTGCACTTGAATCGCTGTGTGTCGTGTTCTTCCTGAAGGTTGTCATCTTTTCTTCCAGAGGCTTTATATAGTATATGATATCAAATGTTATAAAAGAAGATCTAGATTAACTTTTACATGACCAACACTAAGAAGAATTGGGTCTTACCCAAATTTTCGGCTGACTCCGATATATCATGTGAAATGTTGCTGTCAATTTTTGTCAGCTGACTGGATTATATGAAATTGGCCATCTAAAATTGAACTTGACCTCTCTTCATCTTCAGGACACCATGACCCAGCAGCTGCAAGTCTGACCCAAACCATGGGAGGAGGATCATTGCTATGGCAACACAACCTCCGAGGGATACCGACGGAACAAGGAGTACCATCCTTTGTGTCTCAGAACACGAGTCACCCAGGAGCCTCCGGTGGATACGTGTGTGGTCAGTGTCGCAGACATTTCCACTCCCACCATGCACTAGTAACCCACGTGGAGGAGGACCACCTCTCCCCACCTGCAGCACCCTCATATCAACTCCCAGAATCGACCAATGAAAGAGAGCCAGATGCACAGTTTGAAACACCAACTGTTACAGTCAGTCAGCCACCACCTATGGCAGGACCTTCATCCTCCAGTGAAGCAACGGAGGAACATCCCTGCACTCAATGCGATCGGATGTTTAAAGCCAAGGCCAGTCTCATCAATCATTTGAAGGCGCAGCATGAGAAGATTGCCTGCGCCATCTGTGGTTTGGAGTTATCCAACAAGTTCAGCCACGACCGACATTTCAAGTTGAAGCATTGCGACCAGCGCGACTTTGCCTGCTTCCAGTGTGGAAAGACTTTCAAACTGAGGGACCATTACAAGAGACACATGCAGAAATCGCATCCTGCCACTCCGCCGTACATCTGATCTTGGATGAAAAGTATGGAGCAGTTCAAGATTTTATCCAAAGAATTGAAATCAATGGCCGAAACGTGTTTACCCCTGGAAGACAAACTGTTAGCACTACAACTAGCAAAAGAGTAGTGTCAAACTTGTTGGTGATGATTGAATATTTCCTGTCAAACTGCTCCCCAACAACTGTGTCCCAAATGACCACAGTCACAAATGGCAGCAAAACTGTCTAAACCAACAGCAGTAGTTTCTGATTTTTTCTTCTCCAATGTAAATATACACACAGAAGAACTTCATTGAATGTACATGAAAGGTTGCATATATCTAAGTGAAGATCCCTTGATGTACGTGTAAGTTGGTGCACATTCATACACAAATGATGCAGTGGATTGGTGATGATGATGATGATAACGTTAATGGCGGTGATGGTGATGATGTACAGATATCCTGCATCATGTGCAAACCAGACTTCCCTTGACTGATATGTAACAGAACACAGTGGACTACTACTATATATGTATCATGCATTAAGTCACACGAAGACGTCAGAACTCAGTTTGGATTCTTTCGCCTCCAGGTTGCCATAAAACGAGGACTGGTCTGCTGGAAGAGACAGTAGGAGGACCGTCACCATGGCAACATGACGTCAGCAGACCCGAACCACCCGCATTCTTTGTTCCTGAAGGTCCCAGGGATCACCTTTGTATTTCGTGCGGGAAATCCTTTGACTCGCATCAAACGCTAGTAAGCCACGTCCAACTTCACCACCAGTTACCTCAAGTTCAGTTACCTGGTTACTACACGGAGATGGCTGGAGACTCCCATCCTGGTGCAACAGCCTCTTCTGGTGGTGACTCCGCTGGACCAGGCTATCCAGTAAAGTATGGTAATCCTGAAGGGACGTTAGAGGATCACCCAACGTTCCACTCCCCCGCAGATGCAGCTCGGTACGCTAAGTTACAGCGCCAGAAGAGAGAGTGCGCTATATGCGGCGTCGAGCTGTCCAACAAGTATAACCACGACAGGCATGTGAAACTGAAGCACAGTGACCTGCGTGACTTTGCCTGTACCTGGTGTGGGAAGGCTTTTAAGCTGAGGGAACATTTGCAGAGACACATGCTAAAGAACCACATGCCACAGACTGGTTTCGACCAAGGCAAAGAAACATAGAAAATAGTAAATTGATAAGAAATCTCTGTTTATTCCTCACAAGTTGAATGTACTTTGCTAGCTGAGACCTGACCACTAGCAACTTTGTACATTCAGATGATGTGATATTGATTTTGTTTATCATAATTACAAATGCTCTAGATGAGGTTTAAGAAGTTGGAATAAGAGTAATTAAGACATCATGTACAGTTTTCTTTTCCTACATGAATATGAAAAGTCTCCCTTGATTTTTGGTCATAACAATCAGTGATACATAAGAAGAAGCATTTGATGAAAGTAAGAGATCAGTTGTATTAGTTGATTAACGTATAAGCTGGTGCTTATAGCATACTATTCGATGGAACAATCTTTAAAGCAGGTGCTGTCCACAGGTAACTTCATGTTGGTACTTCCATATCTATCATAGCATAGTTACTAAGACCAAACTGTGCTTGACATTCCTTAGTTATTTTGAACACGTTAACTTCTTTGTTTTGCGATTGACATTTTGTAATCCAGGTTGCAAACCATTAACTTAACATTAACTGATGTTTGGTTTTAGAGCGTAAATCCGTAGTGAAACTTTTATGTGTTATTTGGTTTGCATTACGTTGAATTAAATTATTCTGTAGGGAACCCACGATTGTTAAAAGGCAAAACGTTCCGTAAGCACAAACATTAGAGGTTAAGTGTGAAGCCTGTTGGTAGTTTGTTTTTTTCCTTGACGTTGTTACTGTAGAGTTTGTGCTGATGTTGTTATTGTGACAATATTAGTTTTAGTGCATAAATATGTAGTGAAATTGTTACTTACTTCACGTTATGTTGAATTAGATAATTCCGATATTGAAAGCGAGGCAAAACGTTCTGTGGTATAAGCGAAAACAATTGAGGCTATGTTTCAAGCCTGTTAGAAGTTTGTCTCTAGTGTTGTTAGTGTAGAGCCTGTACTGATGATGTCAGTTATAATGTAAAGCAAGGATTTGAGCCGTGCTCTTTTGTCGCTATAGTTCGTTAAGTCAAGTAGTAAACGGTACAGTATTGTAAGCTCGCACACCAACACGTTTTTATTTACATTATTGCTATTACTTTTTCTTTTCATAGCTAATATACATGTTTTGTTCAAATATACGACTCGAGTCATTCTTGTGTTGAGTCATTAATACATATCAAGAAATAGGACACATAGAATGAAATAATTTGCACCAGACCAACGTATTGTATAATCGTCTTGGGAACCACCATGTCCTAAACTTCACAGAAGGCATTTTAGTGTATGAAAAAGAGGACAGATTTAAACAGGAAGCCGCTTCACTTCGCTATGAGAAGACGTTTTGTTCATCTTGGCTAAAACACCGAGCAAGGGTACCTCAAGGCATGCTTGGGCCCCACCTGTTGGAGGACGGGTGCCCCGGACATCATGGACATTTTATGCGGACATCTCCTCTTACTCCAGTCGTGTTTAATCACACAGTTCTCTGTATGATAGTATCCAAATACTTATTGAGAGCGACAAATGACAACCAAGCAGCATGACTATGACCAAATTTCAGCCTCTCATTTCCCGTTGATAATCAATTAGAAACTACAATACAAAATGTAGATGGCCTGCTTACTCAGGCGTGAACAATCCCACTATTGTATACTTGTACCAAGGACTATATAATGTCCTTGCTTGTACACATATAAATGATTCACTTCAAAACATGAAACAGTAACCTTTGTACGCTTCACCAAAATAACTCTCTCTCTCTCTAGATATCTCTATACATGTATGAATTGGCAAACACTCAATCACCTATCATCGTGTGTCCTTTGTCCATAGAAATGCCAGGGAGCTCCGCCTGTACACAGCAGCCCCACCAGTGGAGGGAAGTCCTGGGTACCATGCTTCCCCAGCAATACGAGCAACTTCCGCCGCCAGGTGGCGCTAGTGATTTTACGGTGTACGGTGGCGACGACGAGGGCGCCTACTGCGACTTGTGCGGCAAGCGGTTCCTCAGGAAGCAAAACCTTGTCAACCACAAACGGGAGGTGCATGAAAAGATGAACGTTGTGGTAAGATATGTCCATCCTACAATACCTCGCAATCTTAGTCCAGTAACTGATGTACAAACCACAGTTGGTGTTGAAATCGTTCGCTCCGTTGCTTTGATGCTATTTGCTTGGTACATGTAATGCACTGCTTCATATTTTTTCTAAAACACAAGATCAGTCGAATGGAGAAATATCTGAAGTGAATTGCACACGTGTATCAACAATGTTATAAGTTTATTTAATATATCCTTTGATTATGCACATCATGTTCGTATTGTTTCGTTCTCTAAAAGTGTCACTGTCTTCCATTTACAGATATGTGAGCTTTGTGGAGCCGAGGCTTGTAATAAGTACAACCTGGCCAGGCATATGAGGACCAAACACAGGTGAGGCATCGCAGACGCTACCATCCCCGTCTCTTTTCCCCGGTATTTCCTATTGCAATATGTAAAGGTACATCAGAAGATTACATAACTCAGATCCGTTCCTATTTTTGTCAAATTCGATTCACTCTTTCCCTTCTGTTATATCTCCAAGCAGAGGTTGCGGTCGAGAGGGCTAGTAGTGGCCTCGATTTCTAATGTCTCTGTCCCTCCACCTCTGCGACAGAACGCCAGTGGAGGGAGAGAAAGGTTAAATTCGCGGCCACTCCTAGCCCTCTCGACCTGTACATGTACCGCAACCTCTGCTTGGAAAATATCCTTCTGTCACATTCGTAGTATACAATGGGTTTACGACTGTCAGGGGAAGCTGAGGGCATTCGTGGGACTGTCGTAGAAGTGTCGCACAACGTCTTGTGACGGAAAATATTGTCGTAAATAACCACATGATAAAGATGGTACGACACACATGTATGTGACCACGCCTGAACAGAGGCTTGCTATGCCATAACTTTTCTTCTATCTCCCCCCCCCCCCCCTCTTTTTCTCTTTCGGTTCATTCTTTTAGCGAAAGCCGCAACTACACGTGTGAGTGCGGGAAATCCTTCAAACTGCGGCATCACATGACACGTCACATCATGAACAGGTCGTGCGCAGACCCGCCGTTACTTGCGCCTGACAACAACCCTTCAAATGTTCCACCAGACAACAACCCTTCACACGAGACAAGGGCATGGACTGACGGCTGATGAAAGAACATAGAACGACCCCGTTGTCTACAAGATAACATCTATATTTGTTGTGTTTTAACATGTTGAACGGGGTCCCCATCGCATTGATTTTTCTCCTGTAAGGATCACTCTCTTAAGTCCATACTTGCCGTACGGCTATGTTATGTGTTTGATATTGCAACCAGTTTTTAAGAAGAACAAAGAAAGGCAGTTGACAGAAAGGCACAACGAAATTGTTGAATAAAGACATACGTAGGCATGCACTTTACTGTCCCTTCTGGGTGTTAGGGGTAATACGTTTCAAAGTGTGTATTAATAAAAATTTATGTTCGTTTCCGGATTCCGGTGTTTCGGGGGTATTACGTATCCTTGATGTACAACTTAGTTTCATGTTTAGAAGTAGTTTGTTCATAGTCATGAAGTTTTGATTATATTGCTTTTCATTGTTGAACAAAGGTGCCAGTAATACGCCAACGTAGTTTATTTTGGGTGCTTGATTTATGATTTCTTTACGAGATTTTCTTGTAAAAAGTCTCTCAAGATTGTAAACTCTGAGTATATCTATCTTACGTTGGTGAATAATGTTAGGTCCTGTCTTGGTGTGCTTCAATCAGTTTGTATATTTGGTATAATCGTTTTTCCTCCAGCAATTTTTACCTCACTGTAATTGTTTTTCAGTCATATAGAGTTTACTTGACATTTCAGGAACATCGAAATAGTTGGATAATGCAGGAGCATGGCTACTACTCTGCAACAGAAGATATGTTTTTGTAATCAAATCCAATTTTGTGAAATTCAAGGCAATGCATCAAATTATTGATTGAACGTTCATGTCGCCAGGGGGATATACTGAGCTTTTGTATTACTGTAAATGCAGAAATGTTCGCGGGGATTTTATGTTCGCGGTTTTCGCGTCGACCGTTTCACCGCGAATTAAAACCAACGCGAACATTTTTGTCGAATACTGTAGCAGTATGTTACTATAGCGCTACCGCGAGCTTAAATGCATTTACAGTATAATTTTTGTCCTTGTTGTAAATATATTTATGGCACTAAATAAAGTGGATGAAACTGCACCAAGGGCTCTCTTGATCGTGATTCGATGATGAAAATTCCACGACGTCAGAAAATTAAGGGGTATGATGTAATAATGGTGGCACTTTATGAAATATGATATGCAGAAAGCAAACGGTTTATAAACGCTTGTCTTCACACGAACGCAACGAATTGCAAACGCTTGTATTGTAGTTCGCCACTAGAGACGTTTTTCGGTGATATAGCGCCACTTTTGTAATCATGCTATGTTTGATTTAAAGTGGTCAAAGATCTCAGTAATTGTCAAGATTTCGTGTGTGTTTTTTTTTTTCGTACAACGGATACATTGTCATTGGGTGACGTAAGCCTCAACGTTAACCTCATATCAGTATCGCATACTTATCAGGGAGTTGCGCTATCTGGTAGATGTACCTTTGCTTGGGAGACAGAAACTGTTCATGTCAAATGATCTACGCGGTGCTCTAACTCACAGAAACGCAGCCCAGTTTGTTTTCGCTTATCATGGTCACCATTTATACCGAGTCCCATTCAACTTCATGTTCACCCCGTTTGGCTAAGGTCGCGAACATCGTCTCGTTACATCACCAGATTTTGCGCATTTAAAATCTATATCTTTGACACCCTTTCTTCGTTTTGATATATGTTTGTAACGTAAATCGATACTGTACCCCTGTATCCGGGTGACATGTTCCTGAAGTGCTTTTGATGTTTTCCAACATTGAGTTGCACGCTCCACGAGGTCGCCATAGGGCCCTTCTTCAAGTGCTTTCCCACTTCTCTCTATTGAATTTTGTCCGGGCGGCTTTTTTGCCAGAGGCATGATAAGGAAGGTCTTGCGCAAGTTTAAGTTCCCTCTGACTGCATCAGGATTTGGATTTTCCGCTGAATTTGGTCGGCAAAACGAACTGTGTGTGTGCGCTGTGCAAGGGTTCTGAATGAGGACGTAACATTTCTGCTTATCAGTCGAGATGCCATCGTTTCAGAGCTTGGAACGGAAGTGACGGTGCCATACGCTCAGATAGGATTAGGTTGTCTTCTGCAAGATTGTTTTGGGTAAGTTCTTTTACCCGTTGTTCTTAACCGTACTCTTAAACATGTCGAACTAATTGTTTGAAACGGTGGTTATCACGACATCGACTTGTTTTATATGGATTTCAATGCACGATCAAAGAGCGAACTGTTGTATCATGGGCGGCTGGGCGCTCGTATTTGGTCGGTGGTAATTCGGAGAACAGTTCCAGTGAGCCAAAATTATATTAAAGGCCAATGGCGACGGCTATTATTTGTTTTTTTTTTTAAATTACTGACGTCAGTATCGTATCAATAGTTTAAAGCTCACATGCTGTTTCAAACTGAGTCAAAGTTGAACTATTTGTTTTCGGTATAGATACAATTATAGTTAAAACAAGTTTGGTATTCGTCGGTAAAAACAGCTTTCGAAGCTCGGGAAATACAACGCCGATAACTTTTGGAAATCGCATTTGTTTGAGTCAAACGTCTAAAACATACAGCGGGTAGTCTTCTGTATATTCGACTGTAGTTTCGTTATACTTCGCTATGGTAAACGTTTTATGATATTCAGCTACTGTTACAAATGTGTACTTTAAAACAGTTTTTCACGCTACAGATGTAAACCACGGTTGCTATAGTGGTTTGTGTGTGCATGTTGTTATGCAAGTATAGATGTGGCTAGCTTGAAGCGGTTTATAAGAACACTTGATATTCAGTTATACAAATTGTTAAGAGTCTTCTATGTTTTCGCGTCACTGCACTTTGCTCAAGAGTTAAGCCTAAGAGCGCTCCACGATTGTTGACATCTCTTGAAAGGCTACATCTGTTCAATAAATAGTAAGATATAGATTACTTGAAGGACCGGCTGATGTTGTCAAGTCGATACAAAACTTCAATGAAATATTTTTGTCTTGAAGAATTAACTTTTATAATTAGCCGCAACAACAACTGTTCGTTAGATTTTCTGTGCATATTGAAAATACTGTATTGACTTTTACTTAAAAGTGCAATATTGTGGGTTTTATAACCTACAAGATGTACCAATACATTTGTAATTGAATCACAAACAAATTGAAATGTGATTATCCGATGAAAAACATGTGAAAAGTTAGGATTCTATACCTCAAATGGAGAATATCTTAAGTTGATTTTGACATGACGTTGATTGAAAGCTTAAACAGACGCCTTGGAATGTTTCACCAAAGACGTGATATGTTCAGTTGAGACAAAGGCGATAACTAGATTAACCACACAATGGCCTTAGAACGTGTACTGACTATTGACTCACTGACTAACCACGTTTTTGTCGTCTGCAGTTCACTATGACAACAGTAGGTGGTGACATTCCAGCCCGATGAAGCCCAAGCTGTTACAAATGACCAATATGTTCGGCATTAGGAAGTATTATGTAAGTTTCTTTTAACTACATCATTACGTTTACCTCCGATTTCTTATTTTGACCTGACGTTCGGTTTTTTCGCGACCTTATCAAAGACGCTCTGAGCGAGATTTTTCTCCAAGCAGAGGTTAGGCCCCGACTGGTTTTGACGTGTTCTAGGCTTTTTGTCGGGCTTTATATTTTGTCTCGTTTTCTTTATACCCGCCGGCCATCGTGTCAAAAACCATTACCAGCCAGAGCTAAACCTCTGCTTGGAGAGTAGCTCTGGATAGAAATAGATAAACGCTTTTTTTCTTAATACAGAGGGAGGATTTAGAGCACTTCACACCCCGGGAACGAGAGGACTGGGTGTTGGAGCAGTTTGCGGCTTATGACGACGAGCTTAGAAACAACCCTGGGGACGACTTTGTAGAGGAAGTGCTGAAGAGGCTTCAAAAGGTTTGGTCTTTGTACAAAATCTTTTACCCGTTCGCTTCATCATTAGCTCGACTATGGTGTTTCATGATGAAGTGACGTTACTATTGATAAATGAGCGAGGTAAAAAAGAAGAAAAAAAATACTTACACTCATCACTCAGACGTCTTCAAGTTGTAAGCAGATTTTCAAATCTACTTAGATTGATTTTGACTCAGCCGACTTTTCCACTCCACAGGAGACGAAGAGGTGGATCTCCTGGAATCATCGCGCCTTCGGTCCGGTAAAGTCACGTTCGCAGATCCTGCATCTCTCACAGTGGGTGAAAAATCTGAAGCGGAGAGGTAGGTTTTCCTCAGTTATCAACAGTTTCCCATGTTTTATGAGGCTTCAAAAAGGAAACTTTCACGTGTAAACTATCAAAACATCCACGCCACTACATACCATTAAGATTTATAGATGAATAAATGAATAAATAAATAAATATAACACAGAAGCACCCCCCCCCCAGGTTTTATCTATACATCAGGTGACAACGATGATGACGTAGACGTGCTGGACCAGTTCGAAGATCACGTGCTCAGGTTCGACATCCTCCTGGACACGTTCAAGGCCAACATCTACAACCCGCTGGCCGACTTCTTCTACGACGACGATGATGCCGCACTGGACCTGCAGGACATCATCTTTGAACTTGATTCAGGTGAATGAACCAAAAGTCATCATTTACTAATATTTTTCTTTTAGTTTCTTGTAATAAAGGGGAAAACTTAAGATTTGGGGATATAGTCGGTGTATCTTTGCGTAAATATGATAAGTACATGTAATTCCAATTATGAATAACTTAGTAGAAGTAGCGTTTAGCCCTTTGGGCACTGTCTTGCCCCGCGATAGATCTGATTGTAGATTAACTTGAAAGGGAACATCTTCAATGCATGTAAGATGATACGTTCATGATCAAAGAACATCCTCTCTTTTGTTTCCACCAGCTCTGGATGCCTGGAAAGGTCTGATGAGTTGGGAGGACGTCGACGCCTCTCTGTTCACCTTCGCCAGTAAGGGGTGTGTGGACGGGCTGACGTGCCGGCAGGGCCAGCGGGACTTCGGGCTGGTCCTGCGACTCCTCCCCGACCTCAGCGAGAAGGCGCACGAGAGCCTGCGATTAGTCCGCAGGTGGCGGCTGATGCAGGCCGTTGACAAGGCAGATGGCTCCACGCCTAGAAAGTACGGTAAGGGTGACACCCCGGCCAAAGCGTACGGGAAGTCCTCCAAGAAACACGCCGCCGCGAGAAATGACGAGGACGAGCTGAGAGACGACGACGAACCGTCCGCCGTGGACGACGAGCAAACCCGAACCTCGTTTTCCATCGAGATCAGTAAACGCAGGAAGTTCAAAGGACAATATGGCAACGCGAAGTCTGATATTGCGAAGTACGAAAGCCGCTGCCAAGAGCTGGAGACAGAGATCCAGACTCAGAGAAACAGGGTGAAGGATCTGGAGAAACAACTGCGAACTGCTCAGAGGAAGTTCAACAAGTTCGAGAACGAGGTACGGGGGGAGAAGCGGAACTACCGGAAGTTGAGGGAGAGGTTACAGGTCATGAAGAAGGACAACAAGCAGCTGGAGTCTCACCTGGACAACACAACGGACAAGTACCACTCTGTGGTCGCACAGATGCAGCAGATACTGCGCAGGTTTGCCACCACTTTCATTTCTCTTGGTGGTTCTACAATATTTGTGATCGGATTAGTTCATGAGTAATTCCAAGATTCTGAAGGTTAAAGGTTCTCGTTTTGGCGTTACAAGTCTGTCTTTCATCTGTTATATAACAGGAGACAGTTTTTTCTTTTCGTTGATATGTAGATATTTTAAATGATCGTCATGTGAGAAGGGTTTCAAACAAGTACTCATATGTTTTAACCACACAACCTTCCTGATTTAGTATACCTCTACCAGAAGGTTTGTATGTAAATACCAACATAATTCAGACTTTATTATCAAGTCTGCGTAGTGGTATGTTGAATAAAGATTACAAAGAAAGATGTCGACTGTTTGTTGCCACTAATGCCTACAGGTCCAGACAGCTGCGGGAATACCAGAACCAGGCCAAGGAGAAGGTGGAGGGCTCCCAGAGGGAACTGAAGGAGGCGAACGACCAGATCAAAGCGCTCCTCAACGAACGGAAGGTCCTGAAGCGGAAATGTGCTTATATGAAGACAAGAGCGCAAAACAACGACGCTAAGGCTGTGTAAGTATTTATGTTAATAACGGATGGGCGACGTCTGCGAGTTTTTTTCCATAGACATAGTTATTCGGTGTTTTTTCCATACAAATCACTCATCTAAAACGACAGTCATCTTCCCATTCTGGGTAAGAAAGTGGTGTGGTCTGATTTCTGACCAGATATTGTCCATACACTTTACGTTATAGTCGTAACGTTATATTTGGAAAATAACATTTTTGGGGGAGCATGCAGGAAGATCAAAAAGAAGATAGAATAACTTTTTGTTTTACCTTTGACAGGCATATGGAAGGTCAGTTGGATAAGACCAAGGAACACGGTCAGTTCACAGAAAAGGAGCTCTTCAAGGCTAAGGAAGAATTGAAGAAGCTACAAGACAAACTCAGCATCAACGAGAAGAAGACGCAGAACATGGAGGAAAAGTTCGTTCTTATTCTCTTTCTCCTCATGATCAGGCTGCTTAAGCTGGCACAGTCTTGTTCTTGAAAACTGATTTCATTGTGAGTTCTGTTAATTTTACAGAGATGAATGAAGTAGAGAAAAAAAGTTGCATTGCTGTAGATCCTAGATTGTCAGAGTAAAACACCTTTCAATACTACATGACTAAGAAAAACGGCCTGCCAAATGATATACACATTTGGCTCTATGGCAAGCGACGTCACTCTTTGAACGTAACAGATAATGTCGTCATTGTGTAGGTACATTGTATTCACTTCCCAAGGTAATGTGATTCTTTAGGTTGTTCCAGGCGCGGGAACGTGCTGACACCATCCTCAAGGAACTGAAGGAAAAGGAGAAACGGGCGGAACAGCTGGAACAGGAGCACACACAAATATTGGAAATCTTCAGAGGTGGGTGAAATGCAGATGATGTTACTGTGAATCATTCTTTTGACCCCCCGTGATGTTAAATATACGTTTTGAACATTTAGCTATGCGATAGATTGTGTGTTGTAAAGCTCTTGGTTCTTTTGCGTCTTCGATTCAGAGCTCCCAAAACGGAAAGAGAAGCCGCTCTCAAACTACCAACTTGACGTCATAGCTGCGAACATTGAAGAGTTCTGGCCGGATGTTGCCAAGACTCTCGGCATGTCTCGGTCAACCACCGAACACATTCGTCACGACTACTCCGACGAGAAGAACCGAAGCCGCGCGATGTTGTACGAGTGGAAGGCGAGAAATACCGACAAGGCAACCATGAAGTCACTGGTGGCTGCGCTCATTGCTTTGGGCTACGGGCATCAGGATACAAAGGCAATTTTTCAGGTACTGGGAACAGTAAGTTACATGTAGAAGGATAGTAATGAGGTAACTAATGATCAATTTTGTTAACGCTCCTGTCATGTAACATTCCTATGATGATAACTATCACAAATCATTCTGAAAGGTGTATATCTCATTACAGAACCAGCTGACAAAAAAGGCACTGAAGACCAAAGAGTTGAAAGACCGTCAGCCTGTTAAAGAGGAATCGTCGGGGCGGGGCAGCAGTGGTTCTAGCGGGTACGAGTCGAACGCCAAGGCTCCGACGACTTGCGACTTCGACCGCGAGCGTGAATCATACGAGTCCCTGCCGAAGATACACGATCGTGAGTATGAGTCGTCGAAGAAAAACGATCCCGACTACGACTACGACTCAAGGAGGCATGACCGGGACTACGAGAGGGACGACCGCGACTATGACAGGGGCGATACTGAGTACGACAGAGATGGTCGTGAGTACGACAAGGATGGTCGTGAATACGACAAGGATGGCCGTAAATACGACAAAGATGGCCATGACTATGACAGGGATCGTGACTACGACAGGGATCGTGACTACGACAGGGATCGTGACTACGACAGAGATGGCCGCGAGTACGACAGGGATGGTCGCGAGTACGACAGGAATGACCGTGAATACGACAGAGGTGAATACGACAGGGACGATCCAGAGTACGAGAGCCGGCGTGACCCTGAGTACGATACTGCCCAGGAGAGGCGTGATCCTGAGTACGACTATGACGCCATGCTGAAAAAGGACGACTATTTGCCAAAGGTGCGCGGAAGAGAAAGAACTGCTCCGGAAATTGAATATTGAATTCTCGCGCAACAGTCTCGTTTGACTTTGAGCTTGAGCTTTGAACGATACAAAGGACGTTCCGTGCAGACTTGCACTTTGTGTACATGTCTCGCAATGTAACGATGACGAAGGCCTTGGCACACACACGGTTTGTGTGTGTGTGTATGTGTGTGCGTGTGTGTGTGTGCATATGTGTGTGTGTGTGTGTGTGTGTATGTGTGTGTATGTACATGTGTGTGTGTGTGTGTGTGTGTTATTCTCTCACCCCTTTTCTTTCTCCATGGGTATGTGCCGCATATTTGTCTGTTTGTGTGCCTCTACCTCTGTTTTTGTGTAACGTTGTGTATGTGTGTGTGTGCTTGTAGTACAACATAACTTGATTGTTCCCGCTCTGTTAACGTTAGAGCGAGCACTGCATTTTCAACTTCAGCCACACTAGCTTCATTATGCATGTATGGATGGCATCCACTTTGGAAAAAAAATCATTTTCAGACGGTAACTTGTAACGTTACGTTGTATATTGCATTGCTAAGGTTATGGTAGGAATGCTTATGTTAACGACTGATATCAAGTCTGTAAATCAAAACATTTTGTGAGATAGCGGCCTTGAATATTTACAGAATTTTTAGACAGAGAAGTAATAGAGCTGGCTATTGATATTCAGCTCACGAAACTGATCGTATTTTGTTTATGTCCCAACTTAACCACAGTTATAAACCAAGTTCTGTTATCAGAGATAATCAAATCATCTTCCGGAACTGTAAATATACGGGGTTATTGTAGGTAGGTTTGGGTATCAAAACTGACGTGAAAATAAAGTGAGAAAATATTTGAGTCAACGTTGCCAAAATAGCAAACTTTTAATAACAATTGGTGATGTGTAAAGCAAAGAAGTGTAAGTACTTATGCTGGTAAGTACGTCATGTATATATATAGAAAATATTATCATAATTCAGTGAGGGAGTAGAGTGTTAATATTCTGCATATTGCATTGTGTGTGGAGTTTTCTGCTGTTACTGTCAGAAACCCTTTAATGTATCCATGATTTTGCACGCAGCTGGGATAACTCATGTGTCTATTTAGTAAACTTAACGACGTGGAAGTCTAGGAACTTCAAAAGTAAGAAAATTGTCTTTATATCTTGATAAGTGATAGGGTGTCTGAATACATATGAGAGAATATAGAGAGTAGCGTTCATGTCAATGTAAAACACGTTGGACGTTGTTACTTTGTCAGATTTCTGGCAGTAACATTTATGTCTGAATGAAATTCAATAGATACACACGTGTTTTTATTGTCATCGTTTCTTGCTTATGTCTTAATTATTGAATAAAGCATACTTTTCTTTCAACCGTTTCTTTGTTTTTGTTTGAATGACTTTTTGAATCCTCACAACAGCTACTGGGCCTCCGGAGTTTGCTTACTATCAAATTGATTGATAGATGTCTTGGCCAGTTTCTCAGTTAGTCAATCTTTACATTCAGATTGATTACACTCACCTGTGTTACAGGTGCACATGAACATAATTTACCCAAATGATCTCTTTCGTGTCTAGACCACAAACGAAAGATGCTTGCTCTTAAGGTAGTGTAAAGATTTGCGGGGGTGTAGGTGGGGCTGGGGAAACCAAACACGGGTTTGCAATAACAAATTAGGATTTGCATACAATATTAAACCTTGCATTGAGGGGAGGGCTGGAAGAGTCTGTGAAATTGTGGGAAAATGAACTTAAAATGACTTGATTTTGTATAATTCTGCCATAATGCGACATCATGTTACGTGACGTCCTGCGACACAGCCTGGCGTGGCCCAGACCGGCCTCGAGGGCACCGCGAAGGCCCCTAGTTTTTTGAGACACCAAGTTCCCAGATAGAGAACTAGTGATCTCCTAAGCCATAGGACAGCTCAGCTCAGCCGTCCAAGGCTCGGACATGCCAGACCGCATGGACTGACATCCTCTCCCGAAAACGGGAGGCTGCCATTCCATTGCTTTGCAGGCAAGGACCGACATAACTCGTTATCATCATGCCTAAAGCCCAGAGTAGCTCTGCATACATTTCACTTGTGGTCTCGGAACTGAGGAAATATACTGTTTCCTTTTCATTCCTGTAGCTTTATTTTCATATAAAAAGACCTCCTTAGAACTTTCATATTCTAATATTTCTATATCATAAGTATAAAATTGTTGTCCTTCTCTCAGGCCATGTATTTCGCTTTTTCTGGCGCAAAGTAAGCTACTTGGGTAAATTATGATAATATTCCAATACACGTGTTCTAGCCTTTGTACCATGTTATAATTGGAATGACATATTAGAAAGCAACATTGATACTGTACGGGCTGCAGTCCCTCTATATGATCTTTGTATTAAGACTTGACTCTTATACATCATATTCGTAATGTTCATTATCTCCAAGCAGATGTTCCGCCCCTTTTCCGTGTTTCTGAAGGTCTTCAAAAGTATGTGAAGCTGGCTTTTGCATATTTATACTTTTTACAAGTCGGAATGATATACCATATTAGAGTACTATCTGTTCTCATATGTTGTCTATTGTGTGGTTTTATGACAAAGTCTAGAAATAAGCCATTACCTACGTGTTATATTGAGCCTTTATAGTTTAAACTGGAGATCAAATAGCACTTACGGATTCATTCAAAAGACAACAAAGTGTGTACAAAGTTTATCGTTTATTGTAGTTGTGAATATTTTACAACACATATCCATCCATGGCTTGCAGACCTGCTAGTTGACTCTGTGTAATTCCACATCTGTCATTGCCACATTTTCACTATATCTAAAGGACATATCTTCATAGCCAAAGACAGTGGCACATACATGTATACCTTCTTGTATGAACACAGCCAAAACAATGTATATTATAGAATCTTAAATTGAGTTTCCATATACTGTAAATATAGTTGTGTGAGACAATTGTGTAAACAAGTTTAACATAAATCTTTTAGAACAGTGATCCCACTAGAACACTTATGTCAGTATCATTACCACATACAAAAGTGTCAGCATGCTTTAACTCACTTTGTGATTTACATCACACTTTCCTTGTTGGCGTGGTACTGTGGTAAAAATAGCCTCATAATGAAGTTCTTTTAAAAATTTGACAGTTGAACAAAGCCGACAGGCAACAAGGCCAACATCTACAGTGGCCAAAGAAGGTGAGGTATGACTAAAGATATTTTTGAACGGTGTGTCATGTTCCTTTTCTGTCATTTTTACACGAACACTACATAGACTACCACTATGTTATAACATGTACACTTTGCATATAGGCTCTATTACACTACGTTTATAAACATGATCCTTGTATCCATATACGTATATACCTAGTACATTGTTTAGTCTTTCATACATGACACTGTTCTAATAAATAGTCTAATATATATATATATTTACTACCCAAGTACAAAAGACTTTCTCTAACATGTGGTACAGTTAGCTATCATCTTGAAATAAAGTAGACCAAGCTAGACATATTTTCACGGAGCATTAAGCAATTTTACATGGAAAGAGAAAAGAACAAAATGCATATTTTGTTCAATAGCAAGATACTGAAATAGACATGAAGTAAAATCACCATTTGTGGTCTTGTTATGACTTCTCATCTTAGATGTATTTCACTGGTTTTCTTTAAGCATGTCCAACAAACATTCTCTGAACTTAAGGTTGAAACTGTGCTCAATTTCTGGCATAAACTGTCACTTTTATCAAAAGGTGTTCAGATTTTCAAAAGATCTGAAACTATGAATTTCACTCTCAAGCGTCACACTACACCATACAGGGTACAAGTGGGTATTTACACTTCAAGAAATGTTAAACTTAAGAAGTTATCATCATAGGGACTTTCTAATTCGATCGCAGCTGCATGGCTGTTATTACATACACCGGTACAACAAGGTAGTACAATAACAGTCACAGTGAGCTACTCTCCAAGCAGAGGTTGGTGGGGAAGATTGTGACCTTTTTATCATATGCTCCGCGAACAAAAAACGTGGCATATGATAAAAAGGTCACAATCTTCCACACCGACCTATGCTTGGAGAGTAACAGTAAGCTATATAAAGTAGCAGTTAGTCCAACCTGTTCAACTTCTTCACATTGCTAGCACCAGTTTTTAACACATCGTCTCAGCTCTATCAAAAGGTTAAACACATAGAGGCTGCTTGTCTGTACAGGCATTGTGCAGGTATGTACAAATGAGTCAGTTACGAAGAGGACTTGAACATCAAATTTTCTACTTGTTTCCAGAAAACATAAGTACTAACAGAAAATACTAGGTTTTGAAACCAAAGATATATCACAGAGTTCTGTAGATTTATGTTCTTTTGACACAGGTATTTGTAAGGGATAATGAAAGTGTAAGAGAAGGCAATGGATCATATCTAACACAAAAATCTCTTCCATATGACTACAGGGCTTTTTGTACCGGTTTATCATATCATTGCACCAGTTCTCCTGTACGAAGACTAAGTTAGAGATACAAGTCGTACAGAATATCCTCAGGAATCCTGCTTTAAGGAGTTGATCCTGGCACATATCTTGAGGGCGGGGCCCAGCTTCATGTTCATGGCACTCATGAGATGGTCCTCCTTCAGCAGCATCAGGGCCTGCCCGTCTATCTCCTGGGAACGGAACTCGTCCGCAAAGTCACTACAGCCCGGCAGGCTGCGGATAAACTCCCACACCTGAGGGAAACACGGAGAAGGGATTGTCTGGTTAGACAAGCAAAAACTGGACATTTATATGTAGCCTCTAGATTCTCCTGAACAGAAAACTAGACAGAGCAAATCCTCTTGGTGGACTAATGAAACTTATAGTCCAGGCGATGGGTACAGAAATTGATCAGAATGATGATGATAAAAGCATGAAACTTGGCACAAATACAAAATGTATTGTGCACAATGAATTGTACACAGCCTCTAGATTATCCTGAACAGAAAACAAGAAGGAGCAAGATGATGGCCATGCCATGCCAGGCCTTGGGTGCTCAGATGATGATATAAGCAATAAACTTGTCACAAATGTTGTACACAACATAGAAACCATATCAGATGTGGAGCTAATACAAACTGTCCTTTATATGGTAACTGTTGCTAGGCAACTTGTCTTTTATCAATCAGTATCTTAGAATGTCAGTGGCTGCTGTTTGTACTTAAAAACAAATTATAATACACAAAACATCAGATCTAATTTTACTGTATCAGACAAAATTAAATCCTCAACAGTTAGAGCTGGCTATTTTGATACGATCTCCAACATTCCTATCTTCAACTATAGGACTCACCTCTTCCACACTCCACCTGGCCGGGTTGGGGTCTGAGGGACCCAGGTCCAGCTCGTTATCCGTGCTGCCAAAGCTGTTGTGTCGGTTCACGATCCTGGACGGCGAGGACAGGGAGGCGCGCGGGGACAGCTGCTCGTGGGGAGGGCTGAAGTCCATCGGTTCTGACATCTGCACGTCCTCGGGTTCAGGTGACTGAGGAAAAACAGTCCATTCTTAGGGGCAACAAAGTCCTTGGTACAAAGTAGAGAGTTTGGTGGCTGCTTGTCACTTACCTCAGGGCAACACTGATAAATACTAGTACTTTGAACTGCAGCTAGGTGTTAGCTGCTGTAGTTTGAAGAATAAGGTCCCAAACGTACCTGACTTTAAATCAATTCCAGTCATGAACCCCTATGAGGGGGGACATTAAGTCAGTCATGTTTGGGACCACATTCTTCATCCTGCAGCAGCAACACCTACAGTTTGTAACTGTAGTGTGCAGTATTAATTACTTTATAAATGACTATTAGCAAGTGACTTCAGTACATTTTTAAAAGAGAACATTTACCTAAAATATGCTTTTGATAAATTTGAAATGCACACATTTACAAACCAACATGTACATTTCTTGCATTACATAAATGCATACATCAAATCATTAAGTATAACAAAATCACATGCAGCTTACAGTAACATTACTTACCAAAGAAGCACTGTACAATCTCGACGGCGAGACCTCGCTGCCTGATGTAGACTTCCGGGAGGACGATTTTCGCTCCCGTTTCTTCTTGGAGATGTATCTGCTGGGCTGTTTTGGCGTGAAGAGGCCGAGGCGCTTGGTGCAACCAACATTGTAGCGCTTGGCACAAGCCATGGAACAGAACCTAGCAACACAGCAACACGCCACAAGTCAGTGAGTAAAAGTACATATCTATTGTAGGATGCGTGGAACCAACTAATATCTATTGTGATCCACTTTTAACCCAAACAGATACTTTGGGATTTGGTTTGATTGTAAACACTTATGAATCAGATTTGTGCTAGCAGTGACAGCTGCTTGCTGTGAATGTTATGGGGAATGTTCTGATTTGTGTGCTAGGACCCCTTTCCAGTAGACGACAATCACTGAGCGAATTTCATTTGTGTGTAATTTAATTATCTTATTGGAATATAATGTGCGATACAAAAAGTATGATTTGAAAAGATAACAAAACACATTAAATTCGTTTTTCTTTGTGAAATTTGTGTTAACAAGAAGGATTAAAGAAATACAGTGTGGGAAGATGCTGTGGATGTCTAAGGTTCATGGTCTAGGGACGTGACAGAAGATCAGGAACTGATTCAAGTTAAAAGTGAATCAAAAAGGAGTACCAGTCAGTTCCACTGAAGCAGAGAATTGTGAAAATCAGGAGAAAATCCGTGCCAACCACTGACAACACCGACTCAGGATCAGTGTTCAAAATTGTTTTCCCTGGTTTGGTGCCAAGGTGTTCTCTCTCTCTCTCTCTCTTGTTGACAGCGTTTAGAACAAGCAAAAACAGTACTGGTGCAATGACGCTGTTCTACATAAAACATCACTGTGTTTTCAAGTGACATCGTTGAAAATCCACTTTTGATGATGCATATGTATAAACCCAAATTTTTCAGAAAATGATGTAACATCTACTAACATAATTCCACCAGGGTACATAATTCCACCACCCTGAAAAGATACGTCCCAACAGATCTACAACCCAATGTCCCCCAGTGTACGACACTCCTGTATATCTAAATTGTTCATACATGTACCTGGGGGGTGCTGCACTAGAGATCTCTCAAACCCACTGTGTTTCAAAGAGGCGGATTTATGTACCCAGCAGATAAATGCTAATGGAGGTTACTCTATGAAAAGTCCATGCTGACTACAGTGCGGAGTGCGTTCTGGTGACAGATCTACGGTGACAAAGTGGAGAAATTTTGAACACTGCTCAGGATGCTGCTGCGAACCTGAGGCCCGAGCTGGATCCCCGTCCTGATTGGTGGCAGCTTGGATAGCAAAACAAACACAAGCTTGAGTAACACACAGGAGGAACTGGCCAGACAGCATATTTAACCCCTTCCCAGCTGACATCTGCTATTAGCACTGCAGATGCCATTGGACAGGTGACCCCAAGTAGGGAGAAGGTTAACTGATGAGAATTGTGAAAAAGATCATCACTACAAGTGACTAACACACCTCTATGATCGTCAAGGTTCTTTCTTAAATGTCATCAATGCATATTCAATGAGCATCCCCAAATAGAAAAAAAGGCTACATTTTTGAAGTGGAACAAATTTATTCCAAGGTGAATTACCAATGCATACCGAACACTCTAACCACCTCGAGTGATGTCCTTCTTGACTTCTGAAGTACAGGCGTGGCCTTAGTTTTTGTTCTGATAAGTGCCTGAATTAGTTTACCATAGAAACATGTATACTGTAGACATCTACAAAAGCCATTTTGATACAGCTGCCACTTATTTTATAAAATTATGTCAACTTGAGACAAGTGTTCTCAAAGTTTAAGAACTTTAGAGCTTCAAGCTCGGTAATACACAGTTCTACAAAATACACAGTTAAAGGGTTTAATTTACAGCATGCAGGGAATGAAATACTCACCTTCTATACCAGCAATTTGTAGGCAAAAACTGACTATGAAGATCATCCAACAAATCATAAAGATGAATTAATAATAGTCATGCTGTGAGTTGAATGGCTTTCAATGGTGGCAAACACAAGCAAAGCAAACTAAAGTAAGCAAAGAAACCTGACAACTACATGGTACTGTTAGGCATGTTATGCACATGTCAATGTTAACCAAAGGGGGAGTTGGGCATAGCAGGGATGTAAACAGCAAAAACACGCTTCACAAAAAACATGGTTGTACTGATGAGGTTATGCAACATTCATTCGCAAAAGTTGACCATATTAACAACTTATGATAATTTCCCCACACAGATAATCCAATCGGAACCCATATCCCTCCACATGGCAGACATTGATAGGTGCATAACATGAACAAGTACCTTTTTGTATAGAAAATTAACCACCTTTTGGATCCACGGAACCTGTACTGGTAATCCACCTTGCCACAGAACTCACACTTTAACAGAGTTTTGTCCTGCGGCTTCTTGGGCTTCTTGGAAGGCTGCTTGCCATCTTCAAGGGAACAAAGTTTTCTCATGAGTTTACCACATGTACAGACTTAACCATTGTCATAACAGCATAATTCTGTATGCTGTAAATGCATTTTTGATTTCGAAAATGAAAAAAAGAATTGTATAAATGACTCGTTTTAATATAGACATAATAAAACACAATTTTGTATTTTTAGGGTGCAATCTAGCTCATTTCTTGATTCATCACTGATCCTGACCTATCCTATCATCATTAGTTTTGATATCTTTAGTTTTAACACGAAACATGACGTTATACAGAAGAGATGTGCAGTTCCAGACCGACCTGGAGAGTGTATGAGCAGTGCACTGCCGTTCTCAGTGCTGGGTCCTGCCTCGGGGGCCGTCAGGCTGGCCTGGGGACGCCTGGACTCCACCAGGATGGAGTTGTGCTTGATCTGGGACAACAGACAGGATGGTTACAATGTGACTGATCATACAATATATCATCTATTCAGCTATGCAGTACTCAGTCTTTCCATGGACACTGATGCTGTTAACCAGCATAGTTGGAACATCAAATATGAATAACAAAAGGCATTTGTATAAGCTTCTTACATAAAGCAGATGTTAAATTTGTAAAGATAACATGGCTGTCTGTAGGAACCGTCCCAGGACGGAAAGTTGATTGGGACAAAAACTTCACCCCGTTTGTGTAAAAAATCTGAATCTACACATGGGCTGGAGACTGTCCTGAGATACACCCTTCTATTCTAGTTAGTTTCTGAACCAGTTGCAGCTGTGATGAACACAAATAAACCCAGATTTAAAAGAAGACAGTAGGGCTCACATTGATTTGAGATTTTCATCCTCCACGATGAATAGACACATGGGCAAGACCACATACGAGAACAATACTTGTAGAATGGATGGTGAGAGGCCCTTTGAGATTATCACAAAATGAGAAAAAAACAATAGTTTTAACTGAAAGATAAACTCACAGGGAATGGCTGTGGGCCCTCCTGTATAATGAAGCCATCTATAAGGTGGGTGAGGATCTGTGGCTTGACGACCGCTCGTTGCGGCTGTTGTTTCTCCGTCGGAGGTTTGTTCAGGGCCAGCGGTAGGTCACTGCTGCGACTGGCCGGAGGGTCATCTTTTGGGGGCTCCGGGGACTTCATCGGATCATCGGGTTTCTCCGGAGGCGCCGTCTGTTTTTGAAAATGGTAAAACAGTATGATGTTACAGTAGTATAAAATGGTATCAGGAACTTCAACAGCAAAATACTTTATGACTATATATGAAGGTTACATCAGTACATTTGTGGTGGTAGAAACAGTTCTGGACACTACTGTTACAAACTTATCATTCCTGAACTGTAGCATGGGTCTTATCGAATGGGGGAGGGGGCATGTGCAATATATACATTACAAAATCTCTGTCATACTGGGTATGATAAGCCAGGGGAAGGTTATGTGGGATGAGAAAATAAAAGATACCTGGAACAATACAACACAGAAGGGGAAACCATGTACCTAAATGACAACATCTATCTATCCATTGCCAATAAAATGATACTCTCGGCATGGATACAAAATACCTTAGTAAGAATACAATCAACTGAAGATTTTCCTTACCAATCCTTTCGGAACAGGTTATAAAAAGGCATTTAAGGACAGATCAAGAGCAGCCTCCTATGCAACAAGCAAACCAAGCCTCATCTTCCATACTTTGGGGACTAACCAGTAATTATCTTACAGCTGCAGGAAAAAGCTAATTTTTTTTTAACCTACTATTTTTCAAACTTCACTAGTTCATTTTACATTGTATGTCAAAAGGTGTACAGAGTACACTGTATTTTTCCTTGTGAAGAAGAAAAAAATGTTGATTCCTAACTTTTCATTCCATCCCTTATATCAGAAATGAAATTTCCCCTTTTGATGATGCACTGAAACTGAGTGGGTGAGTCAATAGTGGGTCACATCATTAACAAAGGGGGGTTCTGTTCTGACAACTCAACAATACAGGATGCTCCTGTCCCCAGTGGGGAAATGGATGAGCCCATTCTTATTCAAAACCTCGCTGATCTGGAACAATGGGCCAGAACAAACAATTCTGAGATACGGCGGAACAACTAGCCCTTAACATATCTGTTTGTTAACTGAGAGTAGTGTTTTATGCCATAAGTTGGGGATGGGAGTTTGAATACTGTATTGTCTGGTAAAGAATGTGTGACAATGTAGTAATTGTCAGCTTCTTTTCCTTTGTTCATTGGTAGTTTTCCCAGGCTTTTAATCTTTATCTAGAGCACAATTCTGTGACACGTCTTCTGCATCATCTTGACTCACAGAACAGTATCATTATGGATAAAATGCTGCAATCTATTTTCATATTCTTGAGAATCCCTGTGCAGTTACCGGTATATACATGTACTTGAACTCCTAAATACTACGACAAGTTTTGAAATTGAACATAAGTAGCACAGAAAGTATAAATACGCGCTATGCATTTGAGATATAAAACTGCAAACACAAACAGGCACAATGGAGCACACACACACACATACACACATACACACACACACACACACACACACACACACATGCATGCATGCATGAGCACACACGCCTACTTTTCAAATTAAGTCTTGTGGGACCCCTCCTCCACACACATCCATCATTTTCTCTCCCATGCCCATAGGTAATACAGCTCTTAGTCTTACTGTCACTGTAACTCCATTTTGTTTTGGCGATGGCACGCGGGGCGGAGCCTGCTGACTGACCACAGCTGATGTGGAGACGGGTGGTGGTAGTGACTGCGGACGCTGGGGCTGGGCAGGGGGCGGAGTCAGTCGTGATTGTGGCCCGGGGGTGGGGATCTGTCGCTGGCTGGGCTGCGTCGAGGGCAGCACGCTCAGAGCTGAGGGCCGCGGTCGGCTGGCAGATTGCTGCATGGCTGAGGGCTGCAGTCCATTGAAGAAAACGCGTTCAATGTGTTATATTCATGTTATATGTATGATGGCCATTTCTGGATACATCTCACATGTGTCTATCTGCAATATCAGTTGCATAATATAAACATGCAGCTTTTCCTTTAGCACTCTTTACAAGCAGCAATACGATTTTAAACATACCACACACTCATGTCCAAAAAAGATGTGTATTTAGATAAAGTGTGTTGGCATTTGCAATCAACGTACGTACACCCTGTTGTCATCCACTGTTCAACATGATGTATGCACATTGTACCTTCTAATGCTATACAGTGCACAGGCAGGGGACACAGCAGAAATGGGACCCAGCATTCAGCAAGACATGCAGGAAATGTTAAGGAGAAGGGATGCAGGCAGTGTGGAGACATAATGAGGTGCAAAAGCCAAGCTTTGTATGCGATAATCCTACATGCGTATTGCAGACTGAGGTATTGCAGGGGTGGGTACTATAGCACACTAATGGGGTCTGGCAGACATCCAAGCATAATGCATCCAAACACATGTACATCCCATGGCTGCATGAGCAAACCTTCCATGCAGATGTAAACACAAGGGATTGCATCTATACATGCAACATGCAACAGAAGCAAAGCAAAGCACAAAGCAAGCTGCATTTAATCTGTATGCAAGGCGAGAAGAGCAGTGCGAAGCAGAGAAACGACTCTTTCAGTGCAACAACCAGTCAGAAAAAGTGTTTCAGCAGAATTTCACCTGTGCGACTGGTGAAGGTCCCACTGGCGGCTGCTGGGGAAGGGGAGGGGCAGTCTGTACCGGTTTGTGTGTGGCCAGAGCTAGGGGGAGCGGCTGGGACAGTGGCTGGACATGAGTTGGCTGGACATGTGCCGCCTGGACGTGGGTCGGCGGGACATGCGCCGCCTGGACAGCGTGGGTCGGCGGGTTGTGTGCCTGCCCCGGAGGGTTGTGTGCCTGCATCGGAGGGTTGTGTGCCTGCATCGGAGGGTTATGTGCCTGCACTGGCTGGTTGTGTGCCTGCACCGGTTGGTTGTGTGCCTGTACTGGCTGGGGTGGTGGCTGCACAGGCTGGGGTGGTGGCTGCACTGGAGGCTGGACATGGGGGTGGACGTGGTGGATATGTCCGGATTTTGCCTCTGGGGGCGGTGGGCTTCCCAGACTGGAGGCCCCCAGCTGGATCCCCATCGACTGTGTAAGGAGACAACAGTCACACAGGAGAACCATCGCACATGTGCGCCACCATCTTCTAACGCGCCTAGCATGCACATGCATTTGCAACTACTTCAAAAGGACTTGAATGTTGTTTGTGTCATCTAATACTACCAGCCAAAGAGCATAATTACAAGAATTACACATTGCGCTAGTACATTTAGATATAAAAGCAGTGCCTGTGTCAGTTGTCTGATCTACCAGTAGTGCAGACTACAGAAGATGTGTTATTTTTCTTCACCAGCAAAGTAAATTTAAAGATTGGAGATCTTAATGGCTTAGGATTAAGTTTGCAGTGCAGCCAGAGTTGAGCTACAAACCTAAAGCTAAGTTATCGAAGAAAGATGTTCGTTAGAAAAAAACTGTGAAAGCCTAAGACTTAGCTTGAAGTGCCTTTACCGCCATGTTTCCCTCCTACTATGTGTTGGACCGGTGCATTAAATAACATCAGGGCTAAAAATTTTGCAGGCACAACAGCACCACAACAGTTTTCAAGAAACCTTTTACAGACTTAAGTTTGGAAAAGTTTTACTGTGCCAGACATGGACCAATTTCCAGCCCTGATGGTGCCGTGTGGCAGTCACCTGGACCGTTGGGGAGGTCGGCAGCCTTTGTTGAAAGGTCGGCGACGGTGGCGTGGTTGCCGGCCGGTTGTGTAACGGGGGCCGCGGAACCACCGGCACGGGCACGTGGTGCGGTATGTGTTGGGCCTCCATTTTTGCAATCGGAGGGGAGGGAGCGGTTGGCTTAGGCGATGTTTGCAGGGCTGGTACAGCCTTCAGAGGAAACAACGGCAATCTAATTCTTTCATATGATATTTTGTCTACTACCTACATGTACCTACTGCTACTGACATTTGCTGTAAACCAATAGGGATTTGGGTACATCAATGTAGGGGGACGGTTAAATAACGATAAAGGTGTACGTCGCGTAGGTGTACATAAAAATCCAACAATAGCGACAGGTGTCAAAGATTTGAACGAAACTTCCTGCTAACTGTCATGCCCACCACATGCCGCCTGGTACTTAGTGGCTCATGCAGAAGTTAGGGAAAGCTGAGTTCACCTGCACAGGCTGAGTAGGCCTGGAGTGTGGTCTCTGACTATGCTGGAGGAAAGTCGGAGACGGGACAGTGGTGGGCGTGGTAGGAGAGGTAGTGTCCTGACCGCGGGAGCCCATGTACGAGTGGTAGCCCTCCGGCTTGGGGGCAGGGGGTCTAGACAGGGTTGTTTTCTGCTGATCAGCTGCAGGCTTTGGAAGAGAAGGGAGACCATCGGAACCCTTCCTACTACCATATGGCCACTACAGGTTTTTTTTGGGTACACAAAGGGACAAGGGATTGTTTAAAACACGTCTGTTTGGATTTTAGGTTCATGTCAATCATGCAGAATATAACTGCCATAATGATTGTAATCATATTTCTTTATCAGTTCTATCATTGTAGTTCACAATTACGATTACAAGTTATCAATCTAGAATTCCTTATTCCAGAACATGCCTCCCAGCAAAGTTTATAATCAAGAACATGGTTGGAAATTTATAATCCACAAAAAGAACATGCCTCACACAGCTATTATTTTAAATGACAGCAATAATAACACCTTTTCCAATTTCTTTCTTTTTAAGATTTTTAGAAGAATGTTGATAACATTCAAACCTAATCAAAGATACAGAAAAGCTAATAGTTATCTACATGACTGACACCTCCTCTGACTGGCCTCTCTATGTTGCTTGCAACATAAAATTCGTATTTGGTGATATTTCTAACGTTTTATTCACCTGCACAGCATGTCTGAACGGAGGAGACATTGCCGAGATGCCCCTGTCATGTGTTGGGGAGCGAGAACTGATGTGATGGGCATGAGAGGCCAGGAGGTGTAGACTTGAGTGTGCCTCCAGTTTGGAGACCGGAGGGTCGGGGGCAGTCTGCTTAGTTGGGGAATACTGCACAGGCACAGCCTTTCAAAACAATGAACACAGGGCTAAATCCTGTCCAACAGCACAAAACTGTCATCTAGAATCACTGTGAAACAGTCAGAAAGGGAAGGCCTATCTCTCAAGGCACAAACATGTGAGCTTGGCTTTTTTGGAGGGAGTAAATAAATGCAAGACAGATTTTTTGTGTGGACAGAATTCAGTTCATTTCCTGTCACTGTTACATAATACATGGGAGAAACAAGCTGACAAGTACACACTAACAGAAAGTCAAGGAAAGGAACAAAAATAAGATTGATAACATTGTGCCACTCATGAAGGCTTTTAGTACTTATTTAATCTTAGAGCAGGAAAACAACAAAGCAATTTTTTCTAAATAAAAAACAAAATCTACAAAAACAATTAGGTCGAAGTTCTTATAAATAAAGAGCACAGGTAACACAAAGAACATGAAAAGGAAATATCTGTAAAAGAGTTAAAAGGTCAACACCAACCTTTGCTGAAGAGGGCTGACCAATGGCAATGGCCTGTGGTACCGGGTGTGATGATTGGCTCTTAGACTTTTCAACTGTAGAGGAGTCTGTCTTCTTCGGAGAGGTGGATACCCTCTTCTCTGATTGGTCAAGCTGTTTGGACTGGGAGGGTTTTGATTGGTTGGTGGGTGGGACAGGGGGACCCCTGAGTGGAAGGGCTTGCACAGAGCCCTGGCCTCGGGAAGGTAGCTGAGGTAAAACAACAACATGGTAACATTTTCAGTTGTGCAGTGTATCCAAAATTTAAACACAACAGAATGAACTTTGAAAAGTACTGAGAAATGAAACTATGACTTCTTGAGTTTTATGTCATGATCAAGTTAAAATAGTTAGTATAAATACTGGTATCGCCCAAACAAAAGTAGTGGCCTAAGATACAGTTGTATAGCCGCTGGCTTGGTTGAGCATTTTCACCACTATAACATATTTGCAAAAAAACAAACCTGTTTGATTACATTTGTAACATAAAAAAAAATTGAAATCTTATTCTATACATTTTACCTATCCCAGAATGACACACTGTAAATTGATTTATGTTCATGGGGACTTAATTTCATGGAAGGGAGGGAAAGGAGATGTTTGCAGTGTCTGAAAGAACCATAATGGCACATGCAGAATATTTAACCATTCAACAGCCTCGTCATGTTCAATATCAAGGACATGTAAATATCAAAGCCATATCGGAAGAAATACATACTTAAAATCAACAACAATGGATAAGACCAAGCCTAACCTGAGAAAGGAGTGCAGATGGAGTTGAGGAGGAACCAGTTGAACCAGATGAAGTAGCCGGTCCCAGCGCCAGCTGTGCACTAGCCTGCTGCTGTGCCATGGAGGCCGCCGCCTGTTTCTGTAGCTGGGCTGTCGCTGCCTGAGCCTGGGGAGGGGGGCAGGACGGGAAAACCTCAGTCGAATGTCAGACTCAAATTATAACAGTTAGGTTACCTATCAGTGACCTTGTACCACTGAAATCGAAAAGTATATGATCAAATACAAGGTGGAGGCATTACAAACTGTTTGCATGTTGTTTAGCTGTTGCAAACAATATGAGAAGCGTGCCTAAAAGGTTGGCGCACCATACCATGTGTTCAATAGAGCACACTACAGTACACACAGCAAACAATAGGTCTGTGTCTTTTTGACCTTGGCATAAGACACGACATTGTTGCAACAAGTTTAACTCGTTTCAGAGGAAGATACAAAGGCGAACTTGAGATCACAAGAGCACAGCCACTGAATGAAACATGTACATCAAACTATCATAGATTATTTATGATACTTCCTGTTTAACACTAGAATCTAGATAGTTTGATGGCATTGGAGGGTGAAGTTGGCACGCAACATGTTTTACACTTCACAGGATCAATAGTGAGGTTGTGTATCCTGTTACGTCATGAGCAGACGATGTTTGAGTTTGTTTTGTTTTGTTTTCAAGGGTACTCTTGTCCATGCACTTACTTTAGAGGACTTCCTGTCCTTTAGTACCCCCCTTCCTGTCTTATTCTCAGAAAGCAACAAGTATAGAACCATAGTTATAAAAAGGGTCTGCATGCCATTTTCTCATAGGTAGGCTATTTTTATTTCCCGTAATTCGAAGGGAAAGTTATCTTTGTCACGTAATTCTTAGCGAGGTGACCAAATAATGCGTAATTGCCTTCCTTGATTTTAACGTAATATACGTAGGTGGTTCTTCTGAATTTCAGTGTAAAGTGTTGTCAGGACTCAGGATCGCCCATGCAGACCCTCTTATAAGCTGGCCTGAATACAACATATGCAGAGTATAGTATCATGCTGGGGCTATATTTTATATCAATGCTCAGTACATGTAAATTTTCATTTTTGTCATGTAATACTGTCAGACACACATGTGAATTAAACATACCACAGGGCCTAGACTGATATTTGTTACTGTTACTATTGAGTGTTACAGGTTGAGAGTAAATAACACAACCTTTCGCTTGTCTTTGGTTGGAAAATCCTACCTTTGCTTCTTCCTTTTTTGACACAGGGCAGCTTTTTGAAGATTTGGTCAATAATATCATATGATGTAATACGATGATATGATGGTTTGTGATGTGGAAAGCTTGAATGTTTTTTCAGGAGTGTTTTATTTTGGACACAGGGTAGCTTTTTGAATGTTTAGTCATTGATATAATATGATGGTCTGTGATGTGAAAAAAAGGCAAGCACATATTGTGGAAAGCTTGGATGTTTTATCTGGAGGGATTTACTTTTGACACAGGGTAGCTTTTTGAATGTTTAGTCAATGACATAATATGATATGATGGTCTGAGATGTGAATAAATGGCAAGCACAAACAGTGGAAAGCTAAGAGTATGTGCCTGGCTAGTATGTATGTTTTATCTGACTGACCTGCTGTGAGGCTGCGGCACTCTGAGCCTGCTGTGCCTGTAACAGCACGCTGTGCAGCTGCTGCGGTGTGCAGGTGGTGTACAGCGGCTGTCCCGCCTGCCCCACCAGCTGCAGGGGCTGCGACAGGCTCAGGCCACCTGCGCCGGCTGCCGCGGCCATGCGGGGACCCAGCAGCTGCAGGGCAGCAGGTGTGGTGAGGAGCTGCGCCTGGGACGTCACCGTACCTGACTGGGTGGTCAGGACCTGGCGGTTTGCCTGGAACAATACACAGATGTTACAATACTGTTACCACAGATGTCACTGTTAACATTACACAACACATCTGTAACGGTTTGCATGGAAAAACATGCAGATGTCACTGTTAAAATTACAGAACACATTCTACTGGTCTGGTACACCTGGTTGACTCTATACAAAGGAGGAAAACATACATATCTTATGATTTGTAGATTGGCAAAATGTTTTATACTGTAGAGTAAAAATTGATAAAGGAAACGTTTCAATCTAGAATACCACGATCTGAATATTGGATGGGATGTGCCTGTGGCTAAACAGTTAAGCTCCTGTTTCCAATTATTTGGTAACTTGGAGACCCTGGTTGAAGTCCCAGGGTCATGACATCTCGGTTGGGGCTGCACCGTCTTTCAGAAGGGACACAAAATGGAGGCCCTGTGTTCGAGGAGGTGCCTCGGGCACGTAAATGGGGAAGCGCTAGCAACCCTTCCCTGTAAAAATATACCTGCTACTGAAACAACAAGAAAACTTGCTGCCCTATGTTCCACTTGGCACTAAAAGGGTCTGAATGAACAAAATGAACAAGCTAATGTTGGACACAAACCTGTGTGAGCGAGAGCCCATGCTGCCCGACTGCTGACGACCCCAGCGCCTGCTGCTGCGCCGCCATGTTCTGCAGCAGGAGCTGCTGCTGCATGTACATCTGCTGCAGGGCCGAGTACTGTGCAGCACTCACACTGGTCACAGGCTGGCCGCGGTGCAGGGCCTGCTGGATAACCTGAACCTGAACAGGAAACAGGCATACATTACATACTTCAGACTGGGACAAGAACGAATGTAATGTTTATTGTCTAGACTTTAAAAAAGATGAAAGATGAAGTTGAAAAACAGAAGCAAATAGTTGGTAATAAAAGATTTATTCTATTTTATTTTATCCTATTAATCTGTAAAATTCAATTCCTATAACTCAAGTTCTTAGAAAATCTTAAGAGAAACACAAGGGAGAGGGACACAAAAAAGAAAATCAGAACTGAGTTAAAGAGAGAGAGAAAAGCCAGTGAGAAAGACAGAGAGAGCAAGAAAGAGAGAGAGAGAAAGACCTGTCTGTCTGGGAAGAGAGCCGCTGGGACCTGCTGTACCTGGGAGGCCAGGGAGGGGGCGCTGTGAGACTGGTGAGCTGCAGGAGGCTGCTGGGTGGTCGGGACATTGGGCGACGTCTGTCGGTCGTTCATGACGGCTGGCAAGTGTTTTCTTCTTCACTGTCAATCTGTAAGGACACATATGTCATGGCCAAATGTAAGTACTGTTTAGTAAATAGTGATAGTGCAGTGACATTCTGTACAAGACTGTAACTGTTTTGTACCCTAAAATGATAACTACACAATGACACAAGCACCACACAAATTTTGTCGGTTTTGCAAAATTTTCAGTCTGATATCACATTTAACTCATTCTGAGTTTATAAATGTAGCAAGTATAACGTTATGCATTGACAAGATATCTGTGCATATTCTCTAGCCATTTCTGGAAATTCTCAGTAAAAATACTAAAAAGGACTAACTGCCGGTCTAGTATTGTTATGAAAAAATCTAAACTACACACAGTTCAAATGTAAAACTTGTGCTAGTAATTCAACTACTATATAAACATGTAGCTAACACACATTTGACATTGCTTAGCAAGGTACAATATTGTATGGTAACAATCAAGCAGCAATTCTCAAAGACAGGAGAGAGCTGTACCTCAGTACCTACACCTTCCAGAACTGCTGTCCATCTGTGCAGGACTAACCAGTGTGGTCTTGGAGAGACCCAGACTGTTTAATGATGCTGAACAAATTGAACAGGCCACTAAATCCTTATAGAGGACAATTAGGCCTTTCTGCCAGATTCCCACCAAGTTAAACCTAACGTTGGGGGGAGGGGGTAAGTTTGGCAAGTTGACTCCCACATCAGACATTGTGATGTAGATTTTGAAACACTACCACATTCAATGATGATAAGATGATACTTTTTCTCAACACCTTGTTGACGTTTCCTTTGATGCGTGAACTTCGGTGACCCAGGAGAGAGCACATCCCAAAGAAAGGGTGTCTAGACAATGACGACAAGAGTAAGGATTTATATGCACATTTAGAACATGTTTGCCACACACACACCATTAGGCCTACAGTCCTGCCACCGGGGCAAAGACATTACAGTGTCTGGTGCTATTCAACTCTCTCACTTTGATCACCAGCGCTATTCAGCCTGGCAAGCCATTACAAGATTTGTTTAAGAAAGCCTAGAGGTCATGAGATGGGGTAAAGAGGTCATTAGAAGATACTTGACAGAAGAAAAAGCACCGAAAGATGTTTTTTCCCAAGACTGTATTCTCTAATACACTGTGAAATTTCTATGATTATGAAGGTATCTGTGGGCTTCATTGTGAGAAATACAACTTGAGCCACAGAATGTAGTTTTAGAGACGAGTCAAGAATGATTAAGGGGGGAGGAGGCTACATTGTATGATGGTAAGTCAAATAGGTCATGAGATGGCATTCTCATGACTTTAATCCAATGGTTCCAAATTTGTAACCCTGACTGAAAATCATCACATGTATAAACCAAGCATAACAACCTGAATATCTAAAAAAAGGTTAAAAAAAGCTTCAAGTCAATATTGCATGGAGGAAAAATTACCCCAGCTATTCCTTCATGTTCTAAATAATACATGTTGACCGTACCAGAATGTTAATTACCATCTTTCCCTCAAGCAAAATGTCTGCATCTGATTAGCTTCTACGGGTACTTATTTTCCTTACTTCCGATGCCCCTAGCTATAACAGACATACCTTCTGCACAACATGTTGCAGATATACATCATAACAGCTGTTCCAAACATACCAGAAATTACACACAAAGAGCAGGCGTTTTCCCATACGGAAAAGAAAAACATTGAGGGAAATTCTTCAGTTTATGTAGAATATTACCATGCAGAATAGGAGTGGATTAGGATGTATGTTAGACCTTTCTGGGTGTCACTAAACAAAAGGACCTCTAACCACTTGTTATTTATTGACTATTACCAGTGTTAGAATTTTACACCTTTTCACAGTCCATTACAGCGGTGTGGGAAGACATCCTGATAATTTGTTTACCAGGAGTTCTCGTCATTAGAATGCACATGTGCACTGTTTCCCACAATAAAGGATGGTGTGGGGGTGAAAGTTGGAAAAAAAAGATGCACAATGGGGTATGAATAGAAAAACTTGAACAAAATACTTGGCTGTTATAAATGACTAGTAAATGCTAGTTGAGCCTACATAACATACATGTATAAACAAAGGGCGGAGTGAGCTTTCTGAGTATAGTGCAAGCCCTACCTACACTAAGATTTCTTTAGTCGCCCCAGACCAAAATTACCGGTATATTTTTGTGGTTTGGGTTGTATAGATGTAGAAGCACTCCTAGGTACCCACTCCATCCTTTATGGAAAGGTGAAATTACCACCAGGGGAAAACCTGGAATGATGCCAATCCATCTCCAATCACCTGCACAGCTTTCATTTTCCCTGTGGCCATCCATCACCTGAACCTGCTCAGACTGGCCAAGGAGGTTAACCTCCTTGGACTGGCAGGGTCCAGCCCTGGTTCACCATGCATCTCAGACAGCGACACCTGGAATATTGGACTGTTGGACACATGCAGCACTGTTGGACACATGCAGCACTGTTCCTGCCCAATCTTCTCCCATGCAAACAATTCCTTTCAATTAAAACGCTATGTTCTGTTTTGATTTGGAAATTTTGCTTTAGTATACTGTGAAAAATCACAGAATCTAAATATAAAAGGGCTCACCACCTCAGATTTCTCATGGCAAGTGTCCCTGAAATTATTAGCATAATGTAAACAGGAATAAGGGTGAATATCAATTCTTTGTTTGTTTATCTATTTTACCAGGGGATACATGATCATTCCCAGCCTTCAGTTTTCATCAGACATGCAACAGTATCCATTTCTAGATTTCCATCGTAATTTCAGAATTTGTCAGCAGATTTCATAGGTGGTATAAGTGTTTGCTAGCCTGGGTGCCATGCTATTTCTACCTAATGTAGGAGCCCCTGTAGAAAGGATGGCACCTAGGTTGGGGTACCTTCTCTTGTTCAAACATTACTGATGGTCATGGTGATACTCAATGGCATTGTCAGACAATGGCAGCAAGCTGTACCATGTACCATTTTGATATGACTGATGTTACTTGGTGAGAGAAAGTCTAGTGTTGAATCACTTGCTAATCTCTAGCTTCTGCTGATTACACTGACATGGATGGAGTACTGTTGGCTGGCAAACTAATGAACAGACCAGTGGTGGTCCTTTATGGCTGTCTGTCCACATGTTTTCAATCCAGCCTTGGTAACTGATATCCAGTGGTGAACAAGGATTGGACAAGGACTGTTTCACAAGGCCACAAGGTTTTGTCTAATTATCAAAATAGGTTCTGTTGAAAAGACCATGACGTGATGGTGCAAATTCCCAGAAACTGTGTAGATAAAAAATGTAGTACCGTAGTAGCAGCAACAACAACCTCCAGTCCCCCACCATCCCTTCTAAGGCTTAGAACTGCAAACATGAATCTGACCATCACCATGCTATCTTTCCCCTTCTCTGGTACAATGTGGTAGCCTTTTAGCAAAAAAACTGTATTCTATTTTACAAGGTTAGGCAACAGGGACAAAGTCAATTACCACAAATCTACATGCAGTAGTAGGACATATTCAGCATCATAATCAAGGCATGGACTAGATCTAGAGGGTCCTAAATGCTTCAATTTCCAACCGGATCACAAACATTTCCAGGGACGACCTGGTACTGTCTGACGGAATTGTTCATTACCCATCCTCTGATGACATCGTGCCATCACATTGAATAGCTTGCATTAGAGTCCACACAATACAGCTCATTGAACAGAATTACCATGCAAATTGCCAAGTCAACTAATCATCTTTTGATGGAGGAAAACTAATTGGAAGTGAAAGTCTGAGTCTTTTGTTAGGGTGTGTACAACTACACTGCAAGGTTGTCCAAAATGTGTGAACATTTGATATTATCAGTTGTTTATTATGATATGTTGCGATGTTTTGATATCAAAGATAGGGCAGGTCCCTTGGGTATGAATTACAATTTTTTGTACATGCATATTCCATATTTTGGAAAGTAGGGGGAAAATAAATTCATACAATTTCCTTCTGAATACATTGTATTGAATCTATCCTAGAGTAAGTGGAAAAGAAAAGGATACTGTTCAATATTGTGAAATGGGTTCTTGCACTGAAATACAGATTTACGTCCGTCTGCGATAAATAATGTCTGAGTGTGTAGACAGAATTTCGGGCGGGCCAGGGTTGTTATGAAAATAAGAGGCGTCTCTCCAAGACTCATGTCTCCTGAAACGAAGACATCTTGAGATTCAGAAGGACAGGGGAACCCACCACAGCGCGCAGCAGGCACCAGGCCTACCGTACTATTAGCGGGAAGCAGCCAAGCAAGTCGGGCCGCGGTCTGGCGACAGGGCCGGGCTGTCTCGGCAGGCAGACGGGCGGTAAAGCAGGCACAACCCCCTCGCTTTCCGGACAGTTCTGCGCCCGTTTTAAGAAACATTTAGGTAAGAGAAGGCTGGACTTACCTCCCAGATTTTTGCTGGAGTATCACACTCCTACCTGACGAGGCAGGAAGGGTGAAAATGAGGAGAAAACCCGTCTGTGGCTGGAATCTCGCTGGGTGATTGATGGTCCCCAGTCTGCAGCTTTGTTGTCAAAATGGCGGAAGTGACTTTGGGCTTAGAAGGCAGCAAAATGTAAGGATTGATATTCGTCAACAGTTCAGTCATTAGTATCGCGAAAATAATAATTCTTTACATGTGTTTTTAATACAATATTTATATCAAAGTCCAGTAGTGAGATTATTTTAGGTTGTGGGGGCAGTTTACAGGCACTATTTCTCCGTACGTTTTCACGTTATGATGCGTTTAATTTTCTGGGGAAAGTGGGACATACCATTCATACTATGGGGGTACTTTTATTTTTTTGGCTACGCCTTGAGGAACAAAACATAAGCCATATTACTTGCGGGATTATGTGACTTTTCCTCTTTTCGTCCTGACTATAACTTGTGAACGTATCAGATATCTAATGTATCCGTTTCCTCCCTTCTCTCTGACTACATGTATAATGTGTAAGAATAAAGCAAGAAAATTACAACATATAACATTATTGTTGGTTGTTTATTGTTTATTTGAATGATCTCTGTGGAAATTGAACTTCAGGTTTTAAACTGATCAAAGTACATGTATGATCATAATCAAATCTGTTGTATGAAATATAATTGTACAAATTTATTTTCAAAAAACTTTCTTGAGTTGAGAACAACAATTATATTATATACAAAAAGGCCATCACACGAGACATGGGCAAAATAGAATATATACAAAAGTGTGCCACTCTACATAGTTGACCTGCTTAGAGTAAAACTATGGTACATTTAAAAGCCAATGATACATTTGGAAACTTAAATGTGCATATGCAAATCAACAGTGTCAAACAACAGAAAAATTGCCACATTTTACTAAAACATACAAAATTAATATACTCTAGCAATTTGCTCAAGAACACTATATTTTTGTAAGTGTAACATTAATGTTCTCTTGAAAGTGAAACACTATGAATATGTTTGGTCCTTTATCTTGACATGAACACAACAATATTTTAACTTTAATGTTCTCTTGAATGTGAAACACTATGAATATGTTTGGTCCTTTATCTTGACATGAACACAATGATATTTTCTACATTGGATAATAATGTAAATTGCTGTAATAACACTCTACCAACATTGTTATCGATAAATACTATTTCACAAATGCATCGATTTGGAGCATTAGAAAATTATTGTTACAAGTCTAGGTCTCTGAGACTCCTCAAACTAATGATATGGACTGTTCATTGCTGATCCCTTCTCCTTCAACTGCTTCTTCCACTGAGGCAGCTGGTCTTGAACCGTTGTCCAGTACATCGTCTGAGGAGGAACAAGCAGAAATCAAAGCAAGTTTAATGTATGGAAATTCTGCAAATTGCTCAGAAAACAAACTTGTAGAGTCAAGAAAGATAGAATGTTATAATTGACCATTTCCTAACTATGCAATAAGTAATGTAACTTACATCACAGCACTGCAGTATAACACAAGTGAAAATAGATTATTTATTGAAAGTTGTTTTTATTAGAACATGGTAACAGCATAATAGAGACATGGCTTTATAAAGGATACCCATTTTACTTGTAGTTCTGTGAACTTGACATTTGGAGGCTGTCTTGCTATGTCCTTCATTTCCACCTGACTTCTCTTGATGTCCTACAGAATATAACACATTTCATTTAATTGTATTTGAAAGTCGACTCCAGGGAGAATAGTGTGAAATTTTTGAAAATAAAACACCTATGGAGATCTTAATAAAACAAACAGACAAACACGTAAAATTATGTAAAACAAACCAGAAATGCATGAAAAAGTCATAATTATTGCTATACTGCAAAACAAAGATTTATGAATGGAATATTTTATCTTAAACTGTGTCATGAGTCTTTGAGAATTAGATGGTTAGATGGCTAACGTTAGCGCATGACATTATGACAGTTACAGTATGAAAGATGTTATAACTGCTGAAGCTGGAAACCATCCTTGTAATTTTACGTCACCTCCAAAAGTTGCTATCCCCCATGTTGGGATGTGAAGGGTTGGCAAAAATTAGAGAGAACATAGACATAACCAGGATGGCTTATTGTGTAATTATTGTCAGATCACCTGTTGAAGTTGTTTGTTCCTCTGTTGTACGTGTGTCCAGTGTGCCTGGTGAACCTTTGCTCGGTGTTCCGAGCTGTTCAGTTCACCCTGGGACAGATGCAGCAGCTGTTCTCTCTTGGCAAGTCTGATGAAAAAAGTTTAAATTCGACTCTTTTATATGCATGGAGGGTGAAATTCGATTTTGTGCAATAGTAGGGAAAATTGAAGAATGGCATGTGAGGATGGAGAAGGACTGGAAGTGGTTGATGATGATGGATGATGAAGGAAATATTACACTATATGATTATTCAGAGGGAGGGTAACTGTTGCAGTAAATGCAGATGTGTAAAACCAAGGAGGTCCAGCTCCAGTAAACCTCCTTGGTAAAACGTTAACTCGCCTGGGGTGAACTTACACAAATGTAACCAAGATAATTCATACCAAACTTTGTTACCATGTTCGTGTTGTCTTTTGAATTTGATGAATCAAAATAGAGATGCAATACTTACAATTCTGCGTGTTTCTGACTGAGCTGGATCTCCCTCGCCAACCATTTCTCTTCCTTCTGACTTCTTTCCATGTCCTGAAGTTGAAAACAAGTGCCTTAACACCGGATCAGACTACCGAAACCAATGAGTCGTTGACACGACAGACACGACCTAGCATCAGGACGCCATATTTTGCTTGGGACTAGTACTAGTATTCGTGGATCAACAGCGCCGACTTGTGGGAATTTGTAAAACTGCAGTTGTATTCAGTGTTAAACAATGGAGCGACGCTTAGCGGCTAAAGATAGTACTGCAGCTTAATAAACGACCTGAAGCTGTCAATCTGCAGTACTTCTACAGACCGTCTAGGGGCGCTTTCAATTGACCTTTACCGGAACAAAAATGGCAGCATGCATGTGTAGAAGTGGCCTGCCAAACTCAAAGGGCATTTTCGAGATGGGGAAACAATGTCTGGGAGCGAGGTTGTTATCAAGGTAAGTTTAAAGACTAAAGACGAACAGGACATGAGCAAAACTGCGTAAGTTTCCCGTAACTTCGATTGAAGTGACGAAGTTGATGTGAGCTGGGGAGGGGGGCATCCATGAGTAATATGGTATGGTATGTGTTTTGTTGTATGGCTGAAAACACCGAACAGGGACTTTGAACTTGACCTTTCCAAAGTATTAGGTTAGAATTGCAATCTAGATTATCTGTCTTACTAGCACACTAAGTTTTAGGTCTTCACGTTGTTCTTAAAGGCCTTAAATTGAGTCACCATCACCTTGCCATGCAGAAAATATAAGTACCTTGATACTCCATACTGGAAAGAGGGTGTCCGCCTGTAATGTCATACAGGACTTTTATTTTCTCATGAATCTTTAGTGTATAAACACTGGACTGGCACTTCGAACTTGACCGTCAAGTAAGACTGGAAACATTAGCAGACTCGAGATGTCCACATTCGAACTACACATGTATATTATGATATTCAGTATGCAAGTATTATATTATGGTATTCAGTAGGGCCGGTGCAATGGCCGAGTGGGTAGAGTGTCAGCCTTGCATACGGTAGGTCGTGAGTTCGAACCCCGGCCGGGTCATACCAAAGACTGTAAAAATGGTACATACTGATTTCTCTGCTTAGCACTCAGCATTTGGGAAATAGTATGGAAGTTAAACAGTAAAACACACACCACTACCAGTGGACTAGCCCCCTGCTGTAGTGATTGCACAAAGTGTGGCCCAAGGGCTACTGAAACGGAGATGGGTGCCGCCCTATGCACCATCGGTGCGGGAAGGAACTTTGACTTTTTTTGAGTATGCAAATTAGAGTTCAAGTTCAGGGTTCCCATTTGGTCCCATTCACTATTCTATATTTAACATCTATTGGCATGTCCCCGTGGCGCAAGCGGTTACACGACCCCGCTGCTTCGCCATCTGGATCAAATTCCGTGGCTCCTAGGGCCCGAGTTCGATCCTACGGGTCGACTCCAGCTCAGAAATGTTGTAAGAGATTGCATTCCTCATTTTAGAAAGTGACGTAAATGAGGCGGCCTTGAGGGAGCTTCAGGCATTAGCCTCAAGCGTCAAACCTATGCACGTAAAAGAACCCAACACACTTAAAATCGAGAAGAGTAGGGGTGAGCCAGTGTGCTTGGCCAAAAACGCGAGCCGTAGCGAAGCCACATTGCACTACCACTAGCTACTTGAAAAAGCATCATGCTTCACCTCAAATGAGGATGCCTTGAAACGAAAGGAACGAATATTGCTAGACTGGTCTTTTGGTGCTGGGTTTCACTTGGTTCTGTTACGATTCACAATTTTTAGTGTAGTTTAAGACTCTTAGTTTCTAAAGTCACTTTGATTGTCTCTGATTTTTAGTCAAATATTTTTGCCATTGTTGTATTTAATGTTTCTTTTTTATTTTCTTGTTGATCCTTTGCAGGTCCATAACAGTGACGTCATCTCCTCAAAGAGTTTTCCATAGACTGCCTTTTCAACAACGACAACCTGTAACACCAGCTCTAATGTCCCAGTCAACAGCTCTGCAGGCCTTAACAGTAGTTCACAAGAAAACCCTCCACACCAGTTCTTCCCATCATGGTGCAGAAGAGTTCTTTGACGATCCCAAAAATTGGGGCGAGAAAAATGTAAAACATGGTAAGCAAAATGATCTTATAGTTATACTTGTAAACTAAGTTTCAAACTCCAACTGTGTGATTGTAAAAAGTACTTCTTTTTTCAAAGCTAATAGGAGACTCTATGAGTCCTATAAGGTTTCTGAGTTTCTATGTCTTCAAATGTATTTTGATGTTAGTTTTAGCCTAAAATTGAACTGCTTTCTTATCTATAGGTGATGCCTGGACTATGGACCAACTCAGACAAAAAAGTAATGTGGACCTGTGGAAGTTATGGTGGGTGTAACACTGTTCCATTTAAAACATATTTGTGGGATGATGGCTAGCAAGAGTAAAAGTACAGGTTGAAAATGTCTGACCAATTTTAAGAACACATGATACTAGTAGAATAAATTGATTGGATTGGGTGTGTTCGGAAACCGATGTCTTGTGCCGATATGTATTTCCTAGAAATTGTCCTTTGGAAATTTATGATAAATAGGCCTATGTAGGAATCTTGATAAGTTTCAGGACTGCTTACTATTGCTAAAGTCATATTTTAATGTTATAAAACTTTAAAAGAAAAGACTTATCCCACAGGTATGTGTTACTGAAGGAGAGGAACATGCTGCTGACCCTGGAACAGGAGGCGCACAGACAGGTTGAGAGGATGCCCAGCGAGGAACGACTAGACAAGGCAAGACTGGCCAAATAAGAACAAAATATTACTGCTGATTATAGATATAATGTCTCACACCAAGAGAACATACAATGTAACTAGGACATTTATTCCCTTTGCATTTAAATGCTGAGTGATGTTATGTTTGATACGTGATATATGTTTGAGTGCTAGCAGTGTATTGCAAACATGAGTTATCATTACAGATCTGTTTACTGCATGATTCTGTGAAGTGAAGAACTTGGTTCTCCCCTCTGTCCAGGTTACAGAGTCCATGGAGAACCTGCTTGAAGTCCTGCTGGAGCGGGAGAAGGCGCTCCGCTTGCTGAAAACGGGGAGGGAGGAAGAGGTTCCTGGGAAATTCCTTTTCAACGTCTTCGGTCAGAAGTACTACCGGCGCTTCAAACCGTACCCCATGCCCGTGTGGATGAACACGTCCTTCAACAAGAGATACTGGACCTTCCCCACTTTTGTGGAGTATTACATAAGGTACATTGCAGTGTCAGATCAACGGTTACTGGTCAGCAAAAATGTAGTCGTTCTACACCACAGATGGCATAAAAGTGTTGTTTTGGTGCTCTATACATTTGTTGCCATGTAGACTATCATACAATTTACTAAAAGGAAACACGTACTTCCTTACTTCTGAAATAAGTCAAATTGAGTCTTACAAAACTAGTTTAAATATGAAAATCACCTACCAGCATTACAATTGTGAAAGACTCCTTTTCTTCTTCTGTAAAAGACTAGTTGCTCTATATTAATATAATAAAGGTACCTTTTTGAAAACTAGTATATTAAACTGTTGCTTCCTGGACATAGCTTGTTGAATTCTCAGCTTATTCTCTGAATTGTTTTTCTCTCAGACTGCGAGAAGAGAAGCACCAGAAGAGGCAGTTTGCCCAGGCGCACTCGGAGCGCCGCTGGTGGGCCAAGATGGTGGAGAAGTTCCCCAACCTGAAGGACCAGAAGACGCCCTGGGAGGAACGGGAGGAGAAGAAACAGTGGGACAAGGAGCAGAGACTCCGGGAGATCGAGAAGGAATATTAGAGCAGTTTCGTCCTCATATATATTCCTGAGCTGTGGACAAGATGAAGAAGGCCTGCCATGTGCCAAGTCTGTTCCACCTGGGGTAGTACACTAGCTGACTTTGTAATGGATGAACCTAAACCAGCCACTGTTCATCTGAAGTAACAATAACTACGTTCCAGATATTTCATAAATACTGGTATTCATCCTATCAAAGCATCAATATGTACAGGAATAGTAAGAAGACTCAGAACCTGTATAACTGTGTATTACAGTAAAGGTGTAAATCAGAAGTCATACCTCAAAACTAAGCATACTTTATTGCATACATGTATTTGCATGAGAAATTTGTAGATATGTGGGAGATTTTTATAGTTGTTACAAACAGCTCTTAGTACACCTTCTAAAAATTCAGACAAGTTTTGTTAATGGCTAGAAGCAAACCCGGAAAACTTTTGCTGTCCATTATTTTCTCTCATTTTCAAGCACCAGTAACAGAGATCGGACAATGTTAGGAAACAAAGCCTTCATCCACATCCATACTTTGTTGTAGAATAAACAAAATCCTCATTCAGTTATTACATATGCCTAAAGTATATCTTTGTGTGTGATCATAGTGGTGAGATATATTTAATGTTTCTTCCAGAATAATTACTTTGCTTTCTTGACACCATTGTCACAGTAGCATTCCATAAACACATTTCAATTTACAAAGTTGCTTGTAGCACTCTGAATCTCAACTATCTGAAGTAAAGTATCCAAAATAATCACAGCAATGTTATGTGATATAAATGTTTGCATTATATGTACAGAGTACATGTCACGGACCCTAAAAAATGTATGCCCAAGCTTAATAATTCAAACTTACCATGTACATGTCTTCAAGATTTCACTCCAATATCTTGGAAGATTTAAACATTCTCTTCAAATTGTGTACCCTTAGACCCAATACCACACTCATTCAATAGTTTGCCTACAACATGACTACATACTGTCTAAGCATGTCACCTAGCTGAACACAAATCGTATAAGTCATATCGACACTTGACCACAGTATGCTCATAAGCCACATTACAAGGTTAAGTTTAGCACTCTTGCATAATAAATTAGATACAATTAATCTTTATCATATCAATATCTGTCATGATCACCATGCTTACATAAAGCAAAAAAATTTGTGCAGAATCAACAAATCTTAAAACATACAGTGCAATGCATAGACTTGAACATTGCTAAATATCAAAATGACCAGAAAATTCATCACCATTTATCCAGAATGCCTGCACTGTGGCTTGTAAGGTTTCTCTACAATAGAAACGGGTAACACATAATTGTGATGTACATCTAACCTTTGCCCTGTTTCATGTCCTGGTATTTATCACTTCCATAACCCCCTCCCATAAATACAGATCACACTTGAAACAGTATCTGCCGGCCCCAAAATACTGTACAATTCCTTCAACTTCAAACTGTGAGGTTTTCTCTTAAATGACAGCGTTGAGTCTTCCTCCGATATTGTAGAAAAACACACCTCAGACTTCCACCTCGTGCAGACGAAACTCACTATTCAAGGCGTCTAGGTCCTTGTGGTCACAGTGTGCGTAGAGTTCTGGCCGCCCCATGAGCGAGATGGCCATGCGCAGGGTGCTCCAGATGTTCTCCGACATGAGCGCCGCCTCTCCCTTGGGACCCTTGCCCGCTCTCTGCATGTTCAAGGCTGTCAGGAAGTGTTCCACCGCTTCCCTATTAACGACAGAAATGTTTGAACATAATTTCATTGTAGAAGTATGCAATTCAGTGCAACAGGACTTGCAATGTAATATACAATTGGATATTGTGCACTTCTCTATGCCTTTGTATCATGTACCTCTGATGACTGGTTCATGAAGTTTGATCACACAAACTTTGAGATCCCAACAAGCACATTTGGTTAAGGATTGACATGAAGCTCTCATTACTACATATGATCACCTGTCATTCAAAAGTTGCCAGATTTATTTTTCCAACTCAAGGCATGTGGAAGTCATCTATCAGTACAGAATGTACGTACTTGTACACCCCCAGGTTTACTATAGAATGACTGAGCCCTACTAGTACATCCCCAGCTTTACTACAGAACGACTGAGCCTAACTTGTACACCCCCAGGTTTACTACAGAATGACTAAGCCTTACTTGTACACCCCCAGGTTTACTACAGAATGACTAAGCCTTACTTGTACACCCCCAGGTTTACTACAGAATGACTGAGCCTTACTTGTACACCCCCAGGTTTACTACAGAATGACTAAGCCTTACTTGTACACCCCCAGGTTTACTACAGAATGACTAAGCCTTACTTGTACACCCCCAGGTTTACTACAGAATGACTAAGCCTTACTTGTACACCCCCAGGTTTACTACAGAATGACTAAGCCTTACTTGTACACCCCCAGGTTTACTACAGAATGACTAAGCCTTACTTGTACACCCCCAGGTTTACTACAGAATGACTAAGCCTTACTTGTACACCCCCAGGTTTACTACAGAATGACTAAGCCTTACTTGTACACCCCCAGGTTTACTACAGAATGACTGAGCCTTACTTGTACACCCCCAGGTTTACTACAGAATGACTAAGCCTTACTTGTACACCCCAGGCTTACTACAGAATGACTGAGCCTTACTTGTACACCCCCAGGTTGACACAGCTGATGCCCAGGTTGTACCTGCTGCGTACGAACCCGGGCCGCAGCTGGAGGGCTCGTCGGTACGCCTGGATCGCCTCCTCACTCCTGTTCCCATTGGCTAAGGTGGCGCCCAGTCTGTTCCACAGGAGCGAATCCTGCACAAGTACACAAACAAAGCTACCTGCTCAGATTTGCATAAGTAGTTAAGAAACATTGTTCCAAGCAAAACTTTTTCACTGATGGGTACATGTATGATGTAGTGAAAAGACTCTATTTTCAAATATTTTGACATACATCCTTAACTTCTAATGAAGTAAAATCATGGGCTTTGCAGAATCTATCTTTCATTTCATTTTCTCAATCTTTAACTACCATATTTGCCTTACAGTACACCCTCCTAAACATTATTTCACAAAGTCTGTTCCCATCCATCCCTACCTCTGGTCTGACAGCCAGGGCAGCATTGAAACAGTCCACAGCCTTGTCGTACTCCCCAGACAGGTTAAACAGCACCCCCAGACCACACTGCACATCTGGGTCGATGTTGTCCTTGGGCGCTCTCCTTGCCGCTTGGATGAACAGGTCTCGAACCTCATCGTGTAGCTCACTGCAAAAAGAACACATATTATCTGTCATAACTTTCATCCTAGCAAAAGTAAAGAACACTCAATGTATTTTCAGCATGTTACTCTGTTCAAATTTTCATCCCAAGAAAATTTTCATCCCAAGAAAAGCAAAGCATACTCAATGTATTTTCAACCAGGACTTCACCCTCCTTCAGAAAAACTGACAAACTCCCTTATTCTGTATCTGTAATCTGTATATCCGGTATAACACACCAGCTTTGCAGGCACGTGGTGCGGAAGCAGCTGGTTATTATTGCACTGAACGACCTGTCATACCTAACCTTTACACATCTGACTGCAAGCGTTTTTAAAATTATCTAGATGGGAAGCTCCTTTTACATGATGTGAGCACCTAGTAGAGAAAAGGAGGTGGGATAGCTAAACAGAAATTCTACAACAACTTAGTTTGAAGACAAAGCCACACCTTGACATCATGGAGCTGACTTTGGCTGTTGCCCCTGCTGCCTCTGCCCCCTGTGGAACCAGGTTGCTGTACTTGAGGGAGTTGGCGAGCCACGACTTGAGCGTCTGACAGGCCTGCTGCTGCATGGACTCGTTGGTGTAGCTGACGGCCAGGGCCATCAGGGCGGTCAGGTTCTGCGGCTGCAGCTCCAGACACCTGGAGGTCGAGGTGGGTAAAATAAGTAGAGCTTCATGTAAGAGGGTCTGCATAGGGGTTCTCGACAACACTTTACACTTTTCAGAAGAACCCCCTCTGTATTACACTAAAATCGAGGATGGCGATTAAGCAAAATTTGGTCGCCTCGCTACGAATTACGTGACGAAGAGGGCCTTTCCTACAAATTATGGAAAATAAAAATAGGCTTCCTTCACCTCATGGAAAAGAGCATGCAGGCCCTCATGTATAAGTGTTTTGGAAAGAGGTTCAATGACTCACTGATTTGTGTAAGGCTTAAAAAATGGCAGCTATAAACACGTTGACATCACTCTCTGTGTCTGCCATTGAGCAAGGATGTTTGCTTACAATTTCTTTGAACATGTGAAATACATTGCATCTACAGGCATAAGCAAAAAAAAATTCCATCATCTGCTTGTACAGAATCTGACAAACCTTTTCAGTGCGCTGATGGCATGTTGTTCTTGCTCATTCTCTGCCTGACTTGTACCAAGATACTGCCACGCCTGGAGACAAGAGTACAAACATCATACATACATTCTTCTGTTTCATTTATGTTCCAAAAATCATTATGCCTAGTCTTGGATGTAGATTTATTCTATAGCTCAGTTCTTGAACTGCTAATAGCTATACACAAACATGCTCATGGTGTGGCCCTCGTCAACAAGTTATATAATATCCCCTCTGAAAAATGTGGCCTGACAAGTATCCGACAGTTAGTCAGGATTCAAACCCCTACCTTTTGATCCAGTGCTTTACAAGAATTATAAACCAACTGATAAACATGTACCAATAATACTAAAGCATGTGTAACAGTTATTCCACAATGACACATACTTCCATATGATCAGGGTCCTTCTGCACAGCTGCTTCAAACAGCAGTACAGCGTTGGCCAGGTCGCCCTGCTTCAACCTCTCCATGCCTTCCTTAAAGGCATCAGGATGGTCCTTCAAGGGGTTATCCTCCTCAAACGCGTAATCCTGAAAAACAGTGATTATCAGTTAGGAGGGTTCTGACTTCTGTGACATCCATATTCAAATTGCTCTTGAGCTCTTATTGCTGATAAGAAAACTTGACAATGTGTCTTTGTCTTGCATGAATACTAAGAAACAACTTGCTGAACCTTAAAACCCCTTTCCCACCCACCTTGTTAGTGTCTACAACATTGTCAAAGTCAGACAGCCAGGGGTGGGCGGAGTCCTGCTGGGCTAACTGGTCCCACTCCTCCTGTAACTTGTCCCAGAAGTCACTACCGGCCTAGTGGACAAACAGGAGAAATGTTTACTTTCAGAAAGAAAAATCATTGTCACAGAAGGTACAGTAAACACTTAATGACATTTCATAAGCAAAGCACAATGTACAATTGTCTGCCCATTAAATAACAAGTAACTACTGGATCAAATAGAAAGGTATTTAAAATCACTCTAACGTACAGCTGCTGTACAATATGACTGTTTTCACAATCCTACTTTGCCCTACAAAATTCTTCATGCGAGTTGATCAAAATTCAACTTTTATTTCCAAAAGATCTGAATATCAAGTCAGCTGCAGCTACTTCCTTAAGAATGGTCAGTCAAACAGATAATTCTCTTCACCTCCAACTGTTGTCTGGCCTCATCAGTGTCAAAGTTCAACACGTCTGGTTCCTGTTGGAACTGTCTAACCCACTCCTCCTCTTGTGTGCCCGGCTGCCAACCCTGGGGAGGGGGGCACAAATCGGTCAGCGAAGAAGTTTGCAAGAAAATAGTAGAAGAAACAAAATTATGACAAACTGTGGGGAGGGGGGCAAAGATTTTTCACTGGGGCAAATTTGTGGGAAAGGTAGGGGAGATGTGAACATAGGAGTTTGAGAATAAAACGTTGACAAACTAAACTTATGGCACTGCATAAAATGATAGGACAGTACATAGAACACAACGCAGCATGGACGACATATACCTGTTCTCTAGCAAACTGTTCTGTCCACTTTTCAGCTTCCCTGTCAGCTGTCTGGTCTATAACCTGGTTCCCCTCTATTGTCACATCCCCCTCGCCTATCTTCTTCACAAACTTCATGAACTAAACAGACAGAACAGAAAGGATCCTGTCAGCAAACGCCAATGACAAACGATTCAGTTTGAAGGTACACATTGAGCAAAACTAAAACCACATTCCCTTACTTGGTGAAAAGGTGCAATTTGCAAACAATTTCTTTTTTAACACTCTTTGAACCATGATTTGTGCAGAAGGTAATTTTTCTTTTCAACAGGGTTGTGTCAAAATTAAGTGCCTCTCTTTTCAATCTAGGCATTACGTTCAGAAATTTTTCATTCAACACAAAATAACCTATAACAATCTCTTTCCAAGGCAAAGTAATCAAGTTTTAAGATGGGTTTTATAAGAAACATAAGTGATCTTTGTTTCTGTTTATGTCTATGGAGTCAATGCCAGTATTAAGAGAAGAGAGCAGACCTTGTCAACAGACATAGGGAAGACAAATTCTTCTGTCTGGAAGATAAACAACCATTTCGTTGGTATGGAGATTTTCATTTTGTATAGGTAACACAAAACAACCCAATGTTTAGTAGCTACCACCTCCCCTCAATTGTGTGCTGTACAGGATTTGTACATTTGTCCTATAATTGCACTTTTCTGGCAGCAAAGCAAGATTGCTTCACATGCTAACCCCTGCATCAAGTGAAATTACACCACAGTGCCTTTTGATAAAAAACATGTTAAACAAATGTTATAATATCCATCAGGAGAAGATGGCTTACCTCAGAGTTGGTTAATTTGGGGTCGTCTACAGACTGCAGCAGCTGATTGGCTGTTCTGGCAAGTTCGTTATCTTTGTCTGTAAACTCTTCAGCCCTGCAAAACGGACACTGTGCATGAAACTATTCCCCAAACCTAAATCCAACAATTCTGTTTGTATGATTTGTGCAATCAAATACTACACATGTACCATATAATTGAGCTTTCCAACCATGAAGGCTTAAAAATTCTATGTTGTTTTACCTCTTGTACACACTTGTATTCTGTAACATTAAATTTCTAGTAGATATGCATACCATTTTGTATCTGCTTCATCTTCTAATTTGACAAATTCTTCTGTCCTGCAAAACAGAATATAAATTGATTAACATCACAAATGCATTATGTATTTCATTCAAAATGAAATAGAAACTGAGGTGTTGTAACATATGTTCAATCTCTGGAAGAAACAAAAACAGTGTTACCAACCATGTTTTATCTTCCGCTTGTTCTAAGTACTCATGGGCCCACTTGGCATCAGCCTGTTCCAATGGGAGAATATCTGGACCTAGGAGTAATCAAGACATGAGTCATGGTTTGGGACATTGGAGTTATGATATTGTTCATTATTGTGTCATAAAGATTAAAAAACATTACTCGTTAGTAAAAACTTCTAACCTACAGATAACAATGCCAGGGGAATGTTGCAACTCTTAATTACTGCTACTACTAATAATTACTATTGTGACATAGCAAGAAGACTGAGGATGATAATATTGTATTACAAATACAAAGAGAAAATGTGATTTTGTAAGTTAAGAAGATAGTCTTATACATGTTACGGTCTCACCTGCATATCTACTGAGGGGATCATCTACAAACTCCTTGGACCAGTCTGAGTCATTCAGGTCCGTCCCTTCCTTTACCAGGTACTCATCCGCCCAGTTTGCAGACGTGGCAAGGTCAGCTACATTGGGTGCTAGAAGAAAAGATACAATCTTTTTGCAGACTTTGTTTCATTAAAGAGAAGCAACAGATATCACAATTATACAAATCACAAGAAAGGTAACCAATGCAATAGGTTTGATGTAGACTGATTGAATTGCGCCTATAGCAGCCGCCCCCTAGAAGGAGGGGCCATTACAGCTTTGGACAGCGGAGTTTGCGTTACACAGACTAGGTTTGATGCAAAAACAATAATGTGATTTTTTTTTAACCTTGAGCAAGTCTACTTCTCATCTCAGCATCCTCGATTTCTCTCATCTCCTGCATGAGAGCATCCATACGGAAGGTTGTGGGGGCAGCATGGCTACGCTGGTCTGCCAGAAACTCATTCACCAACTAGACAATATGGGAACAAAATATTACAGTATGAGTGGCAAGGTGTGAGTGATGCTGCTAAATACAGGTTTGTGTCAAAGAAATGAAGATTGAGATTTTTTTAGTTTTAAATCAGTGCAAAAAAAAATGTTACCTGTTCCTCCGAGGCTTCAGCAAATCTGTCAGGTGTCTGAGAAATAGGACAGCGGAACATAACAAGATGAGAAGAACATGACATTGAAGAACTTATTCTACAATTGAAATGGTTATATTTGTCATAGTCGTACAAACGTAAGACCTCCCAGCATTGACACTTAGAAGTAAGTTTGGTACAATACAGGTTAGATATATATCAACATCTAGAACAATTCTTGTTTACAATGATGTACTGTAAGATAAACAATTGTTAAAAGTAGTAACGTTACAGAAATCAATGCAGTCCTTTACTCTGGATGTATCCTAATCAAGCATTCACTTTGCTCTAAATCATATTAATTTTCAAAGAACTGATTCATGATAAGGATTCTGTACCACAGGCAGTCCCCTCGCTGCAGGAAAGCCTGGCCTCAGCCCCTCCTGTCTCAGAGTCTTGTCCTGGGTGAAGTGTGTGGTTAACTTCATCAGAGGGTTGGCACCTCCACACTCCCCCTCTACCAGCTGACGCATTGCCATGGTTACCAGTGACTTTGTATGTTTCTATCAGACCTGAAAGGAGAGAAAATCTTCTCATTTACTAAGAAGAATACTCTGTGCAGTCAGCAGGAGCAGAACTGTTCTCTGACTACAATACAAAAGTGTTGACACAAATTAATCAGCATTGGAATAAATACATATAAAGCACCTGGCTTTCTGCCAGAGGTTGCTTTTATTGGCAACAGGGAAACCACTCAGACTAATTCAATTTGCCACAAATTAGACATACGAAAAGAAAACATGCAACATGAATGTAACAAAATTATATTAAATTATAACCCAGCTACCGGTATTCATGTAAGATGTGTGTGCGAGTCGGGAAAAATCAAGCCTTTAACTTCTTTTAATGGATAGAGGAGGTTTCCCTTGCTGCCTTTTGACGACCTTATGTTTATGCATGATCAAACAAGTCCATCAAAACAGTGCTGTGTCTGTTAGCCTTGAGCTCATACCCATGACCGTGAAGAATTGATTCTGTCACAGTTGCGCAGTTCTCACACAAAAGGTGATTGTTTTGGTCTGAAAGGCTGAGAACCATCTCCAACATTTGGATAAAGTTCAACTGGAATTTCTTACCCCTTCTTTCAAAATGTCTGTAACTTCGAGTTTTAGCATTCTGTACAACATTGTTTCTAATTAGCAATGCATTGTACTCTTGAATATTTGGAATACATGCATGTACAATTTTATAGCACTTCTAGTAGGAAAATTCCAATAAATAAAAGGATGTCAGACCTCTTGCATATGATAAACCATTCAAATTCAATAGATGGTGATGGCATCTTGGTTTTTAAACTTTTGTTACTGTTATCTATACCTTAACCTGCGTATGTGACTGGCATCCTTGAGATATTCAATTGAATTTTGTATAATAATTTCTAAACTTTCTACATGCTCTTCTAGTGGGTCAGCCGGTCAGGTCAACATTCTATTTAAAAATTGTTCAAATTACTAATACAACAGGTCATGAAAAATCTTTTTTCGAGAAAAACATGGCATAGTGCAAAATTCTGCGACGATAGGCGCTATTTTCAACCTGCGCATTGACGTTACATAATATGAAGGTTTTATAAATTTGGTAACGCAACTGGGTCATAGGTCGCTTCAAAACTTGCTTGCTGTGCTGTTGCTATAACGTTGCTATAACGTTTGAGATATATTCTGTGAGGAGGTGTGCAGGTATATTTGACTCAATGTATAAACAACTACGGTGACAGGGCTAGAATACAGTTGCTACAGGTGTTGTTTAAACGTCGACAAATATTGCATCTATCTTTCTGAATCGTAATTAATCGAGTGACCAAGCGGTCATGATGCATCATGACAAGAAACTTTGAAAAACGTACTTATCTGACCATCACAGACATACAATACACCACCTTAGGAACACCTACCTTATGTCTGCCAATAAAGGGCTTGAGAAACTATTAAGAGACTTCTTGATATCTAGAATTTTGGATGATTTAGAGCTGTTTACATCTGCGAAACGTTCAGCTGGTCTGGTCACGTCAGGTCAACCGCCATCTTGACTAGCATTTACTTCCGGGTTAAGAATGACGTCACGAGCCGCATCACTTCGTTGTAAACATTCACTACAAGAAAGTGTGCATATATGATTATGAATTTATGAACGATATCTTTTCGCCAAAGTGTCTATATTAAATACTCTATGCTTGAATTTGTAAGACAATGAATTGGACTCTGTAAAAAATTCTGACATGCTCACTGCGGATGAATATTTTCTAAAGGTAAGGTGTCGACCCGAACTACATTCATAAATTTGGATGCCATTTTTTGCGGAAGCAGGAGGAGTGTCTGTGTTTTCTCGAACTTCCACGTCTTCTCCTACACACTTACCCCACATCTTGGACATCAAGAGACGCAGTCTCGAAGCACAGAAGTTCGAAGAAGCTTTAAGAGTCGTGTGGTCGCCATGCCGAGTCGAGCGGAGGATATTCTGAACGGGTTCAAGCTGTATCCTTTGCGGTGTGTTTGTTGTCTTGCGTGAACAGGTAGAAGGAACATTTTTTAGATCGATGTCAATATTAATGTGCGGTTCTAAGACTCTCCTTATGGTTTCATCTATGTTAGACGATTTCTACATTTTACATTAATTTAGCAGTATTTAGTTTTTTAAACACCAGTTCAATTGAAGGGACATAGTCCAAGAACAGTGACCATGGCGTTGACTTGTTCAACGACAAGATTCTATAATAAATTTCACAGAAATGTATGTAGTCAGCTCCAGCTCAAGTCCCTTCGCGTGAGAACTGAGTCTCACAGGAGCTAACGACCAAGAAGAGATCAGTGTGCCATATGTTACAGCCAATTCATCTTATCATAACATGTCACCACCATTGTAGTCAGTGGATATTCAAAGTTATTTTGATCTAGAAGAGGTGTAATGTTACCTGTAAAGTGTCAGAATGGAATATCATATGTTACAAGATACCTGTAACGTTATAAGGTTGTTTTGTAGAATTTATTGATCTTTGTTTTTCAGTGTGTTTGACGTTTGTTTAACCTTAAACAGTCACCATGTCATTGTTAGATTTAGTAATGACTTTGAGGTCCAGGGTGAAGCTTAAATGTCAATTAAAACCTCCTCCCTCCTGCATGTAGTGAACATCTCACAAACCCCAGGAATAACAAACACTCTGTTCTAGTGACAGCCACATCTCCACATACCTCAGTGTAGAATTATTAAACATTAAAGTATTTTTGGTTGTATTAATTGTTTGACAGTCACCTGTTGACAGTTTCCTACTGAAGTATCCTGTAACCAGTACAAATGAGAACATTGTAAGGAAAATGATCTGTTTTTAACTTCCATTTTCATTGGAAACCTGTTGAGAGATCTTTTATGGTTTAGAATCCAGACAAACAAAGCCAGTGGATACACCTTAATCCTGCTGACTCATAAGGTGCCTACTGCTTTACACACATCCATTGTTAAAAAAATATACAAAGGTAAATGGTAGGGACCTTTTAAAATACTCTACAGATGCATTGGGTTTCAATACAACCATAAAAGGAAAGGCAGGGATACAGATTGTGAGAACAATCTGTTGGAATAAAGTATATGGTAACTACCAATGATTTGATTGGTGGTTACCCCACCTGTTCCCCACTTGTTGCAACATTATTTGACTCATATATCTCAATCCAGGTAATTGTCCTGCATGTCACACTAGATATCAAGAAGATTGCAGAGGTGTGGCAAGTTGTTACAACTCATTATTGTTTGGGATGATTGGAGCTATTAACATTGATGTGCTAAATAGGGAATTTCCATATGTATGATGGCCATGTCATGGTTATTCAGTTTGATAGGAGAGTCTGTCTGCACTATAGGTGAACCTGTCTCAAGGACTTGTTCCTCAGTCACAGGATGGAAATTTGCCTGTTGGGTCTGACAAAAATTTCATCTTGTCACAAAACATCTGAACTTTATGACATGAAACTGATGAAAATGTAGCTCTCAAACAATGAGTGGGACGGAAAAAAAAATTCAAACCTGCAGACAGCCTTACTGCACGATGACAGGTTGGTTTATTGCATGCACATGTAATGTACCTGTCTGGATTCGAGGGAAACCCAAATTAGATGTTATGATTTAGCTTCCATAGATCTTCTAGAAATAGAAATAGACCATGCTAATTTAGCAAAACGCCTGTGCCCCAAGCCAAATATCTGGTTCATCCCTGGAAAAACGTAGGCCTTGTTATCCATTTGCCCATATTAGCTTTACCCTGTCATTAGGGCAATTTATGGAGTTACAGAAATAGATTGCTTTTATTACTTGAGGGATTTTGGGAAAAGGGACATGAATAACTTCATAACTGGACTGTTTGAGTGTCAGAGTGAATTACAAAGCCAAGTACATGTAATCATAAGCACACTAGACTTTGGGGGTTTACATCATTGTGTTATGGTGGGAGGAATGAGACTATTGCCAATTTGTTCTGCCGTTTACTCAATAAAGGGAGGCTGGGATGGGTTACAGGAGCGTCATGAATTTTTCAGTACCTTACTAGGCAGTGGCTGGGCTTACCTATTGACCCTTTTTCACTTATGGCTGCTTTGACAGGTGTGGAATATGTTTTATCTGTTGCCTGTCAAATACTAGCAATTTGAAAGAAGTGGACTACAATGTCCTATAAACTACAATACTGCAAATTTGTAGAATTTGTAGAAGTGGCATTTTTTCGATCAGATTATATTTGAGCTATTTTCTAGTGTGAAGTAGAGTTAGGCAAGAGAGGAAGGCAACGTTTCTTTCATACCTAAGGAGCTTTTAGTTTTATTGGTTTTACCTACTTCAAGAAATACATGACTGCATTAGCAAAGATGACAATGGCCTTTCTACAGTGTGCACTTGTCGGTGCACAATGTAAAATACCCAGAATGCTTTACCTCACCTCTATACATATGAGGCACTGAGAATATGCACAGACTGGGATTGAGCTTGCAACAATTAGAAAATCTATGGTCAATCAAAACCGTTAATCAGTTTTGTGCAAAGTTGTGTTCTATGATTTGAGACTTTAATGTATGCCTTGTGCAGTGTTTTTTCTAAAATGTTTTCTTATCATATATGAGACATTTTTTTAGAAATTTGATTTCTAAACATTGTCCAGTTTACCCAGTATGATCCAAAGTTCCAAAAGTCTTTGGGTTTTACTGGGGGTTGGCACTGTTTACCCAAAAAAAATCATTGGAAAAAAAATCATTGGCAAGTAGCCTAGCATCTTTTCGTACCATTAGGATTTAGGGTGCAAAAATGAGTCGCTTTTGATAGCCACTATATCTATGATACAAAATATTGTTTTGTCATAACTTACAGATATCCCAAATGTGTCCTGGTGATTTACACAGATTATATTTGTACAATAGCCTTAGAAAAATAAGTTAGATAATGGGAGACATCAAAGGCTGTGATGTCATCAGGAACAGATGTGTCACCATGGCAACAATGTCTGGATGCCCAGCATCTGGTAATGACATCTCTGGATGGACACATTTTTCTCAGCCTTTATTGTTGCTTTGTGGACTGGAGGGCTATTCAAGGGGTTTAAGGGAGAACATACTCTGTATATTATGTGATCATCTATGATGTCCATGTATTTGATACATGTATTTGATGTGGAAAATTACTGAAAATATGAGTCAATGAAATAAGGTTTTTTGATAATGATATACTAGATATACTAGAAACAAAACTTTCGGAGTGAGGTGCAGGCTTCAAGAGATTATTATTTCAAGTTAAAAATCATTCCTATAAAGTAAAAACCCCATGTGAGCCCCTTGCTCATACAAATTGCTCAGGAAGGAGTGGTTTAAAAAGTGAGGCACACTCTCTAGTTCAGCTCTGTCTTGTCCAGCAACTCAGCATGAAGGTGGACACGCATTTACATCTGTAAGTCTCGTCTGCTTTCTTCACCGATTTTTTTCCTTTCAGTGTCCACTTCTGGTTACAATTTACAAATGTACATTATGTTCCATTTTGATGGCGCAAAATGTTTTTGAGTAGATCCAAAGTGTCAAAGCTTCAGAGAAATCGTTCTAAACCGTGGTAGTGGTAGGTAGAATTTCATTGGAAATTGACTAATTTTCACGTTTTATGACTAGAATGACTATAATTAATCAACATTGACTCGAAATTCAATTGTTCATGTTTATGACTCAAAAGAAAGACTAGTTTATTTGAAGCTAAATATAGTTGAAGATAAGTAAAAAAGTGAGGTGATTGGCTTTGAAATTGTGTAATTCTCAGCCCTATTTCAGTATCTGCCTGCAATGCCTGCTGTATTACATGTATTTCAAGGTGTATATTGATAGTTACCATCTGACATTGGCATGTTTTGTGGAGGAAATGTATTAGTATATGATTACCATTTTGAAAGCTGCAGTTTTCTTTTCCTTTGAAAGACATCTGTGCCCATAGTTTAAAGCAAGTACTGCAAGACATCAAAGGCTTTAAGTCTTACGGGAATTGCCCCAGGCGGAAATCACTGCGTTGTCAGCTGTGGGAAATGTGGTTGGGTTCCCATGGCTACACAGTAAATAGTATATCTGCCCCGTGGCAACCAAGGACTTATGATGATTGGTTGCTACATGTAGGAATGATGCCAGACATGAAATGAATGAGATTTGGAAAATTGATTGATTTGGAAATTGGAATGTGCTTTTTCCTTTAAGTTATCAAATACATTTTTATTATTACTTCTTCTTGGCAGATAGTACAGATCTACACGTATACGTGTATACCATTTGACAATTTAAGCATGAAACATTGCATAGATAGCTTATTATTGTTCAGTGATGCATCAAAATGCAGTGACTCCATCACACATATTAAATTTTCTATCTTTGCATGCTTGAATATACATTGTATGCAGTTATTGTACCTGTGCGCAACACTATTTATAGTGTGTAGACTATGCATTATTGTTTTCATGGTTAGGGCATAACTAATGTCAGCACATTGAATGAGTATTCAAAGTGAAGTTTTCTGGTTTCCTTGACGACAATTACCATAGCAACTGGATGAACCTGCGTGATGCAGACTCAGGAAAGATCCTGTGGCAGGGGAGTGAGGACCTGTCCGTACCAGGAACTGAGCATGAAGGTAGGGAGGGAGAACTCCACTTTGAACTGTTTGGTACTAAAAGTATCATGTTTAAAGACTGATAAACATTCACTGATGAAAAACAGCGGATGCTTGAGTGACTGTTAATTGGCATATTTTATTACCTGGATATCTAACCCTCATCAATGTACGACTAATAATCATATTTAAATAGTCATGATAGTGATAAATCTTTTATTTGGAAGCATACAAATTCATTGCCTGTTCACAAACTGTATTGAGTTTGCTGAGTTATTTGGAATCTTATGATTATGAGTATACATGTATATGACATGTCACTTGTCAGGGTGCCAAACAGGCAGCAATTCCCTCTGTCTTCTTGAAGAGGAACTGCAGTCTATCATGCTAAAACAGTGATACTAGATTAGATACAATATGACAGTATTCAGACACCCTTTTCTTACAGTAATAGGCATTCACCAGTGGATTTAAAGCAATATAGAATTCAATATACTCAAGTTTCTTGAAATAAGACATGGAACTGCCATTTACCTGTGTGTCCGAAATGCTTACTTTGTATTAACAAAATATGGTAACTACTACATTAGATTCTCTACAGCTTACATATTGAAACAACTGCTTCTCATTATGCAAAAAGCTTCCATTCCCTAATGTGAAGAAGAAAATGCAGTGTTGTGACATTTGGCACTTATCTACAGCCCGAGTACCCAAGAAGATCCTGAAGTGCCGAGCAGTTTCCCGGGAAATCAACTTCTCCTCCATCGAACAGATGGAGAGGTTCCGCCTGGAGCAGAAGGTCCTGTTTAAGGGCAGGGTCTTAGAAGGTGGGTGTTTGTATGTTTGTTTGTGTTTGTTTTTGTTGGTATTGCATACCTAGTAAACTGCCTCATGGCATAATACACCAGGTTTGTACTGAAGAGTACAAGCCGCATATCCTGACAGATTTATTTGACCCACTAACTCTGGGAAGGACCCCTACTCTACGATACGTTTAACCGTGATGGTGATGATAATCAGCTACCTTTCTGCCCATTCCAGAGTGGTACTTTGAGTTTGGTTTTGTGATCCCCAACTCCACCAACACTTGGCAGTCCATCATAGAGGCAGCGCCAGAGAATCAGATGATGCCAGCAAATGTGCTCAGGTAAAGATATCACTTAACCTTAATATCCTTAGCTGAATAAGTTGGGAAGGACAGTAGAGCGAGATCTTGCGAGATGTTTTGTGGATGGGAGGGGGCACAACAATGAGAAACTGACAAGAGGCAATGGAGAACAATGATGACCTGCCTTAGTACCTCCAGCTGGGCTGTCTCCAGCTTTAGGTTTTTTTTCTGTCCCACTCATTGTTTGGGAGCCCATGTTGTTAGTTTTCAGTGTTAAATCTGTCATTTTAAGTAGAAATTCATTTTTATCAATTTCAAGTTCAGATCTTTTTACGAACAAAGTACAATTTTTTTCTGTCCTAAATAGGCAAATTTCCGTCCTGGAACAGAGGGACGGGGCCTGGAGACAGCCCTGACCTCTAGTTACTGAAATGTTATGACCATGACGATGATGATGAAGATGAATAGACTTTTCTGCCATCCTTACATGACATACATGTGCAGCACTGTAAAACTGAAGTGTTTTATTTTCAGCGGGAACGTGGTGATCGAGACAAACTTTTACGACAAGGACCTATTAGTCAGCACGTCCAGAGTACGCCTCTTCTACGTCTGACCCCCAACAACCAACCAATCAGTGTTCTCCATCCAAGTCACGTGACCTCACGACACCTGATCCAATCCTGCTGTGTTTAGCTCCCAGCTGTTTTAGACGAATTGTTCCATTTCTGAGGTCAGATCATTCCATTTCACAGATGGGTGGGGGTGGGTAGGATATATAGCTTTTAAAAACTATCAGCTGGCATTCCTTGAAATTTTTGAAAAGGGGAATAACTCAAGAATTGTACGAGATATTGATAATCCATTTTAGGAGCCTACCTAAAAATGTTGTTCCTTTTCCATTGGCTATGGTGATGTTCCTTTCATATCATACCTAGACTGATACCGCCTGTTTTATCGAATACTTGAATCATTAGTTTGGATATAAAGGTTCATGGCTCTTGCAGACTGTGTATATCAAAGAGCATTTGATACTTTTGTTTATAAAGTATGTGTAGCATGCTGGTGCATTAGGGAATTTGTTTTATGAATGGCAATCTGTACAAATGTAAACGGCATGTATGCACAGGGAAGCTTTCTAGGGAGTAGGGAAGACCATTTTGTGGAATTCTATATCCCTTTGTAATTTGCTGTAGACGATGGTAAACAAAAAACTACCCTCTTTGTTTGATAGTTTGATAACCCATACTCATCTGAAAAAAAACATCGTGAACTGCATACTTTGCATCATTCCTTTTTAAGTCCAACAATTCACCTGTATAGTGAAAAATACATTCAGAATACCACTCAAGTGTCTCACAATATTTTGCCTCATGTCAGGATCCCTGCACTGTTCTAACAATGTTCTCCATTTTCTTGCACCATTTACATCAATATCATAATGATGAACAGTAATTTTGCATTGGGGTGTTTCTAAAATGCCACCTTTGCAACTCCATACATACATTGTACATGTACCTTTCATATTATCATGACTTACAAGCTACATGTACATCATGTCATTTGCATGTGCTATGTTTTTTTTTTACAAACTGCTTCTGCACACAATGTTACTCAGATGTTCTACTTGGATTGTATCATTGAAGTATCAAAAAACTATTTCCAGCAGGAAAGCAACAGCATTATTTAAGTGTTTCAAACCATTCATGAAAATAGAATGCTGCACCAAGTCGCATAGTGTATCACTATCAGTATTTACTTTGTGAAGGACTTTTGGTATTGGTAAACTTAACATAATATAGGCAATTCCTAAAAACAATGCCTAAGAATACCATCATGTCAGTTTTTTTCCTGCTTAACATTGTTAAGCTTTTTCAATGGTACAGATGGCTAGACACAGCTCACTTCGGTTTTGGAAACACTATCAAGTCATTGCAGGGGATTAAGGGGAGGTATGAACATGCTTTTACTCAACTGTGACAGTGTCTTGCACTAATGCCAGCTGTGGGGAATTTCAGGAAACTGGTTACACAGGTTATAAAAAGCTCTCCACGCTTTTGATGTATTCTGAAGATTAGCTACTAGTAGACGTTTACATGCAGGGGTGTACTGAAAAGTAGAATACTTTGTAGAGGGTGAACCAGAAGGAACTGTTGAGTGGGGAGTGAAGTTGAAAAGAAAATTCTGCAATTGTTTAAAATGGAAGACTGGCTTTGCAAACCTGAAGGGAAAAAATTCTACATATGAATACACATACCATAGCATGACACTAGTTTATCATTATATAGATCATGCAAAAATTAATACCAATGTTTTCTACGCATCCCTTCACAATGATTCTTCCTGATTCATCTCTTGATTCTTTAACTTAACAAAGATTAAGATAACACAACTTGGGAGAACTAGCAAATAAACACGTTTTCAACACTGTCATGAGTAGACGAGATTGAACCACACAAACTGATTTCGTCACAAACAATTTTGCTCACAAACTGTTTGTCATTGAGCTTGTTCGTAAAGAGAAGAACACGTTCAAACGACATTCCCCGAACCCAAAGGAAGCAGGTGTTCAAGTACAATCTAACTGATTTACGACAGATGAGTACAAATTAAGCTGTTATTCTCCATATTTTACGCATTGAATAGCCACCGACATTGTTTAAGGATATCAGGAAATGTTAGACGGTATGTGTGCTAGTGCAGAGCCACCTGCGGGAAGTGAAGTACAGTAACCTGCGAGACTCCGGGCTCTGTGACACTGACCCAATTTAGGGATTATCACTTGAAAGCATTCTATCCTTTACGGACGTGCGTGATGATATAAACAGTTTATGAGCAAAATCTCCCCTATGACAAAACCAGTTTGTGCGGTTCAAATTCATTTATAATGAAGGTTCCTATAATACATTGTAGCACTACGTCTCTTTTTGAGGACGAGAAATGTGTAAGTTTGGAAACTGGCATGCAAAAACTCGAAATCGAGAACACAACCTAGTTGTCTTTCCATTGCGATGCCTCAAAATTTAGACTTTATTGAGTCTTAGAATAGAGCCAACATTGAACATTGTCACTTTTGAGCATTTTTCAGGATTTGCATCTTTATATATAACCACTAGAAATGGTAATACCCACTAAAAGCCATTGCAACAAAAGTTGGTCAAAGAGTCACCAAGATGATAGATTGTTAAGTTTGGTTGAGTTGTAGTGAGTATGAATCTTTGACAGATTGCGCTTACAGTAGAACTGATTGTTTTGACTCGCAATAAGTGTTGAATACAATTTTAGGTTCTCTGCCCTCAGCTATATATAGAAATCTGTGTCATTCTGCTATGACATGCTTTAATATGTCAACAGAACAAGAAGTGATGCTTCTCACAGTATTTTAATGAAATGATTTATATTGTAACAAAAAGGAGTTGATGTCAAACATGTATATCATTTAGCTTATGATTAATTGTGATGTTGATATGTAGGTGATACATGGATATATAATTATTGTGGGGACCAAGATATGGTAAAAAAATTCAAGAATATGACAATTTTTTGAAATTATCAGTGAATAATTATCAATCGTTTATGGTATGTTTTGTAGCATATACATTTTGTGCACTTACTCACTGTCTTTAAGAAATCCTGTTGTACATAGTATTGGCTTGACACAGTCACTGAATGATGTGCATTTAGTAAAGTTGCTCAGTTTAATCTTTTTGTCTGTCTCTTGTATGAGTCTATTGTCTCCAGTCTTAAGATGAAAAGTTGTTACAGTGCATCAATACATACCAGGGCTCGAAATAGTGGGTGCATGTGGACCTGTGTGCACCCAAAATTGGAGCTGTGCACCTAATTTTTCATTGTGGGTGCACCAGTGGACCTAGATATTTTTGTTCTCTATAGGGTAACGGTTTTCTTGTACACTAGCATACAGAATATTCTTCAAATGCAAGTACAGTACTGTATTAGAAAAAGCAATATAACCTTTTGTTGTACTTTATTTGATGTATAGCTTGGTTGAAATTTGAAATCTGGACAGAATTACAGATTGAAGTAACAAACTTATGTTTTGCTGACATTCAACTTTATTTTATGTGGTGCACCCAAATTTGTTTCTGTGCACCTAATTTTTTGGGTTGGGTGCACCAGTGCACCTATTTCCAAAAATGAATTTCGAGCCCTGCATACCCATCTTGTCTACACTATTTCCTGTAGCAGTTTTTAAAGGCTGATATGCCAGCATTTTAGTAGAGGAAGAATTGAAACACAAAATATATGGGTCTGATTGTATGGAAGCACACAGAGAAACATGTAACAATGGTTGCCATGATTTTTTATTGGATAATGTTAGGTTTCAATCTTGTCACGAAACAGTTTCAACACCTAAGAAACACTTTGAGCAAACTGATCCAATGGCTGTAAGCCCACTACTACAAGCAAAGATATGAGTAAAGTACATTTTGTACTCACATACAAAATGTAGAATGGCACGCAAAAATATTTCTAGAGAAGCAATCAGGAGTTCATATTTTATTAATTGACTTTAAAATGTTGTCTTTTTAAGTTTTTCAGACTTTGCAACAAAAGTCTTTGAGGGGATGAGGCAAACTCTGAAACTTCTCATTAAAAGAAGATTCATTTGTGAATAGAGAGAGATCAAGGATTTGAAACAGTCTAATCTATCATACATTTTAAATGAATGTGTTGTGTAAAACTGAGTGGCTCTGAAAGGCCCCTTTGAATGACAAGTTCCAAGGGACTCTTCACACTGAAGAAAGACTAGTGAAAGGGAGGAAATTGGCACAACATCGTCTATGATACCAGCTTAGATCTATATTTCCATAGCTTAGATGACAGCAAAGTTCACAATGAGAGCCTTTAGAACCCATCCTAGCAGCAGTAACAAAAGAGCATATTCTATTAGCTTCAACAAGGCAAGAAATATAGCTTCACAAAAGGAGGAAAGATTATGAAAAGTGGATCATTGAGGATAGAAAGTCTACAGCTTACAGCTATCAATATTTGATGTCCAGGCGTGTAGAATGAGGAATGATCTTTGCCGAATACTTCTCAGTAGAGCTTGACAACCGCAGAGGTGGCAGAGTAAAACAACCCTGCGGAGGACATTTCACCCAGTGTCCATCACCAAGCAGAAGTATGAGGACTACATATCATTGAGTTTCCGTATGCACAAGGTAAGTTTCTAGTGCTGTACAGTTTTCACTTGTTGCTGTGATAGATATCCTTAAACAGTGTGAAACTTTGAGTATTCTAAAAGCTTGATGTCCTGAAAGCTGGAATATAGCTGCATTTTCTGTGTGTGTGTAAATTTGTGTCTTTGGAATCTTTTGAATATTTATTGGCAATAGAACCCTCCGTGTGTGAAATTTTGCATCTGATTTGTCACGTGCGTATCGGCTAGAAGGGCAGATGTAGTTTGCCTTCATGTTTGATTGACAGGCATTCGTCCGGCTTAATCATCCTGTTACATATGGAGGGTGTGATTGCTGCATGTACACAATCATGTAGCCTTTACCAGGTCCTGTGGATGGCTGGAAAAATAGTTAGAAGTTGGCCAAATAGAGTGAATAGTATGCTTTATGGAGTCGGCTAAGGAGAGAGCGTCCAATATGCTATCCTGTGGAGCGGCAAACTGTACCCCTATAGCAGACTAACTTCTGGTATGTTTTTCTGTGTATTTGGCCAATTTAACTCTTTCCAGTTGCCTCTGGAGCCTGCTGGTAGAGGCTAACAATCATATGCCACTTTTGCTGCTGGTACTGGTACAATGTGCGTCAATGGATTACTCCTGCATGTGTGTTGAAGGAAAGTTGAGGTACTCTGCCCACTAAATGTACTTTTGTTTCCATGTGTGATAAGTTCTGCATCTATAAACTCAAGTTTACCATCAAATCACAGTAGATTTTTAACTAGAACATGGAACTAGCACCAGGGTATACCTGCATAGAACCAAGAAGTATGACTTTTTAGCTCCTACTGAAGAAACAATTGTTTTAGATATCATTTCTTCTGTCTAATGTCTTGAATATTTTGTTACCAGGATCCCTTGATGGAGTCAAAGCAAAGAATCCAAAAAGGGCCATTGGCACTGGCACTGCTGGTGCTGCTTGGATTCTACAAGGGAGCTGATTCACAAGGTATGAAAATTTATTTCAAAGCCTTAGACAGTTTTGGGGATACCTTAAAGTTCATCTGTAACTTTTTGAAAAGATTTGAACCTATAGCATCATTGGCTGACATGTTTTTTATATTTTTTATTGCATTTTCACATCAACATGAACAAAACAATATGCGAATAACAGAAGAACATACTATAAAGAACATAAATACATAAAAAATCACGGATCCACTGAACACAAAAAGACATCAACATAATATATAAGCAGAAAGTAAACTGAATACAGATCATATATATTGAATTGGTCAAGGAAAATAAACATATAATGTAGAATTGGCAATAATACAAATGAAATCAGAAATAATATTCAAATTAAAGGAAATGACTCCCATTTCTTCAAATGTACAGATATCTTCTTTTTCCTGACTGCAATAATATTTTCTAGACTAAGACATATCTTTTAACGTATTGGATGAATTGTGTTATTGAGATGTAGCTTCTTTTTTCATTGAAGATAAAGTTTTTGGCAAGTAATATAATTGTGTTTGTTATAAGTTTGTTTGTTTGTATGGCATTCCCGGCAAACCGCCTCATGGCATATCACACCAGGTTTGTACTGAACAGTACATTAGCTGCATATCCTGACAGATATATTTGATTCACACCGGGAAGGACGATGAATGTTTTATTGCGTACACAACTCAATCAGACCATGACAAGTCAACAAACTGAATTGGAGTCAGACTTTACAAAACGTTAAAATCGTTCTAATTAGTAATATCTAATGATATACATAAAATCAATTATAGAAGTTACAAGAGTGGCACGGTGGTAAAAGCAGAGAATCAACGTTGTTACATTCGAAGAAAAACGTATACATACATGCTTCTATGCACTTGTCTTAAAACAGATATTAGTCATGTAAACAGTTAAGTTATGATGTTCGAAAAAACTGTTCAAAACTGCCCTTTAAACAATTGATTGAAAATGCGGGAGATTTCTGAGGCATGGCAGTTTTGTTCAGGAGAGCTATAGAGGAGAGAGTTTCGCCTAGAGTGAGCATATCCAGCATCATGTAATCACAGTCACTCTGCCTCAGGAGACTCCCGTGCCAAGTGAACGGGAAGCCTTCTCCCTGTGTCCTTTTTTAAACCTGAATTCATCCCGCAGTAACACGCATGTCGATCATTATGTTTAGCCATACCTAGTATGGCTCAACATATTGTTTTTACTCATGTTTCTTCTCCTTATTCTTCTTCTCCTGTCAAATATTCAAATCGATTCATCTCTGTCATTTTTTGACCAAATGACCTGAAATTTGGTAAGAAGGTAGTTTAGGCAAATACCCATAGTCGATTTTTAAATTTTTCCGACTTTGACCTTGAAAGTGATTTTATTGAGGTTTTTCTGACCAAAAATGTACATTTTGGCCTCCTGTGCTCTGGAAATACATCAAAATGACCTGAAATTTGCTATGGGGGTACATTGAACAAATATTCAAAGAACCCCATTCACACTTTTGGCATATATCACTTCAAAATACGATTTTGCAGGGTATTTTGGGGAGAACATTGGGTATTTTCCTTATATGACCTAAAGGTCAGTGACCCCAAGTGCACCTGGTCTGTGAGCCTGACCATATGACCTAAAGGTCAGTGACCCCAAGTGCACCTGGCCGGTGAGCCTGACCAATTGAGTTAATCTATTTATCTTGCATTACTGGCGCAGGTGTGCTAGTATTCATACCAAATGTGGTATGGGAATGTGCTTGCATGGCTTTGTTCACTTCTTTTTTAACAAAGATACACATCTCCAGTAAACTGTTCCTATGTATTAAACCAAAATGATGTGAAATTTGGCATATGTCTGCCTTGATCATGTACACAGGCCCTCATTCAAATGTTTGGCATACAGCCTTTCAAAACGATTTTTGAAATAAACAATTTTTTCGTTTTGTTATTTTCAACCAAAAATGTATACTATTGAATCATGCATTCAAACATAGGGGTGTCACATTTTTATATTTCACCCATACTATCGCTGAAATATGTTGTTTTTGGTTATTTCCTTCCTCTCCTGTCAAATCTTCATATATATCATTATGTATACTATGGAAAACTTCATTCTTCCCTGGGGTTAATCTTTTTTTATTCAATTTTGAACTAGGTTGATTATGCGCCAAGAGTGTAATTTTGAGCGGATATTTTTCGACTGGTGTAGTTAACAGGCAGATGGCACGGAATATCCAATTTTTGCAAGGGGAGGATTCTTTAATTATTCATTTCAATTTTGAGCTGGAGTCACTCAGATAATGAAAAAGTCCATTTGTTAGCAGAAGTGTATTTGTTTAAGTGGATATGGTTTTGGACTGGTCCAATGTGTTGAGGTGCTACTGCAAGACTCCATCCCTGTATGGAGAGACTTATTGTTTTTAAACTCAATTTTGGACTGGGGTGATCCATTTCTTTAGTGGAAATATTTTAGAAGGGTTCATTGTTATTTTGGGACAGTCCATTTTTTGCATGGCGAGGAGTATGGCTAAACATGCTGTATTTGCTCACAAATGTTGCCTTTCTAGTTTACTGTTGTTTTCTTACTTCATGTACACATCTTCAAAAATAGTTATTTTTTTCTTCACAGTCAGGAAATCTATTAAACAAAGCTACTTGTTTGCTGATGAAGACATATGTAGAGATTTGCAGTGGTATTTCATGTATTTGTTTTTTTGCCAACAAAATGCTCATTATATTCTGCTTATAAAGATTTTAATGTTGACAACAGCGTTTCTCACTGTTTTATTGAATACAAGATTTGTTGGTTGTGATACCATGTTTTATTGTTTCAATTCTTCTAACATGCTTCATGGTCTACAAATTAGAAAATGTAGATTTTTTTCGCCCATGCGCATTGATTTTGGAGTCGGCAGAGGATGTCATCCATAGAATTTACTTGCTGTGGCCTAAGTGCCTTTCCCAAGGGCACAACGTCAGTGGGGTATGTCAGGACCTATGGGGCCTGGACCAAACACCCTGCCATCAAGCCACCGCCACCCTACTAATACTGTAAATGCAGAGATGTTTGTGGTGGTTTTATGTTCGCGGTTTTCGCGGTGAACTTTCTGTGCGAACTTAAAACTTTTTGCCCACGTAGCGCTACTATTGTTTCAAACGCGAACTTAAATCCACCGCGAACACTCCATTTTCAGTGTATATCATTTAAGATAAGCTGAAAGTAAATGCAAAACATTATCTTACCGCGAAATAAAAACCATGCGAACTTTTAAAAATGCATTTACAGTATATGTTTTGTATTTCCAGTAACTGACTGTGAGGATGACAATGATTACTGCGCCGCCTGGGCCAATATTGGGGAATGTGAGGCCAACCCAAACTACATGTTGTACAACTGCCGTCTAAGCTGCGGCGTCTGTCAACTTGAAGGTGAAGATGAAGAAAGTATATGACCATGCTTGTTCACATCTCATTAGGCCACACAACTTTACATCTTGTAATTTCTTCTTTCTCCCATGTCTGCTAATTTAACCACACAGCTATCAATACCACAAGCACACACAAAACATGGCAATTAAATGTGAATTACTAATAATATCATCATAATGGCAAGAACAGAGAAATTCTAAGTCAGCTCCAAACCAGCTCCCTTTAGATCTCAAGAAATTTTCTTGTGGAGTTTGAGCAGCACTATTTCCCCATACACATGCTCCACCCACAACTTATCTATTACTCAAGAGAACAGGATCCGGAGAAGACCTCAGGGGTAAAATCATCATCATGAAAAATGTAGACAGGTAAAAAGTGGAAGTCTGGGTTACCACTGGCTCAGTCTTTTCACTTGTTCATCACCATGGTGAGCAAGCAAAAAAACTGAGCCAGCGGTAACTACAGAGGATGGATGGTACTCGGGCTAAGAATTTTGTGTAACAAGGAATCAAAAAGTTATGCCACTTCATCTTTGGGATAGGTGCACTCAGGTGCACCAACCCAAACATTTAGTTGCACAGAAAGAATTCTGGATGCACAACATGAAATAAAGTAGAATGTCAGCAAATTTACACTAACATAGTTACAAACCTACTGCCTTTCTTAAGAACATTAGTCTGAAGTTCTATTATTATAATAGCTTACTTCAAAATCTGGTTCTCATTTGGCCGGAAGTGCAATGCTCTCCACAGTGGAAGGACTTTCAAAATGTGTAAATATCACAATCAATGTGCACAAGCACGCAAAAGAGCCCACCACACTTTTCAAAAATAGAAGGGGTACTTCCCGCTATTTGTGGCGCAACAAGATCTGTTCGGATATCCAGCCTAGTGTACTCACAGTTCTTTTACTTGATGTGTTACGCCATGAGGTCATTTACCAGATATGAAAAAGAAAACTATATAGAAGTTCTCTCTAGTCCCACTTGAACTTCAAGACAGCATTTCTTTAATACCTCACAGTCTATATTTTTAACTTTCATCAACCAGCAAATTGCAGAGGGGGAGATGGGACATCCTACCGAGGAACAGTCTCTGTGACCAAAACAGGCAAGACGTGCCAGCGCTGGGACAGTCAGACGCCTCATGAACACCAGTACACCGCTGCTGATTACCCATCAGGTGGACTGGAGCAGAACTACTGCCGGAATCCGGATGGCTGGGTCGAAGTTTGGTGCTACACCACGGATCCCGACACTAGATATGAGGGATGTGACATACCAGCATGTGGTAAGACTCATTCTGTAACCTTAGATGTTTGCAACTTTTGTGTCAATGATCTCCTTTCATATACATGTATTTCATCTGGATAAACAAATACCATTAAGATTAAAAGGTAACAGGTACCTATTGTCATGCACTTCGTACATATTGTCGTCCACTTGTGGTCATGCACAGATGTCAAAGTGTATTATGCAAAAGCCAGTTGAGTTACAACATTGTTTTTTCGACCACGTCAAGCAAGCCATGGGACAAACATAGTGACTTTACCTACTCAGTAGTATTTTTCTGTAGATTACTTTGGCTGATTTATGTGCAACTCTTTCTGATCTAATAATATGTTCTTCAGGGAGTCTCAGCACTAAGACGGAGAAAGACTCAAGTGAATGAAAATAGGTCACCTTAGCACAATACTTCGTTCTTTGATGACCTCAGTATGAATGCATGTACATGCTCACATGGCCTTAAACAGGAGGAGAAAAAGTTACAGACCATGCAGTGTCTTAAAGTAATAGGGCTTGCACTTGGTGGCAATGTCATGGCTGAGAAGAATGTGTCTTAACTTCTCTGAAACCCTTATATACAGGTAATCTGTAATTGTAATCAATCATGTTAACTGTCTTGGTGATAATTACGAGTTTGTTGGAGGTTTCTTGGATTCATCAGAAGGTTTGAGGGTTTTGTTGAAAGTCCTAGGTGCACTAGGTTGGTATCCACATTTGGATGTTCCTTGAATTTGGCTTCAACCAATTGAAAGTAATCTTGGTTTCCATTCCGTGAAACAGTTCTTATAATACCAAGCGTATGTTCCAGTGGTTGGTTCCACCTCAATATTGCCGTCATTCTCCACATGAGTTGGGCATCCAGAAAAGGCAGGCTGTGTTGTTATGACTCTCCTGAGAGTACCTGATGTATTGTTGATGTGCTTGAAAAGTTGTGAACCAGTTGGAGGGAGTGATGTCAGGGAAGCTGTTGATAACATTATTTCAAACTTCCCCATTTACCAATTAACCATGATGGGTGACACAGGTGAAGGGTTGCACAACCATGTAACTGTTTGTTGAACCTCCCTATAGGGTCGGTCGGGTATCCGGAAACACAACAGTATATGTCATCGTTTTGCAACAGGTCCTGAACTTTTGTCATGTAATCGTTCCATGTCCAAAATACGGACCTTTATTGGATGGAAGAATGAAGATGTCTGGGTTCATGGAAAAATTTTCTATCACGGCTTTCTATTCCTCATGGGTGAATTGTTACTAGCTGGGAGTTTAGAAATCTTCAAGGATGTGGCTGTTTTTGTGCATTAAGCCTGCTTGTTGGTGTGGTAGACGGGCTCTGTGTTTGGCTGGTTCAGTTTCTGTGACATTGTCCTCAACAGTCAGGCTTGTTAGACCAAACTGCAAATTCATATCTTTGGAAATTGAGACTTTTGACAAAACATGACACTTAACCTTCACCTGTCCTGTTATTCTTGTTCTTTTCTACAAAGGTGCTGATTGGCTGGAGAGATCCCCTGATTGGCCAATTGATGCAACACAAACGCCGTGGCCTGATGCTGCTGGTCCCCACAAAGTTCTAGACGGGAACTATTATTCTCACTGGAACCCCGGTGGTCGTGGCCCGTGGTACATCATCTTCGACCTCGTCGTGCGCTACACTCTTTCCAAGTTTAGCATTACCAATTGCGGAGACACAACCCACGACATTTCAACGTTCCAGCTACAAGCATCGGCCAGTTCTGACCCGTACAACTGGGAAGACGTGGTGACAGTGACAGATGTGGCAACTACATCAGAGATACAGGAATTTGGAGGCTTCTCAGCCACGGGTCGATTCTGGAAACTCAACATCACAAAAACGCATGGGACATGGCAGCCTTGGCTACGTGAAGTCAACTTCTTGGGAGAAAGAGCAGGTAGGTTGATTCTGGTTCAATTGCACTTTGGTGGCCGGCCCAATATCCTTTATAGGAAGGGGCCGTTAAAGCCCCGGACAGCGGAGTTTGCGTTACACAGACTAGTAGGTATTAATGATACATGTAGCATACAACATGATGTAGACTACCTACTACCTACATGTAGACTACCTACTAGAGTCTTACATAAACCATAAACACATGATCCTGGCTTACTATTGTCAGTGAGAGAAGATGATATGCAGCAAGTGACAACATGATTATTATAAAATTTATGCATGATTGACATTTTGTGTGAGGCTTTACATAGATTCTCATCATGTTTGTGTGCGGAAGTGTATTAATTTTTTTTAATGATCATTCTACAATTGAGTCTTTTTCATGGAGTTCAAAGACAATCATGTTGGTTATTTTAGACCAAGCTATCATAATTTCCCCAGAATAGTATGTTCCATTCACTATCGAGGAGTTCCTAATGAACTGATCAAATGATCTTGTAAGTGTGTACTACTAGTCCAATTTTGACTGTATTTTTGTGGTGCCTGGTTACATCGTCCTGACTATGTGTATGATCAAAGAAGTAAATAATGATAGTAACTTGCTTTGGTTTATGCAAGTTCTAGCCATATAGGGCCTTATCTGGGCGGAATTCATTATAATTGTACATGACCAAATGGTTTGAATGTTGGGAGAGCTATGTATAGTATAGTGACCATACTTAATGATAGTATATATAATGGCAGCTTTCGGTATCTGTGAACCTGAATAAGCATCAGCCTGTAGATAAAACGGTATACATGTATACCTTCAATGATATTGGTCTGCTTCCAACAAGCCTCAGCTACATGTATGTAGTGATCATTCTATTCATCAGCTGCCTTTCAGGCTAGTCTGCAGGGTGGAGTGGATAGTAAATTTGCATTTTGAGTTATTCTGTAAGCCAACCTTGATGGTCCATTACTCCTCAGATTTTGTCTGTATTTCATTCTCTGGACAGAGTCATCATGGCTGCATGATGTAGTCGGTTGGTATACAGTACATACTCCCAAATCTGTGGCTATTCTGGTGGGACAATATAATAAAATCATTATGTTTTGCTATTAGACATTTGGCTAGTTTTTAGATTGACTCATGAGTCTTGGTACTGAGTACGTTAAATTTTGTACCATAGTTGCTGTTGGAGTTGGAGCATGGAGTTTTAGTTCAATGTTCCTATGGTTCAAGGTTACAAGGGGAGAGGTGTTGATGATATGAGATAGGTCAACTTAGCAAGGTGCTTAAGCCTCATTGGTCTAAGGCATTGTTCACAGTGAGAAGGGTTTGCCTTGGTTAGCGTCTTTCAACTGTAAGGAGAATAGCTGACTGATAGATATGTTTATGTTGCACAATTCACGCTGTTCAGTGTGACTCTTGGAGACCTATCACCAAATGTTCTGACTTCCAGTATATTGTAATTCATCATTTCTCACCCAATGTAGGACCACTTGGTACCAGTAAAGATTTGAAGGTTTTCATTTCAAAAATGATTCCTACAATTCTATATATAACATGGCTCGATTTTACTCATTGTTAACACAACTTGGACTAATGTGAAAGCAAGGCTTAAGCGACATTGCAGTTTAGCTGACATTTTGCTCCTGGTGTATTCCAAATGCTTTTGTTTCAGGAGCAGACACTTGTGGACTGGCAACATTTCGGCACGTCCCACAAACTGACTGCGTGGGATCGGAAATATCCATCCACTACGGTGTGACTCTCCAGTTCTGTGCAGACGCGTGCTGTGCGGCCTCGTCATGCCTGTCCTTTCAGTACAACACCGGCTCCAACTGCTATCTGAAGACAAAACTCTGCTCTGATGAGGAGAAAATGAATGCAGCAAGCGGCAACATGTATGATTGGTCTTTAGTACCAACCCGAGGTTTGTTCAGATTCTCGTCATTTGACATGAGGGAATCTTGGCTCTGGTTGTAAAGCTTCACAAGTGCATTGCTGTTGAGCATTACATGTATATCTCCAGATTTCTAGATATCAGCAATCTGATTATAAACCAATGATAACCAGAATTCTGCATCTTGTATCTTCAAGTTGTATGTTGTTATTCATCGGCATCCCTCCTATAATATTGTTGACAATTACAGTCAGTATTTGGACCTTCCCCTCAAAGAACTAAATGTTTAAAGAAAGTTGGATAATCCAAAAAGAAGATGAACTAGAGTTTCATGATCTCATACTTAAAAAAAGCCATGGATCACCTTTATGCCTGATAATTATACATTATATCTCAACTTGTTGAATTGGCACTGTTATTAATTTCACAGAGAGCATATAGTTTATGTCCTTTTATATCATAGCACCGAAAGTTGTTTTTGCTTTTCTGGTCAGTTGCAACTGAAGGCCCAAGGAACATAGCTTTTGGCATGCCTGCTGCACAGTCAAGTACTTTTCCAAGATTCCCAAGCTCTGCTGAGTTAGCTGTGGATGGGAACAGAGATGGCAACTATGATGCGGGTGATCCTTGCTTCCATACTAATAAAGACACAAACCCCTGGTGGCGTGTGGACCTCGGCTTTTCCAGACCGATCGACCAGGTTGTCATCTTCAACCGAATGGACAGTCCCTGGAATCGGCTTGATGGCTTCAATGTCTATGTTGGAGACAACGAAATAATCCAAGAAAATCCATTGTGTGTGGCCAATCAGCCAGTGCAGACCAAGAAAAGCAACTATACCATCAGCTGTTATGGGCTGATGGGGCGATATGTGGGGATTCTCATACCAAGAAAGGAGTACTTGCATTTGTGTGAAGTTGAGGTGTATGAACAAGGTACATATGCAGCCCTTTATCTTGGAGTAGAGTTAGATTGTCCCATAACTTTTTACGCAGCAGGCAGTAAAATGTTCCAGTAATCTTGATATTATTTTTAGTTTTCATGTTAAAAAGAAAGTAAAGTTATCCTGATATCACTATTCCTCAAAATTTGTTCCATTATGTAATACTGGTTGATAGCAGAAATCAGCAAATGCATTATAAGGATCTATATTCAGATGATAGTCTAATCTCGATTCCCTATCTGGAATTCTCTTTGAAGCCAAAGACTGGTCCAGGAGCAATCTTGCTTTGGGTCAGCCAGCTGAACAGTCAAGTACCGTTTATGGCGGTGATGCAGACAGAGCTGTGGATGGCAACAGAGATGGCAGCTTTTATGGCGGATCTTGCACCCATACAAATGATGGGAGCAACAATTGGTGGCATGTTGACCTTGGTGTCAGCTATTTTGTCGATGAGGTGGTGGTCTTCAACCGGCTGGACTGCTGCCACGCACGGCTGGATAATTTCAGGGTGTACGTCGGGGATAATCCAGCGGTGACCTTGAACTCGCCATGTGGCACTCAACAAAGAGTAACAACAAGACAAGTGGGCTACCCAGCGGACTGCAGGGGCCTGAGGGGTCGATATGTTGGGATCCACCTCCCAGTTCAAGGATCTCTGACAGTGTGTGAAGTTGAGGTATATGGAGGTGGGCTGTTTGACTTGCCGTTTGCACCTCTGTGACTACTACTAGATGGGCACACTTAATGCAAATGTATCAGGCTTCCCTGTCAAGATTACAGTGAAACATCCACGTCTACATCCTTGTCATAGCATCTTTTGTTGTCATCTACATAAACATTCATCCTGGTTTGCACAACATTGACTACCTCAGTAATTTTAATAAGTGTTATTCATTTCTTGATGCACAAGATAAAACTATGCCATTTGGAATTATTATATGGAATGATGTCCACACAATGGCTGGATGATATCAACTGGGAAAGCCTGCAAAGTCATCTAACCCTTCATCCTGCTGTACACAACACTGACTACCTCGATAGCTAAGTTGTAAAGAATGTCAGACTGCCACAGGAAGTACTGAGATTGGTTGCTCAGACTTGGTACTAGTAATTATTATGGTACATGGTGTATGTTTTGATTAAATGCTACCTTAATACGGTGACAACAAGACTGCATGCTATAACAGTATTACAACCCAGTCGCAAGTCTGTATTGGTACTCATTGATTTCTTAATCTTTTAGAAAAACCAACTAAATTCTGCCTTCGGGACACGTTCTCGTAGCTGAGCACAAAAAGTAGATTGAATCTGATTATTAAATGATTATCATTAAATGACACAGATTCTGAAGTTCATCCCTTTTTCAGAAATTGACCGTTCCAGCACAAAGGGCACTGAGTTCATCCTAGCATTCCCGGAGAATCTAATTTACTCATCAGAACCGGGCGCTATCGGAGATAAGGCTACCATGTTGTTCATCACTGGTACAAGGTCCACGCCTTCTTCAGTCGAAGTTGCCGTCCCTTCCACTGGCTTTAGCTCCTCCATCAGTGTTACATCCAGTGAGGTCAGTAATTTCTCTTCTTCTTGTCCCACCACAATTTTGGGTCATTATTACTTGAATGTCTCACCTCCAAAGGAATGTTTTTCAAAGAGTAAATGTTAAATGAGCAGACTGAAATGAAGTCAACTTTGGGTCAGATTATATGTATTAGCTGACCATAACAGCAATAGAATTTTTCCTATATTCACCTGCTTAGGAGTTATAATGTTAGGTATACTCGGTAAATGAAGTATATATAAATGATTATTAACCATTTTCAGAACTACTAAGTTAACTGTTAAATCTATCACTCTAGTAGTAAATGACAAATGAACAAGGCATCATGAGAAGATTCAATCTAAGTACATGCATGATATCTTGAAGGTTTTCCTAGACCAGTAATCAAATTTCTAAAAGAGACACATACAATGTGTGGAGAATGCCGTAATTCACTTTAAGTTCACGGTAGCAAAATTTCATGGTGTAAGAAAAATTGTCATTTTCACTAAACTTTAACTTCATGGTGACAGCAAGTGATTTACAGAAATTATGTGTGGAGGAATCATAAATACGTTTTTTCACGGTGATGATAAGTTCATGGTCCAGAGGTGACAGTGAAAACAGTGAACATAAAGTTACAGTGAAGGAAACAAGAATTCTCTGAGCTTTGTTTTACCTTCACAGGTTGCTGTTGTTGAACTGCCCCGAGGCGGTGTGGAACTGAAGGGAAGCCAGACGGGGAAAGAAGCCGTCTCAGTCACAGCTGACAGCCCTATCATGGTGTATGGCATGTCTGCTGACACCTGGTCCACAGATGCTTTCCTGGCCCTGCCAACAGACGTCCTTGGAACTGAGTACTACGTCATCTGCAGCACACCGTCAGGAACAACAAAAGTTTACCCCTCAGGTATTTGCCTTTTCTCATTACTGATCATACCTATATTGTATGCAGCAGTTTTGTTTTCTTCATTGCAATAATCCTTCCAGCATGGTTGATTGATAAAGTTTAAGAACTCCCAACATACAAAACATGACCTATTCAAAGCTGCAGTGTGCACTGTCAAGCAGGAATTGAACTTGACTACCTATGGCTACAGATAATCTTATGTGATGTGCTGAATATCAAGCACAATAATTGAAATGTGGAGGAAAATGCCCTTTAACTTATAGTATTTCTTGGAGAATATTCATGCTAAGATTGATTGGACATTCCGACATGACTGTTGGAGGAGTGGCCACTTGGTTATTTAATATGATGATAACACAATTTTCAGAGTTTGTGGTGGCTGGCACCCAGGATGGAACCACTGTGAACATTGTACCAACCCAGGAGGTAGAGTTCGATGGCCAGCACTATCCAGCCGGGCAGACATTTACCATCACATTAGACAGAATGGAGAGTCTACAAGTTCAGAGTGACGAGGACCTGACAGGTAACATTTACACACCAGTACACTTTTGTTAACAGGTATCCTTCTAACCTATTGGGGAAGGCTGAAAAGGGCATGATTTTCACCAGCAGTGCCCAATGATTGAGGACTGACATTTAGAATACAGGATGGGGTCAAAGGTATGTTCAATGTACAAAGGACTCAACTCACTAGATTCCCCTTATTTGTTACCTCCTGTTCATAACAAAAATTCTGATGTAGCATCAGATTCCCACTGAAAATAACAATTGCAAACTTTCCAATGTACAGTGTATTTCACCTGGCAGTAATAATCCTTATATGTAGTGGTATTTTCCAGATTTTTCCATGAGCTGCATTTTCTTGAATAAGACTTGCCTCAGCCTTTAGTAAGTCAGTTGTGCTTTTCAGGGTCTAAGATCACATCCAGCAAGCCAGTCGCTGTACTCAGCGGTAATCTTGCAGCCATGATTGGACAGGGTGCGACAAGTAAAGACCATCTCGTGGAGATGGTCCCTCCTGTGGAAACTTGGGGCACAGAGTTTGCACTTGTGCCAATGGTAGGGAGAAAGGCTGGAGATCTGTTCAGGGTCCTGGCTTCCCAAGACAACACACAGGTGCAAAGAAAATGTTTTACCTTTTTTCATGTATACACAGCACGCTATCCATTAGGAGTATTTTTTGTCCAAAATGAAGCTGCATTAATTTTTTGGAGAGGTAAAGGGGGAGAGGAAGCAAAAGAGGGAGGGAGAAAGAGAACATTTAAACCATATACATGTACTCTCCAGGAGATCGGTAAGCTGTAAGCAGTAAGATAGTCAGGGCAGGCCCAACAAAATTTGAATTGTAACTGTGTGTTTGTACTTGCAGGTTGACCTGACAGACCATCTGGCCCCTATTATCCTGAATGCAGGGGAGTTTTGGGAGTTCAATATGCCTTCAGACCAATACAAGTACCTCACTGCTAGTAAACCTGCCTTAGTCGCACAATACAGGTAAGAAAAACGTCCAAATGCACCCAGATTTAAGGATAGCTTTCTGCTTAGCATGACGTTGCAGTAATAGTAGACTAATACAATTACATTTGGGTGATGCCCCAAGAATCGAAAAGCTTTTACTTGAATGTATACTCATTATTGTGTATGTTTTAGGGCTCATTAATCCACCTGTCTTCACTTTGAACTCAGGGAATAATGCTCGAGACAAAGCAAAATTGCTAGGAGGAATATCATAGTGAATAATGATGGGGAGCTCGGGTCAATGAGAATAGATTTTAGATGTTAGCTATTACTGATATTTCAATGAGATCTGTCCTTGGTGCTGAAATAGAAACTGCTGGCATAGAATTTCCTTGATATTATTTTATCCTTGTTCTCTGTGCAAGGGGGGTGTCCCTCTGGTGCAGTGGTCTGCGCTTCTGTTACTAGCCACATGATGGTTCAAATTACTTGGACCAGAAGGACCGGGGTTCAAGTCCCGGGTAGGGCACCTCTGGACAAGAGGTGCATTGAGTCACACCAAAGACTTTATAAAAATGGTACATACTTCTGAAACAGTATGGAAGTTAAACACACTCCACTGCCAGTGGACTAGCCCCCTGCTGCAGTGATTGCACCACAGTGTGGCCCAGGGCTATGAAATGGGGATGGGCACCGCCCTATACACCTTATGGTTTGGGAGGATTTTAACTAACTCTCTGTGCAAGAAATAGGAAGTATGTTTAAAAAATACAATGTTGAGTCATTCAACTGTGTTAGCTGCTATCATACATTTCAATCCTTTTTTAACCACCAATTCTGTGTGCTTGTTCATACTTTGCAGCAAGTCACAAAACATTGACGCGTCGGCGATTGAACCCTTCATGATGATAGTACCGTCTTTCAGCCAATTTGCTGCAAGATACACGTTTGTTGCGGCAGACATCACATCTGAGAACCCCATGATTCATCACGTGAACATCGTCATTAAGGCTTCACACAAATACGGACTTCGTATGGATGGCACACCACTTTCCTCGGATATAACATGGGCAGGGATACCAGGAACAGACTTGTCTGCTGCACACATCCCCATCACAAGTGGTGCCCACGTCTTGAACCACGCTTCTCCTCTTGTCGTTTTTGGGATTTCTGTTTATGGCTACAATCAAGAGATGCCACTGTGGTCCTACGGTTATCCTGGAGGGCTCAACTTGAACATGTCGTGCATCAGAACTCTGCAGATTGCTGGCGATGGTGTTGACAATGACTGTGATCAGCTATTTGATGAGGAGATTCCAAATGGGATAGATGATGATGGTGATGGGTGGACGGATGAAGATGTTCCAGCTACTGGTCAGTGTAAACATGATGTCCTACTTACAGATCTCTTGTGTTTCTTTTAATGGAAATGGGTCAACATTACTCAGTTTGATAAGCCTTCAGAATGGTGCAGGGTACCGGTGTACAATAATTTGTTTAAAATCAAATTATTCTTTATATATTTCACTACTAAGTCACCTGTATTGTCAAGAACATTGTGGAAACTCAAGCAAACAAGTCATGTGTTGCGCGAAAAATAGCTACTCAAGCAACTGGATAAAATTTTGAAACAGACGTTTCATACAGCATCCGCTATCTTTCGTCAGTGACCTTGTCATGTGTTGAACATGCATTTTACATTCTACTTGATATATATCTTTGACAGTGATGTGGATTTTGGTAACTCCTTTTCCTAAGATATGACTTTAAGTATCCAGCAAGGCAGATGATTACTCTTGAAAAACTAGGCAAACTGCAAAGAATATCTGTATCTGTATTCTATATAGCCACCATTACGCATAACACAACAGCTTCACAGGCACGTGGCGTGGCAGCAGCGGGTCATATTACACCGAACTGTCTATTACACCCAGTCTTTGCATATTTGACTGCAACATTTCTTTGAAGCTACTTAGTGAGGATGCTCCTACAGTACTTGATGACAACAAGTTTCATTCTACTATGGAATAAAGGAAAGAAAAGAAAAAAACTAAGATTCATAAATATTTAAGGCCTCAATCAATCAATCAATCAATCAATCAATCAGTCAAATGGTTTTTATGGTCAACAAAACTCTTGCAGCCAGAGGCTGAATTGCGGTTTGTTTTACAAAGCACACAGCCACAATTAAAACAAGTTCAAATCCCAAGTACATGTTAAGTTAAAACAATAGAAAATGTGCTTGGTCACGTGCTTCCACTTTCGAATATACACTTTGGGGTTTTAAAATATACAACATTATCATACAATCTTACATTAAATACATCTTATTTGTTGTGGTCAGCATTTTCAGTTCTACTGTTTACTAGGGTTGTCATGTATGGTTTGCTACTTCTTTTATACTGGTCAGTTCTGGGTTTTATTTGGTCGAGTTGTTTGCTGGAGCGTGTGGTTCGATCAGTCACATGCCCTCGCATCCATGGCAGCCAATGCCGGAAGTCTGGTGACCGGAGGAGTTCCTTTGCAAAGTTCAGACAAAGGTGGTCTCTTCGCTGATCTAGGGTAGGTATGTTCAGTACCCTGCACTCCTCAGGGTATGATGTATACGCTGAACGGAGTATAATTTGACGCCCGTTTTTCGATGAAGTCGGTCCTGCACCGCTCACTGAGAGTAAGTCCAGGATGCTAGGCGGGTGCTGCATACTCACAACTTGGGCGAACAAATGTTGTGTAGCAGGTAACTAGGTCATCCTAGAGAGGTCGAACTGACAGAGTTGTTTTAGCATGAAGAGCTTTCGATTGCCTTGTTTGACAGTGTGGTCCACGTGAGTATTCCAACAGAGATCGGCCTGGATTTGCAGACCAAGTAGTTTTACTGTCACCATCTCTTCTAGTGGTTTGCTGTTGATGAACAGTGGTGGCAGCAGGGGAACTGTTCTCGTAAAGAACACATACATGACCTTACACTTTCTTGGGTGAAGTCGCATTTTCCTGGATGATGCTCATTGATCGAGGTTGTCAAGGTCAGTTTGGATGGTTGAGGCGTCCCTGATCGCCCTGCTTTCTGCTAGGTTGAGATCATCAAAAACCTTCCACCCCCTAGCTTGGGAGTTATCACATGCACGATTCATAAGGGCGAGGAATATCTGTTTCCTAGAAAAGAGAAAGGAGCATATCCATATGACCTAACTTCAGTAAGCTTGAGACAGCTAGGGTATGTTCCACCTTGTCGAATGCCTTTGTGAAATCTGTAGTAACCAATGTTGTTATTGTTCCCCACTTGCCAGTTGATAGGATCTGTCCTCAGTGCTGAAATAGAAGCTGTAGTCACCAACTTTCTGCTTTTTAAAGTCCATGATGTTGAAAAATGACATGCTTTCCCATCACTCTGTTGCAAGAATTTAATTTGTGTTGTGATGGAACCTGAGCATTCTGCTTCCTTTCATGTTTATAGGCTGTGATAAACCAATGGGGATGGAGTCAGGATTCATACCAGATGGAAGTATCACTGCTTCATCCGAATTTGATCATTCATTTAGGGCTTCTAGAGCAAGGCTCAACACACAAAATGATGAAGGGGGCCGTGGATCATGGGCTGCTAGACAAAGGAACATCAATCAGTGGCTACAGGTAAGGTAGAGGAGACAACGATGATTCTATACCGGCACAATTCCAAATAGCCACAAGATTACAAGCATTATTCTGAAATCAGCACAGGAAAGTTTATGCAGTCTACTATTGATAGATGGACCATTAAACAGCAACTTGGGTCTACTTCTCTGAACCGATAATATGCACTTCTTGTTCAGCAGTTTGCAATTTTGCACCTTGCGATTTTGACATGGATGTCAGAGTGTAGTTCCTTCTATCTTCTCTGTTGAGTACCTACAAAGGTATATAAGAGGCTGATGTGTAATGCTCTGATTTTCAAAAGCTTTTGGCTCCACACACCAGTCAGTCGCTAAGGTAAAATCCCAATCACTAAGGGGGTATCAGATTACCGGGGCGCCCGCGAGCTCCTGTGAGCCAATGCCCGGGAGCCTGTGTCATACATAGTTTCAAAACGGTCCTCTTGTTCAAATGAAATAAAATATCTGTTGCGTATGCCCCATATGTCAGCGTTTTGATTCCTGTAGAAAAATCTGGGTGACTTTAGCCTGGAGCCTGATGAATCCCTCATTTAGAACAGGAAAATCAAAACCATACAACTGATTTTACTTAGCCCCATAATTTACTGAAAATCTTTTATTTTTGCAGTTTAGAGAACGTAACCATAAAATACAACTTTTTGTCTTAGGATCTTTTATATTTCGAACTAGAAATATTCCTATGATCGGGAAAAAGCAAAAAATTGATTATACCTTTCAAAAACCATATTTCAACGGTGCCTGCGTTTTCGGAAAATCCCCAAGACAAAAACCTTGGGAAAACCGTTGGCTTCATTTTAAGTCGGCAATGAGGTAAATTGGACGCTTTTTGGTCCCGATCTAAATATGGTGTTTGCATGCATGTCATACCGCACGGACAGGGGGAGGGGTAACTAATATTGGCATAAACAATCCTTGAAATGTTCACTTCAAAAACAATGGCGTCAGTAGCTTCTTTACATGTTGAGTAACGACAGCAAACTGTCAGCAAAGATGTATTGTCCAGAAAAGGGTTTGTATTTGTGAAAAAGACGGTCATTGTTCTGATGTGAGGCACCCAGGGAGAAAGGCCAATGCTAGCACGGGTTTTCAGTGGATACTTGCATATGACAGGTGACCCCAAATCAAATACACATTCTTTTCGATCTTATGTCAATCATGTCTGATTGAACGTGACTGCGCCAATTGAAACCCTCCTTTTGTGATTTGCCACAGTCTAGCATTTGTTGTCACTTGTTGACAGGTTGACTTGGGTAGGGTGCACACCATCAGTGGTGTCATCACTCAGGGTCGGCATGATGCTCACCAATGGGTCAAGTCATACAAGCTGCAGCATAGCACCTTTGGGAATCAGTTTACTACAATTGTAGACCCATCTACTGGCTCAGACAAGGTATGTCATCTATATCTGCCATAATGGTAAACCTTTTGCAAGTAAAGTCATATACTTATAGTGAAGATTGATTAAACTAGAATGTTAAGTTTTGTTGAAACCGACAACCTTCCCTCGATATGGATACAAGGTCATCTCAAAATCTCAGATTTGATGACACTATTGATGTAATATTTCAGAATAAAATCTGAAATCTACCAATTGCGACTGCGAGTTCCTCTGTCATTTTTATAAAAAATTGTTTTCATCAGCTAACGTTGGGTAACATTAATTCGCGGGGTACTTGAATTCGCGATTTTTCGAAAACGGGGTATTTAGGGATATGTGCTGGATACAACATCAGTAATACCGCTAGAAATGCAAACTTGACACTGGCTGAAAAGCTTCGATAACCATGCATTAGAAGTTGGCTACGTCAAAAACTCTCCGTCCCTTATTGTCACAGTCTGAGGGCTTCGTGGGAGATTTATACTACATAGTTGTTCGCTGGTTTATAAGACAAATGTCACATCCGCTTCCTGCTCAACACAATAATTTACAATAAAACTTATTAGAATCTCTTTTGCTAACCTACAACTGGACTCTAAGTGTGATTAATCATCAAAACGCCTCTTTGTTGCTACAACCAATGGCTATGGCACTATGGTGAATTTTCCCGCCGCCATATTCGTTACTCAGAATCCTGCTATTCGGCAGACGACAAACGTTTGCGAGGAACACTTTTTTGTCTAAATGTTGTGTATGATAGTGGACTGATGGCGATATTTTCCTCAAAGTTTGCTCTTAGCACAAGCAGAAACACGTGGACATAGTAGTATTACCATTTCTACTGCATCCTGCTAACGCCCCAATGAATAATGTACAAATTTCCATGACGGTGGGGGTGAACTTTGAGTGACGTTCTACCGACTCAACACACGGGTTGTTCCCGAAGGCCTAATGTGTGCGGTACGGCCGTTTTTTCGTGTATTTTTTTTACTTGGACACGTCTATATCCATAGCACTCTCCTCAAGCCAAGGATGGAACGAATAGCTGCTGTATAAAATGTAATTAGCGGTAAGATATTCAAGACGAATCTTCTCTCCCAAATTAATGTTCCCCCCTGTCCGACAGCACCGTCATTGTGCGTGCGGCGGACAGTAGCTTCAAGTTGAAATATTATGGTGTCAGCACGACTAGAGACAAAATCTACCATATATATGATTAGTGCAAAGATAGTACATGATACTGACAGAATAATAGAAAAAAAGGATGGTTTATTGTTCTGCTAGATTGATTTCAGTCAACCATTATCGGAAAAATCCCGAATTTATGTTACCCAACGTTACATATTAAATTCAATTGATATGTGCTGTTTCACCACAGAGTGTTTCTATTGCTTCTGATTGATTCTTGAATGAAGATCGGTAAACTACACTCTAAATATAATCATATTCCCAGATTTTCTCAGCAAACAATGACAGAGACACTGAGGTAACAAACCTCCTGGATGAGCCGGTCCCCACCCGGTATGCGCGCTTCCTGCCACAGACATGGCATAGCTACATAAGTATGAGGGTGGAAGTACTTGGCTGTCCAGGTGAGTACACATGTCTGTATATGATCTAGTTCTAGTTTGTAGTCTGCAAACTCCCTGGTAGGGATATCGCGCAGACGGAGGACTCTGGCGCAGCTGCAGTGTCCGGGCTATGAGTGTGATGACAGCAGCCTGCTCTTGAAGGTGACCAGTGAGGGGCTATCTACAACGTGGGCGGAGAGGTTGTTCCGCTCGGGTATTGTCCTGGCGAAGTAGGCAAATTTCGTAGTGTCAGACTTGGGTTGAAGGGTTCTGTACTTATGGGCGTGGTTGGCACGGGCACGTGTGTGTGCTGGGGTGAGACGAGTGAGTAGGATAGCAACAAGACCATTTGTGATTTTGTACATCATAACCAGACGTGCGTCCTGGCATCTTGACTGGAGTGACGGCCAGTTGAGGTCCCGAAGGAGCCCTGTACCGCTGACATCTTGAAAAGGTGATAGTCACCTGTTATGTCATTCCTTCCACAAATGTGGTAAATATAAATAGACAAATAGACATCTTGTGGTCATGAAGCGGGTAGCACGTCTGGTGACCATCTCCAGTGCATCGATGTCCTTTTGCCAAAAAGGAGCCCAGATGACTGCCGCATACTCCATAGACGAGCAGACAAGGCCGAAATATGCAGTCTCACGGACTTGTCGAGGGCAGAAGCGGAGATTCCTACTGATAAAATTAAGTGTATGGTTGGCGCGTTTGACTGTTGAGTTAACATGAGCTGACCATTTTAAGTCATGGCTTAATGTGACACTGAGATACATATTGCCTCTCCTGTCTGTTGGAGTAACTTGCCGCACATCTCGTACATCCTGGTGAGAGGGTTCTTATTTTGCGTAATGGACATCGTGTTACATTTCTTGGGGTTAGCAGCAGCTACAGTGTAGAAAGCCATCAGAGCAAGACAGTATACAGCTTATGTTGAGAATGGACCAGGATTGTAGGGGTGTGAAATTATGAGGAAATGGGTAGAGGAGAATGTACAGTTGAGTGATAGTTTGCTTGAGGAAGAAATAAACATGTACTTCAGCAACGTAACACAACACAACACAACACATCCTAGTAACATGAATAAATAGATGAAAACTTAAAATAAAACATAAAATAACATAACATGAAAATAAATCTTCACCAAAATTTACAATTCCTTGATCATGGGCTGTTGTTATTCACCACTAGAGATTATGATGTTTTAGTAGATGTGACTGAAATTTGTAAAATTAATTTTTTGTGGATAACAGAAAGATTATAAAATATAGTCCTGATCACCTTCTACATTTCAGGTGAAAGTCAAGCAATTTCAGGTGAAAGCCAAGCAACTGACCTTCGATGCCCACCTGAGTATAAGTTGCTCCGCTCAGTTTGCTACAAGGCGTTTGATGAACAGCTGAGCTTTCCTGACGCGGAGAAACGTTGCGTGGACGAGGGAGCTCTCCTTGCCATGCCACATGATACTGAGACTGATCAATTCTTGATTAGGTAAAATAACAGATTGACATTCCTGTTTTGTAATTTAGGAAACTGTAATTGAATGATCATTTGCAATTTGCATTTGGCCACTTGATTCACAACTTTATTTTCTGCCAATACATGTACATGTATGACTGATACATACAATTATGCATATGATACATGTAGCTTTGTCATGACCTGAGATAGCCAATTTTAACAGAATGATATACTTGAATCAGAGAACATTTCTATCTATCAATTTTTCAATCTTAAGAAAGATTTCTTTTCAATCTTTCTTTATTCATTTTCTTTTCAAATGAATAAACAGAAACAAAGTATGGCAGTTTACAACAAGACACATGTACCACGATATCAAAACATAAAATCCAGAAACAGTCATTTTGACAAGCAAAAACAATGTTTCACCACCAGTTTATCTTATCCTATATGAGGGTCTGCATGCCCTTTTTCGTGAAGCGTTACGAGCGATTTTAATTCACCGTTAATCGTTACCGGCCGACCTGAATTTACCGTTAAGCGTTATCGGTATATTACTCGTGAAGCGTTACTGGTCGTTTTAATTCCTCGTTAAGCGTTATTTGTCATCCTGAATTCAACGTTAAGCGTTATTGAGTAATTCCTCGTTACGCAGGAAAACGCATTTCAGTGGGTCAAGATTTCAAAATTTTCTCCAAGAAGCACACGGCTCCTGCGAAAATATGTCGGTAGGGCATAAAATTTCAAGCTGAAACACTTCTATTTTTCACTCTACTAGCAAAGTTTTCGCCTCAAAATTCAGGAAATTAAGCATTCCGCGGTTCAGGATTTTAAGATTTTCCCCGGGTGCATGCCGGGGCTCCGTCGAAAAATATTGTCAGGAGGGCGTCGACCCCCAAAACTCAAAGCTGAAACTCATCTGTATTTTTTCACAGACAGAGATATCGATTACCAGTAATATTTGCCGATCGAAATGCAAGGAATAGCGTTTCAGGGTGTCAAGAATTGTCCCCGGGAGCATGTCGCAGCTAGCTCCGGCGAGGTCTGGAGGGCGTGACGCCTCTCAAAAATCAACCTGAAACTCTTCTGTATTTTTTTTCAAATAGAGATGTCATAAAACTTAGCTTACCCTTCAGGAAAATCCCCCCCTCAGAATGCAGGAAATAGCATTTCAGAGGGTCAAGATTTCAAAATTTTCGTCGCGCCTTCGGCGCTCGTCATCGTGATCAGGAAATTTCCTGTCGCCGCCGAATTTAAAGGGTTCGGAGCAAACATGCGAGAATGGCATAGCGTAATAGGTCTCTTGCCACAAGATAAGGACGACTAGTGGCAAAAAAACGTCGTCTTCAGGGGTATCTCATGTTCTAAAAATGCTGAATTTACCGTTAAGCGTTATCGACCGGCCTGAATTTACCGTTAAGCGTTATCGGCTTGCCTGAATTTACCGTTAAGCGTTGCCAGGACCCCCCCATGCAGACCCTCCTATATGTTGCATCTATCAGGGGACATTTTGTAAGACAATGTACATGCTGCGTCATATTGACCATATTTCTAACTTTCACAAATTGCATTTTTTTTTTCCACAGCCTGAAGAATTCTGTGAACCCTGACTCAACATTTTGGATTGGGCTGAGTGACCAATCAGAGCCGGGATTGTTTAAGTGGAATGATGGTACAAGGTTGCAACCCAGCTCCACCAAATGGCATCCAGGAGAACCTACCATCACTTGGAGTGGTGAAAACTGTGTGCTTTACTTGAATAGTTCTTCAAATTTATGGATCGACGGGCATTGTACAACTGAGGTTGCCAGTTACATCTGTGAAGTACCAGGTATTTACATCTAATGTTCTTTATAGTTAATGATTGTTTGATAAATGTGTTCTTTGTGAAATTAGAGAATGTCTGCACCTGCTCTGTATGGAATCTTTCACATTCTCCTCTAATGTTTAGTTCTTTTTTACTTTGCCATCAGCCACTGGTCTAATGTCTAATTGATGTGTATTATTGATCAAACAGATTTTATGTAGAAGAATGTATGTTCTGTCTTCCATTGCATTACTAACGTTGTTTCACCTGCAAACCTTAAGCAGTAAAACTCCTCTTTTCCCCTCCTACTATGAAATTCAAACACAACTTACAGTCTGCCTATATTTCATATCTTTCATTTCATAATGATGTATGCAATGTATGATAAATACTGGAGGTCGAACTCTGTTATTGTTTCCCAATTCATTGACAGAGTAAGATACTAGGTAGATAGATATTTTACCAAGTCCTTCTATTGTCCATAGCACGCTGTCCGTTTATAAATGTGAGTGGTCTGCTTGGTGACAGTACCGGTAGGATGGGGACTTACCTGCTTACCGACATGGTCTCTGGTGATCGGCCAGTCTACAAACACCTGACAAATGATCAGTACATCTATGCCACTAATGACCCCAATCTCCCCCATCCTGTGGGATGGTACATTGGACCAGAAGTTGGTGCTTCACATGGTAAGAAACAACACAGTTCAGTAAAATTACACGAGTTAGTTTGTTTTAAGTAAAATGTCAAATTATATTCAAATATATGGGGCAGACATTCAGAGAAATTCAGACACAATTTCTAGTTATTTGTGATCATTTTTCTGACACCCAATTGGCTGTCTGAAATGGTTGTATATTGCTCATTTTGAAAGGTAAGCTTTATTGAATTGTGTATTTCTTACTGTAAAATTGTTACACGCTAGAATATTCTGGGCTTTTATGTGAGATAAAGGAGTTTATCAATCTTGAAATATTTTGGATCCATAGAATCAAATAATGTACTGGGTGCAAAGTTATGATTGGTCTTAAATAGGATTATTGTATTCTCTGAAGGGCTGTTAGTAGCAGGCCTAAATTTTCAGCTGGTGGTCTGTATCGCAGCACTTACTGTACAAAGCGGTGGGAGAAAGATTTTCATCGAGGTCCCTTTTTTTTATATTAGGCCATGCTTATGTTTTCACTTTTACTTTAAACAGTTTCAGTATGAGGCACCAGTTGAGCACATGATATGGGGTAAAATTCTCGGAGCTGGGCTACTTTTAGCAGCCGACTGCAATGATTATTTACTAAACGTTATACTTTTCAGGCTGCCCATCAGACTACACCTACACCCAAGGAAGATGTCTGAAGATCTACAAGGAGAAAATGACGTACTCCTCAGCAGTAGCAACCTGTGCTGCTGACCATGGTGTCGTCATGATGCCAACAAATTCTGAGCTAAATGGAGAACTTGCAACTGTAGTTGGGGAGGAACATGAAAACTATTGGATCGGATTGACTGACCCAGGGGATGGCAGGCGGTGGATTTGGACAGACGGGTCTGTGTTGGAGGATGGAGATTTTATGGACTGGAAGTACAGTTGGCAAAGAGAACCGAGCCGGATGTGGGGAAAGGTGGAGAACTACTGTGTTGCCATGTTGTACTCTAATAGTAAAAACTGGGAGCCCACAAGCTGTGACGACAGGTTTAGGTTCATCTGTCACATCAGTAAGTCAGTCATCATTAAATGTAAAAGTTAAAGTACTGATCATCATTTAAGGGACCAGATATTTTCTGGGTGCTGAGTACAATGGTGTGCAAACAAGGTGAATATGAATGGATATCATTGGAAGTAAGGAAACATACCAGGAGAATTTTCTTGCATTACGTGCTGACAGAACTAAGTACGCCAAAATCTGTGTTAGGAAATCTTACATGGAAATGTGTTCACTGAGTCTGTTTTATAACGAAAGTTTTTTTTAGTCACTTTCATGATAAAAGCTGTACAGTTTATTGCTTTCTGATCAAATGGTTCACCCAAACATGAAGTTTTGTGCCTCGACAAGTAAAATTATGTCAGATTACTCAAATCACTTGATATTGAATAAGTTACTCACATTGCATTTACACTATAAGTACATTATCTGCCAATATAATTTAGAGCTTACTGTGTCATGTTTTGATCATGTACTTATTGCACTGCTTGGATTCTGTGCAGGTATCATTTTTACACGTGCGACAAGTGCCCACCCTGCAAAGAAAGTTATGTGGCAAAGAAGAGCTAGCTATCAGATCACAACACTGCCTCAGCTTCAGGTTGACTGCCTTGGTAAGATCATTATCATTTTACCTCACTGTTTGACTAAATGTTTAAGTGGTTTAAAGACATGTAGCACCATGCCTCATATTCCTATCAGGTACCCTAAGACCACCACATTAAAAAAATGATGTTATCAAAGCTTTTCAAGAATATTTGAATAACAAGATATCTGAACTGTGTAATGAAAAACTATACTATGAGAGTTGACGTCCAAGTTTTATGACATTTTGGTCTCATTTACAAAACCAATTGAAATGTGTCAGATACAATTTCAAACTTAGTTTTGCCATTGTATCAAAAGTTAACTGGTCATGTTTCAAAAGATGCTTATTGTAACTTAGTTGTTAACTGCACAATAATGCCCTTTTCATTGCTTTTGATCTGGGATTTCTTTTATGACATATGATTTTATTTCCACATTTCATAGAAATTACTAGGACTTCCATGTTTGTTTGTTCCTAGCAATGTAGGTTTTAGATTGATGTATTGATAAAATGTTCACTTTTGCTTGAGCAGATACCGGAATATTATATGATACATTGATTTACTGTTGTTACATTTTTGCTTCATGTCCAGAAAACCATATAGGCTTGACAGCAGGGGTTGCTCTAAATGTCACTGCCTCGTCTGTGTGGCCTGATGCAGAATTCTGTCAACCTCATGAGAGTCATCTGAACTCTCCCAGCAGCTGGTGTTCTGATATCCCAGACAACCACCAGTGGTTGCAGGTAATGGCTGTTACAATCACTTCTTGTCCCTCAGCTTTTATTTTGCAGGTGCACTACAGTACCAAATGTATAAATATGTATAAATAGATGAAATAAACCAAATGCGGCATGCATGCAGGGAAGCGTGGATTCTAATTCTAATGCAAAACATCACTTCTGAACAGACTCGACCTCTGAAATTCTTTGTTTGACTTTTCTAGAACTCTCAATTCCTTGTTTTGGAAAAGTCTCCACATTTACAGAAAAGATTAGCAAGTGAACGTGTGTTATCTGCTCAGTTAAAAGCACTCAGCTAGCCTGCTGCAACCAAAACAATTAGCTTCTAAAAGTCTACTATTGTACCAAACATAGTAAATGACTCAGCAACATTATACATTTCCATGGTTAAGGAAATTAGCTTTTTCCTTACAAAAGTTTTTTGTCAAATAACAGAATTAATACCAAATGAATCTGGCTTGAAATAAAATTTCTGATCAAAGTGACTATTAAAACAGTAACTACCCTTACTACCGGAAGCTGGTTGCACATTGCAGGTGACAAGAAAGGTTTGTCTGCAAGTGGTTTTCATTGTTTTACAGGTGGATCTTTGGTCAGAAACAGCCGTAAGTGGAGTCGTCACCAAAGGTAGGGGGAACGGTGCTCCTTATGAACGTGTGACATCATACAAACTACAACTCAGCTCTGATGGGACAACCTGGACTACCTATACTGATGAATATGGTGTAGAAAAGGTAGAGTATCCCAGTAATACCCTTTTAGATACATTACCTTGTGACTAATGCATTGTTTCACAAAGTATCTTATTGAATTGTCTTTTAAAGGTCTTTTTGAGTGGGAGAGATGGATATTACATGTAGGACAGATCTGTCTTAAGTTACTATCCCTCTTGACAAATTTGTTGAGTCCCTCTTTTAGATAATTGATATATTTCTAGCTCTTCTGTCAATTTTTATTAGACAATGTATGCCTGTGGTACTAACTTTTTTGTCATGTTAGATTTTCACAGATGGCGTTTCAGTGGAGGCAAATGTTGAGGTACCTCAATTTTTTGAGAGGCCTGTTTTTGCAAGGTACATCCGCTTTTTACCGCAGACGTGGAACATCCATATCAGCATGAGAGTGGATGTGCTGGGACTTCTTCCCCAAGGTAAACTGGAAGGAATTCCATACAGTTTTACAGTTCTTCTCATCTCATTTCCCTGGTAATGTGATCACAGGTTATCTCGAACCAAAATAATACTGTGCTCAACTAATTTTGATTTCAATAATATGTTCAGTATTGAATGTTTACTATTGTACTAATGTTAACTGACAAAAGTATATGAGTGACCAGTTCAGAGATGAGAAAATTCTGATATGAATGGGAAAATTTTGGTCTAAATATGTTTTGACTGCAGACAATTATGGAATAATAACACAAGGGTGTTATTATTCCATGTACTATGTGATTGTATTATGAACTCTAAATTTGAACGACAGGTAACTTTTTTTCATATTTATTTAGTAAATTGTTTTTCTCCGTAGTGCTGAAAAGTTTGTGGTGGGGACTCTTGTAGAATTCAGTGATTTTAGTGACATCAGAAATCTTTTGCATTTGCTACAAACAGAAACAACCATTCAGAGATGTGCAGATCAAGCAACGACCCTTTCCTGCCCTGCAAATATGTCCTTATCCATTGTGGATGCCACATATGGTCGGCAATCTGTAGTCCCAACATGTGGAGGTTTGACTCGAAACACAGATTGCCAGACCCCAGGCAGCCTGTCTATTGTGAAGGAGTTATGTGAGGGGAAACAACACTGCTCAGTGGCACCTAAAGAGTACCTCGCTATCTTTGGAGATCCTTGTTTCGGAATCCAGAAATATCTTCATACGACATACCAATGTGTCAAAGGTATGAAGTACTGACAGGCATAAGCCAATATTATAGCATATTTCAGTTGATGCAATATGTTGAATTTATATTTCATTATATGGATTGGTACTTAATTTCAATGCCTTGATTCGTATCTTCAATAGTTTTTGACAAAACATTCACAGAAGTAGAATGACATCCAAGAAGTAACAAAAGCCTATTCCGCTAATAGACCATTAATCTGCATCAATTTACTTCCTTGAATGAGCCAAGGAGGTTGAAAGATAGAGCATGACAAAAGTTGAGAAGGAGATTGGACTGTTTTCCATACGTATTCATTGAGGACCCTTTTGCATACAAATGGCAGGTTGGAGTGAATGGTCAGTCTGGTCTGACTGTAGCGTCTTCTGTGGCGGTGTTGGCGAGCAGTCTCGTGTGCGCACGTGTGAGGGACAGTGCCAGGGAGAGGACATACAGACACGAACTTGTGGAGACTTTTCATGCGCTGGTTTGTGTTGGCTTTAGGCTCTGTCGTTTGACTATCTTGACACTTACATACATGTAGTCTGAGTCACACCCCAAAAACAAGGCAGGTTTTCAAAGACCATTCTAGCGATGGTAGGTTCCAGTCGAGCTGATTTGAAATGTTTGCAGTTTTAGTGGAATTGTCCATTTTACGAGGTGGTAGAGGGTGACCACAGCAATTACAGGTGCATTTCTGGGTGGCTACTGTCTAGTAATGTAAGAATATGATATGACTATATTGGCACTGTCAGTAGCATATCTAAAAAGTGCATTTGGAATTGAATGAAAGGCTTAACAGGGGAGCAATTAACCCTTTCTGACTTATCTACTGATAACCCTTAAAGTATCCCTTACCCAGGTGCCAGTGCCAAGAAGAGTTAACACTAAAAAAATATTAGACACATTCTATACACATGAAGCAGATGGTAGAAGTTTTGGTCTTATCAATCGTACAATTTCACTTAAGTGTCTAATAGAATCATCAAATGGACTGGACGCAGTGAAAGGAAGGTTTCCTCCTCCACCAGTCAAAATACACCATGAGATAATAATGACTTCTATGACCAGGTAAAGTTTAACCAACTGTTCCTTCTCCAAACTTTACTTCCAATGTTTTTGTTCTGGCAGAATGGACAGAGTGGGGATCATGGAGTCCCTGTTCCATCACATGTGGCGCTATGGGCATGATAATGCGATATCGATATTGTTATGGCAAGGGCAACTGTGAAGGCATCTCTATGGAGCAGGAGTCGTGTAACATGGGCTCTTGTGGAGGTAAAACCTTTTATGAAATAATAATAAACATAATTTACTGAAGAAATCAAATTTACAAGGTGACAAGCACTGGCTTCACCAAAGGTCTGACCAGTTAGAAGACTTGGTCAAAAAGTGGCCCATATAGGGGTGATTGCAAGAGGAGGTTTGCACCATGTAGGGATCGCCATGGAGGGCATATTTTGAACCAATAAAGAACAGTAATGACAGTACCCCATAGTAGAGTTTTGCCCACTTGACTGGTAGCAGATGTAGCATGTAAGACAGCATAATATGCAGCTCATGAGTATATGTATGTTGACAGCCACTTCACAGTGTTGGGCAAGTTTACATGGTACAGTCAGTCGTACATGTACATGTATAGCTGTTGTTATGACCAGCTTGTGGATGATAGCTTGTTGTTTATGTACATATGACAGATGAAGCGGTGGGTGACTGTGGCTTTGAAGAGGAGAACTTGTGTGGATACACCCAAGAGCGCGGGGATGATGCAGACCTGGTTCGGGAGTACTACGATTATTACCCATACACCCAAGGTAAAATCTTAAGCATTATTATCTATGACAAACTGCCCAGGTGCTTCTTTCTTACATTATTTGACAATAAACATTTGCAAGGAAGTACACACACAAAAGCCTTCCAAACCAGAGCTGAACACGTTTGTATGATATGAAATAGGCAGGACAAATTTTAGAATCCTGCAATGTACAGTCTTAGTCCATGTTTCAGTCCAATTGGATAAAACCTGAAAGAAGTATACTACGTGTACTTTTGAATTTCCTTTGAAGATTAAGAAATGCAGAGAAAATTGTTGCACTATGATATGATGTGAAGCAAATATCATACACTGTAAATTCTAAAAATTTGAATTAAAGTTATGAAGATCAAGTGTTTGTGGTTTTCTTTGAGGTTCTGGTTGAACACAATGAGAATGCCAGTGCATTTTATATTATGTCATAACTATTTTTTGCATCCTTACAGGATATGTTGTTTACCCTCCTGAACCTGATGTCATGGCTCAGCTCACGTCACCCTTAGTGTCATATCACACGGCCAGGTGTCTGGAGTTTGAGTATCGCAGCACAAATGGGAACAACAGATTAGCGCAGAGTTATAGCATGACAGTCTACATAAGGTGAGATGGCCTTAGTGAAGATTGTTTTTTCTTAAGTATGAAGCATCAAAGAGCACAGGGGGTTCAATATCATATACTATTATATAGCCCTTCTAGCAGTATATGACATTGTGACAAAAATCCAAGGAACTTAAATTCAGCCTAATTTTATTTCAAATGTTTCCTTTTAGAGTGATTTCCTGCAGTAAACATGTGGACTTTATTCCTTCATCTTTGAATGTGAGGGACAAAAGACAATTTTTGGCTGCACTTTTACTGTAACATGAAGCTTTTCTCTCAGTCAACATTTTAATAGTATGATTCGTCAGTTGGACCAATCATTGGGAATTACTCTGTAGGAAGTGACCTTTGACCTCGGCTTGTGCCACCTTCATTCCTGCGACATCGGCCGTCCGAACGCCTCCCGCTTACCACCATCCCGCTCTTGCTGCAATTTCGTTTCTTCCAAGAATGCTTAGAACTGTTTAACCTTACCAATACTGTACTTAAATGTTACACTACAGTTTGTGTTGTAATTGCCGAGACCCCAGTCTTTGGTCGTTGATGTCTCTGTTCAACCAATAAGCCACTACCACAGAGCAGATTAAAGACATCACACACAACACAAATGGTCTTCATCACCAATCCTCAATTTGAGAGTTTTTGTTGTTGTTTGTTTTCAAGTTTTCCAACCATGTACATGTTAAGTTAAGCATCTATTAGCATGAAAGCTCATCTGTGTTGTTGAAATCCATGACGAAGTTTGATCTTTACTTCAACACAAAGCAAGTACTGCTCACCTCAAAATTTCAGTCGTTCTATGTTGACCTTCTTCAGGAGTGATTCAATTACTCTGAGCATGTGACTCTAGGGATGATTTAATAATCGAGTCACGTTTGCCTAAAGTCACATGCTCAGAATAATTGAATCACTCCTGAAGAAGGTTGGCGTAGTACGACTGAAAATCTGAGGTGAGCCATATTTACTTTGTGTTGAAGTAAAGGTTTAACATCTTTTGAGAAGAGTGGTCCCATAAATGTTCTGTTTGTATGGCAGGTTTGATGGAAGTACAGATCGCCAGTATGCTCTGTGGAAGTCATCTTCTCACATATCAAAATCTTGGTGGTCCAAGGCCTCTATCGATATCAGTGCATTGAAACACTTTGTGGTAAGCAAGACTGGTTTTCTAAAGAAAGAATATGTGAAAATATGATAGATATAATTCTGAGTGCTAAAAAATGTCCCTTTAAGACTCCTACGGGTATCAATTTTGTTTATCTTAAGTATTAGAGGTTATTAATGAAGGATTTAAAAGATACGTTATACATGCTTTGTTAAGCTTTGACTAAAATCTGTAACTAAAATAATGATAGGCAGCAAAGTAGAAAAGAATGATAAGATTTGTCTTGTGTATGTTTAGACAAGAATGATGTTGTTAACTGTATACTGCATTCAAATCATGGTATGAGGCATTGTACCATGTTTTTATAATGACTTATTAATCATGTCCCATCTTTAGGTTATGTTTGAAATATTTGGAAAGGTTATGCTGGACAATGTCAAGTTCTCCAGCAGCAAATGCAGTGGTGAGTATGCTCATATCATCATAGATATAATCTGTATTGTGTACTGTTGATAACATTGCAATGTGCATGGGCATTTCTCCAGGATACTGTAATTTCATCTATTGGATATGCATGCTGTTGGCAAGATCATGATACAAATCTTTCTCTCAAGTTGATAATTAACCTTGGATGAAGATATATCAGACATAACATAGCTTTGAACTTAGGTCAAGTATTGGGAATGATCAGGAAATTGAACAGTCATATGATAATGAGGAACAAATAGACTATGATACAGATTTAAGGGCATTCGATCTTTCTCCAATGTTGTTCGAAACAATGACACCTCTACATTTGTATGTCTCTTCTAGTTCATGGAGCAGAATTTTGAATACTGTTTTGAATATTTCACCAAACAATAGTGTGTTGTTCTTTGTAGAGGATGCAGGAAATCCACATAACGTTATACAATTTTGACTTTTCTATAACCCCTAGGATGTAGCACGCGTGACTACTCCTTTTCATGCCCGGTTGCTTCCGACTGGGCTTTGGCTCCAGATGAGATGTGTACACCACCCAGCAGTTACTCAGGGAGCTGCACCGCCATTAACGCACAAGCACTCACAGCTCTGGATAAGAAGAATTGGGAGGAGATGTGTGAAGTAAGATGGCCATGTGCAGGTAGGGATAGGCAAAATTATCCAAAATGTTGAACATGTAAAGGCTCAAAGTTGATTTTCTCACACAGTACAGCTGTTTTGCTATTCACTGAATGACATGCTTTCTGTTCAGTCTAGATATGAAATGTTTGATAACAACAATTATATTGTAATTTCATTTTCAGATCATTGCCATGCATGTCACAACACACAGAATATCACAGAGCCATCTGGATGCTTGCTGAGCCCAAACTATCCTTACAACTATTTCCAGGCAAGTGCACACTCAGATACATTGTGGTGTTGAGAGTTATTTCACTTAAGCTTGGGAACAAATTCTCCTTGTAGTGTGTATAATATCCTAGAGATGTCCACAGCAAATTGGGAGGAAACCAGAAGTAGCATTTTACCCATCTTCATCTGTTCATCATTTATCAATGGGATAGACAACAAAATTGAGCTTTTAAGTTGAAATATACCTTTCTGCTTTAGGCAAATCATCTCTTTTTGGTAGCTCTGGGCAGGTCGGTAATGACCCCCCCCCCCCCCTAACTAAAGAAAAACTAGTTTACTTGAGCCAAATTGTTATGTCTGTGATGTTAAGGTTGAAGAATAGGTACATGTTGTATATACTCACTCAGTTTGAATTCCATTTGGAACATTCAGTACTGTATCTACAGTAATGACAGTGAGTAGGTAGTCTATCATATGTAGACTCCCAGTATAATAGTATAGTCTGTGTGAAGATGGCTGTTTCTAACACAAAACACTTCCATTGTTCCACAGGTTTGCACGCTAAAATATGTTTTGTCTCAGAAAAGTCCATCAATTCTTCAAAAAGAAAATACTTCAGACATGTAATTTTGAAATGTTTTTGCAAACAGGAAACAGTGTGTTCTTGGAGGATCATTATTGAGAAGGACAAGATTGTGAGTCTTTCAGTCACTTCCATATCACTGGAGGAACATCCTGAATGCATTAAAGATGCCCTAACCTTTTACGATGGAGAAGAAGACAATGCACCTGTCTTAAGACGACTCTGTGGCAGTGCTACTCCCAGGACCTTCTACTCCACAGGAAATACTGTGTTTGTAAAGTTTCAGTCCAATTTCAATCAACAGTCTGAGGGCTTTGTGGTTACCTACTCCAGTGGACTGCCTCATCGTAAGTGAAGTACCACATGCTGGCATCCCTTTCCTCACCCATGACAATGGGACCTATTGTCACATTTGAGTACCTCTCCTTGGTGCTGAAATAACAGCTATAACTTTTAATATTTTTCCACAACTACTCTACATGTATATAGGTTGCAGAAAATAAGACATCTGATTCATTGTATGTTAGCTACCTGCTTACCTTAGCCTGGAATCCATCCTATTTAGCTTCCGGCCGCTACCCAAGCTCCGCTGCCGGCCAAATATTTGTCCGGCAGCGGAGCTTGGGTAGCGCAGCAGAGCTAGGGTAGCGGCCGGAAGCTAAATAGGATGGATTCCAGGCTATGCTTACCTACCACTATGTTAGAGAGCTGAAAAAATTCTAGTAGGTTGATGATTAACTACTGTCTTGCCTTTCTTGGTAGAAGTATTTAGTACATGTAGTTTTATGTTGTAGGTTTCTATAAAAGTGTTCTGTTATGACATCTATACAAATGTAGCAGAAATGTTGGATTGTCACCTTGTAGTCAATACAGAAGAAGCAATGACAATTTGATTCTTAGATCAGCTGTTTTTTATGGATCTGAAAACAATATGTTCTTGTGGGATACAAGTAAGTTCTTCACAGCTACAGCTTTACAACTTTTTCAGAGAAGTACCAGTCCTATTTACAGCATTCCCTTTTCTAACAGGGTGCTGGGGTAGACTGAGTGGTGTAAGTTGGATGGATCTAAGAAATGCAACAATCACGACATCAGACAAATTTAGTCTGTACTTCGGGGAGCACCAATCGGAAGAAAGCTGTCTTGAAGCCTGCAAGCAGGTTAAAAGCTGCCGGGGATATTCCCTAGAACTGACACTCAACACCTGCTATGGACTGCTGAATACAGATGACAAAAAGCATTATCGTTTTGATGTTGAGCAAGACCATGTCATCAGTGGATTCAAACAACCCTGTGATGGTATGAAGTCGAGTGAAATGGGATCCTATAGATGACATCTTTTGGCATATGCACACACATTGATTTTTATCAATAATACAAGAAGAAAGAGCTCTCCAAGTGCTCATTGATGTCAAATATTTCAGTGGTAGAGAACCTGAATGACCTATTATGTCACAAAATAATGTTTGATCTTATGGAATGGTACAAAGAAGCCCAAGAACTGCAGCCATTTTTCAAAGAAAATGACTGTAAATTAGATGAGAGACTGATAAATAGCTGCTACATATCTACAAGGCACTTGTTTAAACAATATCTATTCATGACAATCTTGTGAGCTTTGATTTGCGTTGTACCTAACTATAGTTTGAACTGTAGGAAGCACAAACGCATTGATGCCGAAGTGTCACCTTCAGAAACAAGGTCTTTGCTGTGTTTCTTTTTTACTCATTGTCAATGTAGTCTAGAAATTATTCAGCCTATTCTGACCTTTCCAGTGCAATACAATAGGTACTCAGGCAAGAGTGCTGTTTTTGCCCTGGTCCCTGTTGGAGGACATGACAACAGGCCAGACACTGTCTTCTTGGGAGAATTCCAAAGTGAAGCAGCCTGCGAGTATGCATGTTCTTTAGAGACCTCTTGTTTGGTAAGTTCATAGTTATGATTTGAATATACCATCATTCACATGCAGTCCATTCCAAAGGAATTCTTACTCTTTTGTAGATCATGTTTTTGACCTATGATAAAGAAAACAATTAAGGTCTGTTATTCAACATTTTGTTTGTTGTGATTCAAAGAAATTATTGATATCCAGTTGAAGTTTGATTTGTTATCAATATTGGTTTCATACTTCTAGGCCTTCAGGTGTCGCTTCTTCTAAAGCTGTGAACATTGTATTTTCTTCTTTATCCCAGGCGTATACATGGATTACTAAAAGCAACATGCCTCACCTGTTGCAAAAGTGCTATGGAAGAAATGTAGCCAATCCTGTCTTACATCAGACACAAGGCAAATACACTGGTATAAAGGTGCAACAGTCAGGTAAGTTTGACTACCTTGTTCTAATATCTTTCTACCTTGTCCCATGTCTTGAACCCACTAAGAAGTCACTAAGACCAATGATTCAATGCTACACCCTACACATGAAAGTGTGATAGTCCAGGAGAGAACCTCATTCTGAGAAAATGCTATGCTGGCCTTCCATGTGTTCGAACCCTAGGGGCAGGAATGAAGTCATGTGAACTCTTCAGTCTTTGTCGTCTGGTTTCTTGTATATGCATCCGATGGCCTTAACATTGGCACACAACATCCCACATCTAACGTTACATTCCCTTTATTAACATTTTTTGCTTTTTATTGTTTGCTATGTCAGTTTCTTTTTTAGCTGCATCTTCTCCTTGGGACTTGACTATTTGAATCCACAATATATGTACCTGGCAAGAGAGCATATCTTTATATCAAAGTTTCTGGTAAATAAGGTGAATTTGAGTGTTATGATGGATTGGTCAAATACCCCTAGAGACCAAATATTCTATTTCCATTCATTGACCTTTTTGTTATCATGACCCAGCCATGGAACAAATCTGGATTGAAATTCAGATCCAGGAATGACTTTAGGATATTTCTCATCTAGCATGGGATATTCATGACTTCATTCAATACCTTTGATTTGTTTTGTTGAACAGTTTTGACAAAGCCCACAGATCTTGCTGTCCAGTCTGTTACGCCCAACACAATCAGCATCTTATTGGTAACACAGCACCAAGTTCGCATCTCCTGCATCCCTAAGTGCGATGATGTAACAGTGGAAGAGACAAATGGAGTGATGATCGCAACGTTTAATGAACTGCTGCAAGCAACAACTTTCACCATATATGTGCGAGCTTTTGAGAGGTTTGTTGAGAGTGAAGCAGCCATAGTGACAGCATCCACCAGTAAGTATCTACTCTGCATTTAACTTTTCTTATCTTTACTTGGAAGAAAAAGCTATCATTATTGTTCCATACATGTCAGATTTTTCTGTAACTATCACTTTTCAATGGACCTATAGTGCCTCATATAAACAACAAGTTTGTGAACATGCTAGAGTTTGAATAGCAAAACCTCAGATCTGTAGCTTGTAACACTTTAAAATGTAATGTTTCTAATTGAATTCCAAATATACACACTTGATCGAATTGATTGAATTATATGAAAATCATATGAAAATTATATGAATTGTTATTGATACCTTAAATCATTGTACATTGTATCAAACAGATTGATGATTTTCCATTTGCTTTATCTTACAGTGTTTGCTTCTCCAAACATCACACTCACAAAAAGTGCTCGAAACACTCTCAACATCAAATGGCAAAGGGAGACTTTTGCATGGGAAGAGACTGTCATTTCAATGGAGATCACCTGTCAACGAAAGAGACATGGGCATTTAGAGGTACTGAAATAGATGTGCTTGATATCCATTATACCAATTGAAAGCATTTGTTACAATTCATATACTTTAGTAACACTTAATGTAGCATGTTGTATGCCACATGGTTTCTGCATCTAAGAAATGATAATCATCAAATTTGTTTTAAAAACATTGTCAATACTTTCCAGGTGCCGCAATGCCAATAAGTGTAATGAAAACTAACGTGAATCATGGCAGAATACACCAATACTTGGGAAAAGTGATCAAGAAGTACTGTGAATGCAGAAATTAAAACCACCGCAATCATTTTTGTCCAATACTGTAGCAGTATGTGACTATAGTGCTGCCACAAATTTAAAACCACCGTGAACACGCCATTTTCGCCTTAGCGCGAAATAAGAACCACGCAAACCTAAATACATTTACAATAACTTAGTTGATGAAACTGACAAAAATTTGTTATTGTGTAACAAGATGATAAAAAAATGTTCTGAACCAACATTGCAATATCACAGTGTTGACACAAATAGATAGCAGAAGACAAAAGTTATCATAATGATTATCTATGACTAAAACAGGATTGGGAGCAATGTGGAGTACTGCTGGTAAATGATACTGATGGTGAAGCGGTAATGGCTGGGCTGCTTCAAGGCATGGACTACACATTCAGTGTGGAGAGGAGAGTTGGAGACACTTTAAGAGGAGAGACTGCAGAAGTGTCATCTTATTCTGGTTAGATTTTTTTAGACAAAACTGAGAGGGGATCAGCTTTTGAGTCCACCTTCAATGTAGAAAGTAATACTTTAGATAACTCCCCATTCACTATGTTAGCCATCATCGGAAGCTAAGAAACAGCCATCATCATCATGGTAGCCATTGTTCAGTATTAGAGCATGACCTGTTTTTAACTTTGGACCAAGTATGGTAATTGAAATGTAGTTAAAAACCCAGGTCTAATGTAGTTTAAAACCCAGCCTGTTGTTCCCTGCCAAACTTGCAATTGAAATTCAAAGGGTTGCATGTCTCTGAAAGTGACTCAAGTTTGTAGTAGAGTATTTAGTGTACTAACTGTTACAGGAATTCCCCAGGAGATTCAACCTGAATATGCCATAATGTTACATCTCATTATGACATGCACGTGGAAGAATAGCTAAAACTGAATCAAAATTCATCTCCATTTTTACACTTACCTCTGGACAGGTCTGATTGCGCCTACAAGTCTATCAGCACTCACTATTGGACCTCAGACTATCACCGTAGGTTGGAGTCTGGCCAGGGATGAAGGACCTGTAATTCCAACAGTAGCAGTTGTGTGTGTACCAGCTTGTGTGGTATGTGAACAAATCATTCAATATGCACAGATCTTAGCTTGAAAATGTTTGTCTCTGTTGGTAGAAATCATTCACTGCAATTTCCAACATAAAAGGAATTGTCAAATTTTTGACTGAATAGCACCAGTCTTTGTCAAGAAATGAATCAATCCTCTGCCAAGGAATCAAAAGCAGTGAATTAATTATTTATTGAATTTAAAGACTGGTGTTGTAAACTTGAAATTAAGCAAAGTCAGATTCATTTGTGTTGTATGTTAAGGGTAAAAATCTGTCTTCATAAACCTAGTGATGTTTTCAAATATGATTGATGTGGAATCACAATGGAGGTTACTTTTCAAACTCTACCTGTTCTTATGTCTTACAAAAAAAAATAAAGGAATCAGTTATAAGTTACCTATTATGTTTTAGGTGCAGCTCCTTAACGGGTCTACTGCAGAACTGAGTGGTCTGGAGGCGGGTACGAATTATTTCATCCTTGTGTGGGCAGAGTTCAATGACATGCAAAGTGATGCAGTAACCCTGACAGCAACAACATGTAAGTACTTATAGTTTTGGTTCCTCATAGTCTTGTCCTTGGTGCTGAACACCTTCCATATTGTCATGTCCTCTGTGTTGAATACCTTCCATGTAATCTTGTCCTTGGTGCTGAATGCCTTGAATATTGTTGTGTCCTCAGTATTGGATACCTTCCATATTGCCCTGTCCTTGGTGCTGAACACCTTCCATATTGTTATACCCTCTGTGTTGAATACCTTCCATGTAGTCTAATACTTGGTGCTGAATGCCTTGAATATTGATATGTCCTCAGCATTGCATACCTTCCATATTACCCTGTCCTTGGTGCTGAACACCTTTCACATTGTCATGTCCTCTGTGTTGAATATCTTCCATGTAGTCTTGTCCTTGGTGCTGAATGCCTTGAATATTGTTGTGTCCTCAGCATTCGATACCTTCCATATTGCCCTGTCCTTGGTGCTGAACACCTTCCACATTGTCATGTCCTCTGTGTTGAATACCTTCCATGTAGTCTTGTCCTTGGTGCCGAATAGCTTTCATACTGTCCTGTCCTTAGTGCTAAATGCCTTCAGCACAGCTTTATTTCTGATACAGAATTCCATTTAAACTGATCTTCCATTGGTGCTTCCTACATTCATGCCATCCTCATAGTTCTGTCATTGGTGCTGAATACTGTCCATCTGTCTAGTTACTTCATATCTTCAACACACACCTTACCTTGCTGCACACACTGAATGTCCTAAAGACCTAAACACACATAATCAATCCTTACTGCTAAATACTCTAGTAATATAATATGATTCTTATGGTAAACATGATGGACTTTCTACTTTCAGTGATCCCACCACCATCAGGCTTGCAGGCACCAGAACTGTCATCCTCCAGCGTGACACTCACTTGGGACAGCCCAGCTGTGCAGCCAGATTCCTACCAGATAACTTATAAGTAAGACACCATTTAATATCATTCACCTGCCTGCTAATGTGTATGATATTGACAGTTAATTTTTTACATGATTTCCTTGAAATTGGTCCAAGTATCATTTCACATTCTTTTAGTTTAACAGAGTTTATGATATGATATGATATCATTATGACATCAGAAGAAAGTATACTGATGAAAGGTTGATTCTCCCACAGGAAGATCTATGGTGGGGTTGCCAAGGTGGACACTATAGGAGCCAGTGAAACACAATATGAGCTGAATGGATTCACCAACAAAAACCAACGATACAAGTTTGAATTAACTCCTGTTATTCATGGAAGAGAGGGCGATGTTCTCACACTGACAGTGTGCTTGGGTAAGTATGCTGACTTGTCTTTTCAGGTTAATGTCCTTCATACTTGATGATGAACAATGTGGAATCCATCTATCCATCTATTTGCATATGAAAGTAGGACCATATAACAACAAATCGAGATGTATACTTGTAACATTTGTGAATACAATATCCCTATCTGTATCTGTATCTATATAGCCGGTATAACTGCCCTTATTAGCTTAGGCGTAACACACCAGCTTCACAGGCACGTGGCGCGGCAGCAGCTGGTTATATTACACTGAGCGACCTGTCACGTCTAACCTTTGCATATCTACCTGAATGCATTGTTTAAAACTGTCTAATGAGGATGCTTCTACAGTACTTGGTGGCAACGAGTTCCATTCTACGATCATTCTAGGGAAATGTTGTTTTCACACAACAGTGGACATACATTGTCGGTTCATGTTACTTTTATCAAGGCATCAATTTTGATCTAATGGGATACAAGTTCCAGATAAAATTGATTTTTTGAGATCATATAGAAACATGTCGTGTACAATACCTTGCTCTTTTGATTGGCAGCTGAATCTGCAAGGCTGAAGGACTTTCAAATTGAGCACACCACTACAACTGCAATTTCTGTCACCTGGACATCACCCTCCTGTATCGATGTCCGCAGCTATGAACTGTGTGCCATCCCTGTGGATGACATACACAAGGACCCAGTTTGCCTACAGGTCAGTACTGTCGAGGATTCTAACCTGCATTGATCAATTTTAGGGAAGTCTTCATGGTTACATGAAACCTGTGATAATTTCACCAGGATATTTTACCATAGACAAACCATTAACAACACTACAAATTGCTTGTTGGGATGGAAAAAAATTCAACCCCTTCCGTCCCCAAAATATCAATTTCAAGAGATAAAACTGATGAAAATGTATCTTTTAAGCCTAAAATGACAAATTCAACAATGAAAATTTAAAAAATCGGCTCCCAAGCAAGGAGTGGGACGGAAAAAAATTAAAGCTGGAGGCAGCCCTGAATGACAGTCATATGCTCAGATCCTTTTACTACATTGTAGTTGTAATGAAAATAACTTGATGTACCACCCAAGTATAACAATATACTGTCTTAATGACTTTGTGTCCTTATATTGTGTTGTGTATTGATGTTAGAGTAATGGCCTTAAATGTGTTCTTTGTGTTGGAAGGTTGATCCAAAGAGCTCCTCTGCAGTCATAGAAGGTCTGGTGCCAGGAACACTGTACTATGTCAATCTAACAGCACAGATTGCCTTTGTGATGGGTGGGACTCCAACAGATATCATCACTGATGCTATTTTACAGGCTACAGGTTGGTTTTATCTGGAAAATAAAGTTATCAGTATAAGTGCCAGAATTTGGTCAGTATCTTTTTATATGCTCAACCTGATAGCAAATGACATGAACCAGTCCTGTTTAAACTGTCATGTCTTTTCTCAACTAGAAAAGTGACATGTTTGACTTCCTTTCAGATGTCTTTTCTATTTCTTTTCTTTCACAACTTTTGATACCTTGAACCATTATTATTAAACCATGTAAAGTTTCACAACCATTTCACATTCTCCAGTTCCTGAACCACCATCAGAACTCCAAGTCATCAATGTCACCAGTAGGACTGTCTCCCTATCCTGGAGTTACCATGGCAACAAGACAAACAGATTGGGCAACCATGGCAACAGTACAAACAGCTCCTCTGTTGTGTACACTGTCAGGTACTACAAGGTTGTTGGACTGAATGGGACTGAGCCAGGCAGGTTGTTAGTAGGATGGCTTGGTACAGCCAACACATCGGTAGTGGTGGAAGGTCTGGTTGATGACACAGAGTATCTCTTGACAGTGACAACATCAGTCAGTGGGATGCATAGTGGAGAGATATCTCAGCTAACTCATACAGGTATGGTGAATAACTTTTTCCGTTGTGTGCAATAAGGTTAGATAGCTCTTTGTACATGCATAGGTGTGTCATTCAATGGGACAGGGTAAGATTCAGCTATCTCTTAGGTGTGCCATTCCAATGGTAAGATTTAGCTATCCCTTAGATGTGTCATTCAATGACACGGTAAAATTCAGCTCTCCAAAGGTTGTGTCATTCCACCATATGTTATCGTTGGTATGGTCCGATAAACCATGATGTCACTAGATCGACCTCATGGCTCTGTTCGCCATATTTTTGTTCCACTGAGATGCCATATTAAAGCTCGCCTGCTCATTAATCAGGCTCGTTGTGTCTTTGAGTCCTCGCATACGCGTTACACAACTGACGTAGGTGTGTCATTAAAAGATACAGGCTCACATTCAGCTATAATCCCTTATGTGGATTATAGAGTGTAAAGGCCACTTATTTGGTACTACCACCCCATGCATTGTAAATGTCCATGAAAGGACCCACCCCTGTGGCATTGCCAAAAAAAGTTTTCAAATTTTCCTGTAGCTCCTGAGGCAGAGTGGAGTGAGTGGCAGTTTGTCGGCAGCTGCTCTCAGTCCTGTGGTGGAGGGAGACTGGTGAGGAGGAGGTTATGTCTCCTGCAGGATGGGCAGCATGTGCAGAAGTGTGAGGGGAGGAACGAGACCCTGACGGATGTTGAAGAGGAAATACTGTCCTGCAATAATGTATCCTGTCCAGGTAAGTATGTTTTATGGTTCATTACTTTTAGCCTACATTTTTTGATGTATTTGTACCAAATTGGTTCTCCAAGACTGTAAGTTGTTCTCAAGTTGTTGTTTAGAATATCTTACTTAAATGTACATGTCAGAAAACTGTTTTCTGTAAGGCTTTGCGTGGAATGAAAAGGAAACTTCTTAAGCTTTCCACACAAATACACCGTATGTACCATGGTACTGCCTCATTTTTAAGATCTTGTCGTCTGTCAGGAAGAGTTTTCACCAGGTCTATTCATTATAGATCATCTTCCCCTGTGTAACTATTATGTTAACAATGATAAATCAGTCTCTGACTCTTCCATCTTAGAATAGGCAACTATGTTAGCCTTTTTTTACACAGTACATGGAGGCTGGTCGTCCTGGTCAAACTTCACAAGCTGCTCAGCAACCTGTAATGGAGGGAGCCAGACTCGCAGCCGTGATTGTACCATCCCCACCCCACAACATGGTGGTCGAATGTGTGCAGGGCAACAGTTACAGACTGCTCAGTGCAACCGGCAGAGTTGTCCAGGTCATTATCATGATCAAATTTCACATATTGTCTGTGTCACAGTCTTTACATATTATACAATTTGGAACCAATTGACTAGACTGAAATTTTAATCAAGGGAAGGTTAGAATACAGAAACACTGTTGTGTCTTATTGATTCAATTTACAGATATCCAAATGTATATGACTTTGCTCTTACCATTTGATAACATAGTACAAAAAGCCTGTTTATCACAGTCAATGTGTTGTTGTTTTCATCTATATACAATGTAATTATGTTTTAGAATCGTCAGTGTTAACTGATCACAGAAGTTAACATTTTTATTTGTTGTCCCCGTAGTGCTGGTTATATCAGCATGGATGTCCTGGTCTTCATTTGATGACTGTTCTGAGACCTGTGGTGGTGGACTACAGATTAGGAGAAGACAATGTAACGGTTCATCATGTGTTGGAGATGCTGAAGAAATAAGAGTGTGTCGTGAGGACCCCTGTCCAGGTCAGATGTGAAGCTTTTAGTTTTTAGCTGTGACATGGGGTTAATGCTGTGTGATGTCTATAACATAATGTAACATTCATATTGTGACAGTGATGAGAGTGGTTTTTCGTGATTGAAATCGTATGTTTGTGTCTCATTATTGTAAAAGAGCTGTATGTAACAGACAGATTTTGTAAAGACTCCATCATATGACAACAGCTTGCTTCCATCAATGTCATATTTGCACAACTCCTGTGTACAATTTCCTGTAATTTTCTTGTTTCAACCATGGTCAGAATCTTACCAAAAATACACCATGCAGAGCAGAAATTACTTATTTCATATGACAATGTATGAAACCAGTTTCTATATTTCTCCAACTCTGCAGTTGATAAAGTGCTAATCCAACATTCAGAACAATAGAATTTCTGTTTTCTCCAAAGTCCATGGAGGTTGGTCCAGCTGGAGTCCATTCACCGACTGCACAGCAACCTGTGGCCATGGCAACCAGACAAGAACACGCAACTGTACCAACCCGGAACCTGTCCGCGGAGGCAACAGTTGTCCTGGTGGCAGTGGGCAGGAAACTCAGATCAGGGATTGCTTTTTGAAAGAGTGCCCAGGTATGTTTTTTTAAATCTTGTAACCCATGAAGATCAAGATAGCTGAGGGCATATCTAGTATAGTCTGTCTGGGACATTGCAGGATTAAGATCTCACAAATGATGAGCACAAAACATTCTTAATAATCCATGTTTTTCAAAATTGACTTCAAAATAATCATAATGCATTGATTTAAATTGGATGAAAAATTAAAGATACTCAAATTTCAATTAACAAGAATATTGTTAAAATATTTCCGTAAAAGCCTGGTGCACTTGAATCATTTTACTTTATTCTACAGCCTTGCCTGGACCACCTACATGGTCTGAATGGTCTCCGTTCGGCGCCTGTTCTGTGAGTTGTGATAACGGCACTCGGCAGAGGCATCGCAATTGTTCCTCAGAAAACTGTGAGGGACCTGACACAGACGTGCAACAGTGCTTCCCATATCCCTGCTATGCAAGTAGGTTTCACAACTCTCTTCACAACTCTGATTAAATTGTTGTTACTTTGCGTGAAATAAAGGCAGTAACAAAGTCATAATGTCTGAACTAAAGCATACCTAAGGTTACTGTAGACTGGAAATGCAGGAATTCTTCAGAAGTTCATTCTACTTAATACGTCATTAGCTGCTACATTGTATAACATTATACAGGTGATAATCAGGTAAAGTTAGTTGTGAATAGCAAAGTGTAAAGGTGGTTTGAATAGGTGTATAATTCCCTTACATATGCAAAAATATAGTGCCAGTATTTGCTTATTTTGTATAATGTAATCATCATGATTAAGGTCAAATACTCTGTGTGCATTTTCATACCATTTTGTAATAACTTAATGTATTTTTCCATAGCCCCTCCTGTAGATGGTGTGTGGTCAGCGTGGTCAGAGTACAGCCTGTGTACGGTAACGTGTGGAGGAGGAGCGATGCAGCGTACGCGGGAATGTGCCAACCCTGCACCGGTTCATGGCGGCAGGCCATGTGTCGGAGACCTGGAGGGGCTGGGGATGGAGGTCCAGTTTCTCGCCTGCAACCTAGCAGCCTGCAACTCCTCAATACCTCCTCCTGACAACGTTGGAAGTAAGTGTCCTTTTCTTATACATGTACCTTTAGTAGCTTTTCTTTACATTCATTTCTACTGGATAGGTAAGGAGAGGTGAAATAATGCATCGTTACATAGAATGTGCAACGAAAAATGTAGAAGATCTATTTTGCAACCCTCATGTGTTGGGTGTTTTTGTTGTTAACCTTCTCCCTGCTGCTTAACCCTGTAATCAATAGAGAATGGGGTGCCAAACTGCTACTTCAGTGTGCTTTAGCTTAAGACCCAATGAAAAATGAGACACAGCAGGAAAGGAAGGCTGGTGTCTGCCTAATTAGTTGCCCAACTAAATTTCTGTTGTCATCTTTTCAGTGTGTCCAACAGCAATAGGAACAAACAATCATGCCTGGCCTGAAGCTGCAGCAGGAACCATACAGACTGTCACCTGCTATAGAGGTGGGGGTTCACTTTTGAATACATGTATCTACCTTTCTTTAAATCTACTCAATAACACCAGTTTCTTGCTTGTTCCATCCTCCCTGAAGATCTCTATACCCACAGTGCAGTACTGCTTGCTATCAATATACCTGCACTCAATGGAACACGTCTATTTCAACTCATTATGATAAATTAAGTGGAGCAATATGTAGATTCTTTTGTAGATGTTTATCATCCTTGCTTGATGACTTATCACACAACATCATAGAATTGTACATGAGTCAACAGCTAGATAATTGATATGGTGTATGGTCTGTTTAGTGGCCATAAGTCACAGTAGAGGGGGAGCTTGATATTGACAGATGCACCGTGACTCTCCAGGTGTGGCCAGAAGGAGGTGCAGTGAGTACTCTCAGTGGGAGGCAGAGGACTTCCAAGACTGTGTGTCCGGGATCATGGCAGGGTTTGTGGATAAGGTAATACATGTGCAATCATATTTTTTTTCTTTTAAAATCAGATATCACAGCTCTTTTCATTGTGTCCTTATGTCCTGTGTGTCTAATGCTACACATTAGAGCCATATTTCCAGTGTTCCAGTGTCCAGTATTACAATAAGCAACATATGTCGCAACAGAGGGAACATAATGCAAGTAGTTAGGAAACACACCCAAGTTCTGCTGATACACAATGTACATTAAATCTATTTCTGCTTCAGCTGAATGGACCTCTTGAAGATAATCTAATCCCAGTGCAGACAATCCAAGAGATGGATGAGAGCCTGGCAGCTGGGGAGATTTCAGGGTTTGGGGATGTCAATGCCGCAGCGAAGGTTATAAAGACGCTTTCACAGGGAGACCTGCTCAATGTTGCAGATGGGACACTTTCAAATAAGGACATGTTCATTAGGGTACGTGGAACACAGAATTGTTAGGTAGGACAAGGACAAGTGACAATAAAGATATATTATACAGATTCATGATTCTAAAGCTGAAATAATGGGTAAAACTTTAAAGAATAAAATGTGTGTGTTTTCAATGAAGGAGGATCCCTACAGTTTTTTACAATTCCACATGTCATGCTTCTTTAATTTACAGTTACTCAAGTTTTCTCATGTAAATTCTTTTGTAGGGGCTTGTTGGGAGTGTTGATTCCCTGCTACCAGATCAAAACGGAGACTTTTGGCCTACCAGCAAGCAGGTAAGACTAATGCTGATGTAGAGAATTTTTTGCCCCACCCCTGACAAAGACTCTTTATGCAAGACGTTTGCAACAATCATACTTCATTTGTCTGCAAAGAAAGTGAAAAGTTCCCTTCTTTCTATTCTGCAGAAAAAAATTTGTAGAATCATTATTGTGATAGAGGTTTTGCAAGATTTGCAAGATTAACATCTTTCTGATTGAGACAGTTAAAAATCTGTAATGCAAATACCAAACAAATACATTTCACTAGGGAACAGGAAGTTAGCACTGACCATGGTGCTGAATATCTGGATATTAACATCCGCTGCTTTTTGGCTGCTACATGTTGCATTTAATATTTTACTGTAGAATAACTGTTAAGTGTCAGGTTTATGAATATGCTCTTGAGATCAAGCATGTCTTTCTTGTCTGCACAAAAAAAGTCCAATATAGGATTCACAAAGGAATTTAAGGGTCAGATACCAACTGTGATGATAAATACACTGTTCGAAAGCAGTGGATATAGAGGAAATTATCTGTTAATCAATCATGCCATTTACAACTGTACTGTTTTTTATGCTGTAGAAAGATGCACAGAACCATGTGACTTCAATCATCAACTCACTGGATGATTTTGGTTCCTCGATTGTGAAGTATTTGTCTAATGTTGGAGAGGACTATGTCACAGTGCATAAAGGAAACATTGGTAAGTGGTCCTTTTTTCTGCAAGACAGTTAAGTAGCCCTCAAGATGATAAAGTTTATTCAGTTTATTTTGGTTATGAATATCAATTTCATATGTACTGTCATAAATATTAATTTTAGATACTGTTTTCATCTCTTTGGTTGAGTGTACTTCTGTTGCTATCATTCATATGCCAGTTTGGGTAATGATAACAACAAATACTTTGCCCAATTCATCTTATATCTGATTCTATTCAATAGTCTGTTATTGGAGGAAAGATGATTAAAATGAGGTTTTAGACCCGATGTTAAGTGTAAATAAATAAATGAACTAAACATTGCCCCAAATGCAATCATGAGCAACAATAGATAATTCAGCCATTTTTTAAACTTGTTTAATTTTGTTGTTGTTGTTAGAATTGGATGCTGCTGTCATCCCAGCAGGACAGTTTCTGGACTCTGTAACACAGCCGAGACCCCCCACATGGGGCCCAGCCCCACCAGACAAGAGCAAGATCACAATACCAGCAGAGACATTCGCTGAAATCTTGACAAGTTATCCAGGTAAGCAAGGGCACCAGTAAGACATACGCTGGTGCTATTCTTGCATGTGGCATACAATATGTAAATGGCTTGACAAGATAGATTTTAATGATAAGAAAATTGTTGTCTTATGATATCTGTAATTACTTCAAGGAATATGTTTCACTTTCTTATTGCCAGAGTACAAACAATAGAAAACAACAGTTTATGATTGTATATAAGATTCTGTGTGATAAGTATTTGTACCTTTATTGATTTTGACACATGCATGCTCTAGAGGAAGACGTGAGCAGCATTGGAGTGGTCACTTACAAGATGAAGCACTTTGACAAGATTTTGGAGAGTAACAACATACAAAGGTAAATGTCATACTACCAGAAAATCTTAAGTTATTTGTTGTCCTGTTAGTTGTGCAATATGTGTAAATGTTACACCAGTCCTGTAACAAATGGTATTAAGTGAAGCATCTTATGTCTGGTCCACCCGGAACCAAATCATTACATCGATCTGATCACATTTCTGTAGCTCCATAAGCAAGTTGAGTTTTAATCAAGCTGCCAATTGAAAGCTAGCTACATTCTTATCTTGGATTGTAACTTTCTCCAGGCATATCTATGGAAATCGGACATTGAACGGTCCTGTCTTGAGTACTGTGATCCACCCTCCACCAAAGGAAGCACTGCTCCATCCTGTCATCATCAAGATACATCACACAAAAGTGGGTCTTTTTGGCATTCAGTGTTTATGATCATGTTGATTGGTGTAGAGGTATTCATTTCTTCCTTTTGACATCATTATATTTTTTTGGTCAAATTTTCTGCATAATTCAAGCTTCCTTACAACTCATGATTTTAAGGAAAAATAGTTAAGCATTTTGTCATTTTTTTACCTTCTTCCATGTTGAATTCCTATGTATTCAGAGCACTTGCATTTGTACTCATGTCACAATTATTGATTTCTTCCACTCGTTGTAGATGGCAAAGAATCCACTTTGTGTGTACTTGGACTATGAAGACCCAAATCGGTATGTGCAATACTCCATACTTCCATGTGCTGCATCATCTACTGTAAATGCAGAAATGTTCACGGTGGTTTTATGTTCGCTGTTTTCGTGGTGAACTTTCAGCGCGAACTTAAAACCACCGCGAAACTTTTTGCCCACCTATGACAGTATTGCTACTATTGTTTCAAAAAGCAAAATTAAGACCACCGCAAACTTAAATGCATTTACAGTATAATAACACATTACATTGTGTCTCCCCTTTTGCTTTATCAAAACTGTTGTGCGTGTTGTCCCCGTCAATCAAAGTATGATAGATGACAAGCTAGACATGTTAGAGACACATTTCATAAAAGCCTCTGGTTCCAGTAGGGGAGATCATAAAAGTTGTGACAGTTGTTTTCATCCATTTAAGACACTGACTGAATGAATGTATCATTATTATACAGTCTATTCAACCCGTCTGGGTGTGAAGTGAGGACAAGAAGGAGGTCCTACACCATCTGCCAGTGTTTCCACCTCACAGCTTTTGCTGTCTTAACAGAGCTGGAGACTCCAGTAAGGCTTGTCCTGCATTCTGAAGCTTCTCATTTAACTGAAGATATTCTTTCAGTCATACATTTTCAAATATTGAAGTTTCATTAACAGGGAGTCCTTAATCAAGGCCTAATGTGGTCACCTTTTTGTAATTTTACAATATTCATATATTCACTGAACAGATATCTTTTTTGTTTTTCTTACAGGAGCCAAAAGTCACATTACCAACTACTAACCTTCCATGGATGGGGCAGGTCGTTGCCATGACAACACTGAGCATTACACTGCTGATCTTACTGTGGCTCAGGTACATTTCCTTTACTGTCACCCAGAGTTCCAGACATTTTGACCTTAGTCTTTACTTTTCTACTAAATTATCAAAGTCAATGAAAGGCCCCTTGCAGGCCGATTTGAACTTGTCATGAATAAACAAAGGTTCAAACCAACAAACTGTAATGGTGGAAAACTAAATAATATCTAGAAGATTAATCTACAATAAAAAAATCTTCTGGTAATAACCAGTTTTCTTATCATTTCAGAACCCACCTGGACACATCTGGTTATCTATTGCTTGTCCTCACAGCCTTTCTGTTGGCCATCGAGGTCACCATCTTTGTGGGGATGGAAAAAACAGACAAATGGGTAAGTTACACTGTTATGGAATGATGCTTATGAAAAGTTATATCAACTGCATCATTTCATGTCATTCCATTATGTCTTAACTTCATTAACATTAGCTCAATAGCATCATCATCTTGTTAGATAGACCAAAAAGATAGGTTAATGTGTAATTGAAACAGATTTCAATCATAGAGTTATTAACAATACCTTAGCAATCCTCCCTTACTTCAATATTAGCAAAGTGTGTAAGCCATCATCAAACAAAAATGTTATAAAAGAAAAAGGTTTGTCAGGAGAGTAGTCTGAATTGAGTTACAGCACACTATGCTGCCTCGCGAATTGCACTCAAAGTTGCTGGCTATGGGTCTTTTCCAACTATGACACGTATGCAGGCATCAGCCCTCCCCAAATGGTCGAGGGCCTCTTGTGCCATCTTTGCACACTGCCAAGCCTTTCTCTGGTGTCCCACCTGTGCACTACACCAGGGCCCTGCTAGAGCCTTAAGTAGCCTTGTCTCAGACCTTCCCAGGGGCAATGAGGTAATTAAATACCTGTAGGTAACCCCTAAAGCGAGCATTCCTGACAAACCATGTCTGTAGGGTGATGTTTTCATTTATATATACGGCCCACTATTTGTGTCAGTTTCGTTTGTGGGTTCCTTCATGTCATTAAAGAAAAAGGTTGAAATCAGAGTCATGAGAAACTGATATTTCTACCTTCCTAATGGTGTTTCCTTTGTTATTGTTTTAACTACAGTCAAAGCAATTTGACATGTTCCTTAAGTAATTGGAAAAATGCAAAATTATTGGTATTGTTAGCTCTGCATAGCTAATGAGGTAGCAAAGCATGATGGGAAAGGTATCAGATAACAACTTAGATTCAATGTGGAACACTTTAATACTACTTAACCCTCTTTGGAATCTACCATATTTGTGCATCAAAACAGGCCTTGGCAGGGAGAAGGTTATATAATAAGGTTAAGAAAATTTCACATACTGTATAACAGGGAAACTAACACTATATGCGGGGCCCACTATTTCTCCACAGTATGGCCGGTATCTCTGCCTTGGTGTGTCTGGCCTGCTGCATTTCCTCCTCCTGGCCGTGTTCATGTGGATGTTAGCGAGGGTGCTGCAGCTTTACCGCGACGCTAACCTGGCCGAGGGTCCGGCACCATGGGAGAAGTACTGCATTCTGGGTATCCTCCTGCCACTGGCCACGGCTGCTGCACCTGTCATCTTGAATTATGATGATTACAAGGACATGTCAATGTGAGTGGCCTTTAACAAACACAAACCAGTCCCACCTAAGGATGGTTTTGAATTTACACAAAGACCAACAGCCACATATGCAGTTTGTTCTTACATTGAATTGGATTTAATATATTTTAGGTACAACTTGTTATTCAGATTAGGGGCAAAAAAAATGCTCAATTTTTGTTATGAGTTTTAAGAATCATAGGCTACTGTTCTTCACGGTTAACGTTTGAGTTTGTTCTTCACATAGCTGCTGGCTGCCACAGACACACTACATGGAGTATGCCTTTGTCGCACCAGCTTGTTTTATCCTGATGGTAAGTTTGAAAGTGACCTGTGAGTGTAGGTCATCAATATTCAGTTTCATACTGAACTTCAAAAAAATGAAATGTGGATGGCAGGTCAATTTTATCATGTTGTAGCATGGGCAAGAATTTGCTGACCGCTTTTTCACCTTCATGCTAAGATTCCTACTGTTTTCTTCACCCTTGTGATGGAGGTTTGCAATGTTTTTGAATTGAAATGACTGAATATTTGACATCTTTATTCAGGTGTCCACTGTTATCCTGGGCGTGGTCATCCGACAAGACAGCCTGACTGTCTCCAAGGCCAAAACCCCCATTCCTGGTTTTGACATCACTGAGTATGTACCAGATTGAACCAATAGATACATCAAAGTTCAAAGCAGATAGAACATTATTTACAAGTTTGTACAGCTGTGTTTTATCCCCATCTAACAAAACACATGAAATCTCATCCAAAGTTTGTTGCAGACATTTGATACAAAAACATAACTAGTGTTGTGTTGAAAGCATCCATATCACCTCCACATTACCATGTGGCTTTTAGAATAGACAGATTAAAATAATCAAAAATATATGTATTAAAGTAATGAACATGTTTCTGCAGGGATGACATAGAGAAGACTGTGTTGCTGCTTCCCCTGGTTGCTGGCACCTGGCTAGTGTGGAGTTTTGGCTTGCACATGAACTCCATACAGATGGACTTTGCCTATGGTGCTCTCAACATACTCCAGGTATTGATACGACTGAGCTCTATGGCTGTTTTTGGTAATACCTCAGGGACAGTCTTTTTATGTGTATTTTGTACTGACTACATCTGACTCTTACAAGGCATTCTTCCTTAAAGTTTGTTCCTTTGTTTTTGAGGGTCCTCTGGGTCTAGTGATCCATGTGTTTTTTTCTGTTACATTTCTTTTGATTGCAATATCGTCTGTATTCCAGGGATGCTACATCTTCATCTTCTGCTGCTTGAGGAGTAGGGAGGTAAGAAGTACAATTTTTTTCAAAGGTTTCATTTTGGCTCCTTCATAGAAAAGCTACATTTGACAAAGAATTGTCTGAGTTGTTTAGGGTGTATTCTTGTATCTTGCAGGTGAGAGTCTCCTACTACAGAAAGCTGGGAATACCAGTGGAGAAGTCCACATGGGCCACACTGCAGGCCAGCAAGCAGAAGCAGGCTAAGAAGCCAGTCTACATCCCATGAGAATGCTGTCACAATCCATTATAAATATCTTCATTTGTCACTGTATACTATGCATGCTTGCCCTGTGTGCGAGAGGGATGTTGTATCAATTAGTAGAAATACAAATGCTGTGTCCTGTCTTTCAAGTTACAAAGTAGTATGATGTTAAGTTTTACTCATACATTAGACAAATTAATTTACTTATCGAGAAGACTTTTTCCCAGGAGTGGAAGAAGGTTTAAACAAAATTGTTACATTGTATCAAGTAAAGTAAGTCTCACTGCACCAATTGTCGTTCACACATCTTTAATTTGTATCATACACAATAAAGTCACTTGAATTGCAGTAGTCAATGTGTGTTGTATTTTTCTTCCAAAGTTGTCTTCAACAGTTTATACAACCTGGAAGGGTGAAATCTAGCACTAAACATATGATAAGCAAAGCAAATCATTTTACACCAGAGAGAAGGGTGAAATCTAGTACTAAACAGATGATAAGCAAAGCAAATCATTTTACACCAGAGAGACTATAACAGAGTACTTCTATCATATCACAGAGGCAAACGCACTGCTGTTAAACAGTGTAAGGGGACATTTCATTGGTCAGGGTCACTCTTGGGTGAGTAGTCGATGACCTCAGTAGGGGTCATGGGGATGTAGTAGTACAATCCGTCCCCTCGCTCCTGCATCAGGTAGTTCACCATCTTCTGTTTTTGCCTACAATGGAAGAAAAATAACTTGATAGTATGGCTGCTTTTGTTACGGTATGCTGTTATAATAAATGGAAACAATGAATAAGGATGATGATATTAAAGTCTAGGAAAAAGATATAACCTAATTTTATGAAACAAGCACTATGATGAAGCAACATTAGTTTTCCTTTGCTCAAGGAAAAATCGGATCCACATACTTTATACTATTGATCACCTCTAATCACAGCATATATGTATTGTAGGCCTTTGCTAGTTATCTGTACAACAAACATTGGTCTCCGCTAAAAGTTGAAACTTTCCACATATATACTAAATAGGAAATATCTGTCTCAAAGTTTCAGCTTCACAATGCAACAGATATATGTATACTAGTTACCTTGTCAGCAGATTTTCCAGTGTTATTGTTGAATAATACAATCTGTTTCTGTTTTCTAATTTTTCACTGGTCACATAAACATAAAGCATCACAACAAAAAGAGGTTCCAAACCTCCACTCCATCTTCTCTGTCTCCAAGGCGATCTTTGCACACATCTTCTCATAGTTCTCTTGGTAGGGCGTCATCATGTTACGCACTATGAACCGTGTGATGGGGTGCTAATGGACAGAAACGCAGGCAATCAAGTCAGAATTGAGACCACAGCATGTCAAGGACAAAAGGTACAAAAACGTTCTGCTGCAGTACCAAGGGAAGCCACCAGGAGGACCATGATCAACAGTCACCTTTGTCTTCCCAAGACCTACCCACGTACCAAATATCATCACAATCAATCCCAAAATTATTGCTCCGGAAACACACACACATACACTCAAAACACTACCTCCATTTTTCATGGAGGCAATTACATGCCCAAATCATATGTGGGTTGATACCATTATAAAAATCTAGGAGTGACTTTACACAGAGTGACAGTACTAAATAAGTGATCTTTGAAAATGCATGGACTGGATATTGCAACAAAGAAGAGCACATTTAATGTGCATCACAAAATTGTTACTGGATTACACACTGCAACTTTGAGGAAAAAGTCTGTCAAACATCAGTACTACATGTACTTACCTCATGGTACTCATACTCTTCTGGTTCATAATCTTCAGGTATCTCTGACAGCTCTGCTGGTCCTGAAGAAAAATACATGTATGCATTGTTGAAGTGTTATGCTTGTAGCATTAACAGATAGGCCTGGAAAAAATCATTTACACGTCCTACCTCGTACCAAATTTGGTGTCAAAGGCACCCTCAACAGAGACAGGGTTAAGCTTAAATGGCCTAGACTTTAACTTAATTTGGATCCACAATTAGCTTGGCATGCATGTCAGGCTGTCAGCTATTCTTCCATTCCAGCGGTTTAAATGAGATTCTCTCACACGATGGGATGCTCTTATATAAATTTCAATAAAGGCAAAAACTTTGCATCATTTTCATGATTATGTATTTAGACTAGAATGGTCTCATCCAGTCTAGACTTGAACATGTACATGGGCGCCATACTTACCAATAAAGGTATTGATGAACATGATGATGATGAGCGCTGGGATACCAGTCAGGGCATAGTATTTAGCCTGTATAGGGAATAAGAATAGCAAAAACAGTCAGTTTTGTTGAGAGTTTTAGAATGCACAAATCATACCATGTCTTACGTTGATGAAGGTTAGACATCCAGGTAGTAAGATAAGCCAAAAATAGTTACTCAAGCAACTGGATAAAATTTTGAAACAGTCAGACGTTTCAGACAGCAGCCGCTGTCTTTTGTCAGTGACTAAGGATAGGACTGAGAAACCAGATTTTATACCAAAACTCTGAATAGATATGTTAATGAGATTAGGATAATTTAGGATGTCTTGACGTAGTCTTCAAAAGAAGATTAATTCAAGACAAGGTTGTATGCGAAGAGTTCAATTAGCTACTGTTGTTTTAGTACAGTAACTAAATGTTGTTCGTCCGGGGGTGGTGGGTAGTGCATTATTCCAAGTTCCTGAAAGTTCAAAGCATAGACCTCCTTTCCTGTTGAGGGTGGGATTGTACATCCTGTATCTCATGTATGGCTTCTCTAACCATGTCTTCATTGACTTAACATCAGTAAAATTTAGCCAGACTCTGACATAAGTTGTGTGTGACTTACCACATCTCTCAGGAAGAGTTTCTCGTGGTACCTTGGTGGTGTAGCCCAGAAAAACTTATTTGGTTTAGGGTAGTTGAAGTCTGCCCCTGGGTACCTCTCTGGGTTACCTGTAATGTTACGCTTTTGACCTGTGAACAAAAAGAAGGGCTATCAATTTACATGTAAGTCAGTAGTAAACGACACCTGGTAATTGGTTAACGTTGATGTAAGAAAACAATCAACGCAAATTATGTCGCTTATGAAGATAGGGGGGCATTTTCTAGGGAGACTATAGGGGTCAAGATACATCAACAAAACAACAAGAAAGAAAAATATGAGTAATTCTCATTCCGATTACTATATTTGAACTTGTCTCAATACTATCTGAAAGAAACTTAACCATAAAAGAGGTAACGTGATACCCTAAACGACCTTCCAAAATAATGGCGGACTCTCACAGCATAAAGACAGCAACCGTAGGCGAAAAACAACGGTGTTATGACATCATGTGTAACTTAAATACCTACCTTTGCAGTTCTTGGGACTAACTCTTAGTTGCAGGCTGTTCTGGATCCCACCTTTAGGTGAGAAATGAAACTGAAAACCTCCCCTCTGCAAGAGTCGGAGAAAATTCGCCGCCATGTTGGAACCAGGCGACTACTGCGCATGCGATTTTAGATCTGACGAGAAGCGACATCTGACAGCTGAGGACTGAAACGCAACATCGGAACAGCGACATATGCCAAACTGGAACTCGAGTTCCTTTTATGAACCTTTTTATATAATATGACCTTTATATTAATACCTGGCTGAAACAACTTTACTCTACTCTACTCTTCTTGCACACACACCCCCCCCCCCCACTTTACCCCTCGCGGGGCCATCTGGGGGTCTGAGATGGGTGGCGCTAGCGGGGATACGTATCCAGTTTAAAGACCGGTGACCTCTGACACATGACGTAGAATTTCTTAGCGCGCAGGCCCAGAACCCGAAGAACGGTGCCGTGCTTGTTTGTTTGTGATCAGCCCTTTTTGGCATCAAAATAAGACATTTTAGAGGGTACAAAACCATACACTCGCAATTTTGGGTTTTTAGAACAGTTTGTTGTACTTTATAATGCCTGTTGACGGTCTGAGATCAACACCGTCGTTACCAACCACCTATGGAACCTGCAGCTCGATCTCATGTTGATAGGTGGCGCCTTTATTGTTCAACTGGCTACTTGACCTTCGACCCAGCAACATGGCGGTGCGAGCCATCGATCGGACAGTGTCACATACATTTGTCTTTATTTGACACATAACGTGTTTCATCCAAGTCGTAAGATCAGGAGAGGATCAAGAGTAAGACATCGACAAGTATGTAACAAACCTACTTCTTCAGGATACGTTTTAAACTCATATGAGCTAAGATGTCTCAGAAGGGTGGGCGGTAGAGAGAAAATAATGTTTGCCACAAAGTTATTTGTGGAGTAGAGTAGAGAGTAGAGTACAGTAGAGTACAGTAGACTAAGAGTAGATCCTTTCAGCAAGGTAGAAAGATCTTTTCCAGTTGAGGCTGCTCATCCAATTACTAGTACTGAAATGTTATTCCAGGCTTGTGTGGACAACCCAAAGGCTTGTAGTATGTGGAATATTTTGTCAAGTCTATTTCACTACTTGTAGGGAGCTTCTTTCCTCCTGTTGGTTCATTAGCGCAGCTATAAGCAAATGTGGTTGTTTATTATTTCAAGATGAAGATGTAGAGCAACATATGCACGAGACAGCAGGGATCTCCCCAGAAATATATAGCAGGATGGGGGGAGGGTGCCAGGCATGTGTCGCAAGGGGGGGAGGTCTGGAGGGGGCGCACAACTCTCAAAAGGAGAGCGGATGTTGCCTTTTGCCTTTTTCAGACATAATGGAAGTTATTTTCTGCAACTTCAGCTTTACACCTGAAATTTCTAGTTTTGAGCAAAATTACAAGCTTTGCTGGGTAAAAATTGGAAAAAATACACTAACTTTGAAAATCAACAGGATGGAGCTGGGATTAGAACAGGATGGAGGAGCGCCACTGTACCATTCTTTAGGGAGATCCCTGGACAGTAACATTATTACCCATCCTTCACACGTAACGTTACACAGAACGTGCAATGAGAAATGTAAGATAGAACCCCAGTCCAAAAAAAACGTTTTGTTTAGGTCCCAGTTGGAAAGAGGCCCTTCGGATATTTGACCTTTTTTTTCACTTTTGGGTGTGATCCCTTTGTGGCCCCATGGGACACCCTGTGGCTGACAGGCTATTTTGGGGCTGGCTAGGACCCTGAATCATTTTAACCCGGACTTAATATCAATGCAGGACTCGGTAACAATCGTGAGAACACGGGGAGGTACTTGGCAGTCCATTGGGACAAATTGGTGGCTTCGGGGCCCGGCCAGGACTTACACCCCCTGCAGGCACGGTGCAATTGGGACCTAAGCATTCTAGTAAAACAAGAACAGGGTCTCTCATCCTGAGAATAAGTAACAAGTGTTGATTTCCATGACTGTTTGCAGTGGAGAATTATGAGAAGGGGGAGGTGGTGGCTGTCCCAGATGACACCCCCACACCCTGGGGGGACGACGTCCTGGAGATGAAGGTCCAGCATGGCAGCAAAGTACGGAACCTCATGGGGTTTGCTGTCAGGAAGTTTAAGGTGAGAGACTGACCCTGAGAAACTGTAGCTACAATTTTCCCTTGTGAAATTGCCTTGTCCTGGAGAGTATGGTACAATTACAGACTAGAGTTCATACACCACCTCATACCTTTGCCTAAGAATGCTTTTCGAGTGACGTATCATAAAAGTTTCTCATGGATCATTCACGTAATGTCCAAGAACCCACCATTCTTACCAAATATCAAGATAATTCACCCAGGCATTCTTGAGTTATCATGTTCGCACACAGACACACGCTCACTAAAACATAACCTTCTTGGAAGATAGATATATTGGCTTTGCAAAAAGATAATTGTTGCCTGCCTGACCATTGGAACAAACATGTTGTCACACCTAATAATACCAAATATATGGCATGTGCATGTAGTCCACTTCTGGTGTCTAATGGCTTCTGCAGTCTTAATATAAGCCAGTCTTAATATAAGCCAATGCTACTTCAGAAACTATTCCCTTTACTATAAACTCAGATCAAACAACCAATCTATTCTGTATTCAAGGCTGTTAATTGGGATTCTTTTACAGACCAATCAAGTCCTGCAGCTAGTATTGCATTTGTGTCTGTGAGGAGTTCGCAACAAAGTATTTCTGTATTTTTTACTCCAGGATGAGACAGTGAGACAAATCGTGTGGTCAGGTTCAGACAAGGCCATCTCCAAGACTGTCACATGTGCGGAGATACTCAAGAGGAAGTTCAAGGTCAGCACAGACAACTCTCTCTATCCTTTCTTTAGTACCTTAACTGTGTCTCCATATCGAAAACTTCAGTTACTTCAGACTCTGAAGGTATATATATATATATATATATATATATATATATACGTAAGCTGCCATGCATGGGCGGATAGACAAACTGGGTGTAATAGCTTAGCAGAGTACCATGATCACATTCTCAAGATATCTAACATCTAACATTAAGTTACTAGTAGAGATACACTTTATGATAGTTATCAAGTCCAAGGATAATGTATGAATATGATTGTTTTCTATGTGTATCAACATCAACATTTTTTGTTGTTTCAGAATATCCATCAAATAACCAAGATTAAATACAAAATGTGAGTACTGCATTGCAGTTGGAATTATCTGATTTTACTTTATTTCATTTTTTTTCTGTTTCGATAGTTAGTTTGTCTGCTGTGCTACCGTCACATTTGCCCCTGTGCCCGGCCCGGATGTAGCACCGGCCGGGCCCTGAAGCCCCAAATTTGTCCTCTCCAATGTTCTTAAGATTATCTTACGGCATCTATTTGTTACCGGCCGGGTCCTGGGTTGATTTTTAAAACTCTCAGCCATGCCCCAAAATAGCCCAGTAGCCCTGAGATGTCCCACGGGGCCACGTAGGGGTAACGGCCAAAAGTGAATAAAAACAGCCCGTAAACCACCTGGCAGGGCCCCCTTTTCGAATTGTGACCGTAACATATCTGACAGCAATCAATGTCCAACGTGTTTCCACCCTTCCAACATGTTTGATGTAAATGTTTCTTCTTAAAACTCCAGAGTTGAAGAAATCTGGGAACCTAAGATGGAAGGTCTGGACAGGTAGGAGTATTAACATTATCATAGTTTTCAGAATCTTTAGATAGAAACTGCTTTCTGACAGCATTCTTATATGATAAGATTACATTGTTTTATGACATGAGCCATCTAGAAAAAGTCTAGATATGAATATTCCTTATGTATTTCTTTTAACAGAATTGATTATTTTGCTGCCATGTTTCTTTTAGGTTGAAGGTGAAGAGACAAATCCCTGCCATTTCCATTATTCTGTCAAAAGATGCCTTGGACAAAGATGAACAAGGGTAGGTCAGGTCTGTTGTCTGCATGGGGTTAGAAGTTAAAAGCTACACATTTCTGAGTTATTATGTCTGTCAATGAATAGATTTAAGGGCTTAAACTTGATTTAATTCTTGACCTTGGCCAGGGAAATTAATGTTGCATTTCTGATTATGGTCTTGAAAAAATGTGTTTCTGATTATGGTCTTAGAAAAATTAGGGTTGTCAACCATCAATGTAAAGGGTATCAGCATAAAGGGAACCTAGGTGGTCCGCTTATATCACTTTCTATTTTAACAGAAATGAGGAAAACCTACGATTCTACAATATTTTCATCACTCAGATGTCAGAAAATGTAATGCCCCTAGCCAGCGGTTCACCCCCAAACAAGACTTGGGTCGCCTGGTTTCCGCTAGGGTCAGTAAGGTAACAGAAAATACAATTGTTTTCCTAGGACCTGCAATAAACTTTACAGAGAAATGAGTGAATATTCTGTCTTTAAATTACGACTCTTGTTTCTCCAGTTACCAGGCTCCAGGAACCTACGACTCACTGTGGAACGCAGAATCTCAACAGAACCGGTCCAAACCTGCCAAGAAGAGGGGACCACCCAGTAATGCTAGAGGAGGGGGACAGAAGTCCAAATCTCCCAAACCAGATGGAACTCCGAGTAGCAAGAAACAGGGGGGGAGGGGGCAGGGGAGAGGGGGAGACAGACAGCAGGGGAAAGTACAAGACAGAGGACAGCAGAAGACTTAGTCATTTTATATATCAACAGTACAACATAGATGTATGAATAGAACTTATGTGTTTGTACATGAACAGCCTGGTTACCAAAACATGTTTCAAGCTACATTTACTAAAGTAAGTACTACTTCTCAGGAGTTTGATACATTTTTGTTCGTCAATCAGGAGTTATCTGATTGTGATCTATAAGGATGCATGACAAGTTATGGTTTCATTTCTGTTTTATGTTTCATGTCTCCATTTAGGAAAGTATTGGTAGTGTTACAGTATGTATTATTCATATCCATGACCAAATATACATAAGGCCCCATCTTCCCAACAAATGCCTTAATTTTGAATATGAAGACATCACTGATGATACATAGTGCATCAGATATTTGTTCATACAGTGAAGTTTAAGTGGCCTGTAATGTTCTCTTCTCCTGTTAAAAATGGTGACTAGAAGGATTATTTGTTTGTTAACGAGGAAGCTATTTCTTATCAAGGAGGTTAAATATAGATCTATATTTGACCTCCTTGTTCTTATCAAGTGTGCCTGGAACTACAGTGTAGTCAACACCTTGAACCAAGGTTGCTTGAACGTGTTAACATGCTCAGGAACAATAATTCTCTAGTCTAGTCATTGTCCAGTTATTGAGTAATATGATAAGTAAAAAAGAAAAAAGGGTTAAGAAGAGCTTCAGAACATTATTTTCTTTAATGTATTTTAGAATTCATTTATGAATCATTTGTATGGTAGTGTGTTTCATCAGCTTAACATTCGGAACTTGACCGGTCACGCCTATCAAAGCTGCACGTGACAACACATCACACCTTGCCCCCTCACGTTAACTTAGGTTTGAACTTTGTAACCTGTTACTTAAGGCATGACGTTGCCCTTCATACCAACTGATTCTACCTTCATTCTGTCCTTAAAATCCTCATGAAGTCTCCAATTGTTCCTTAAACTCACCGTCACAAATGTTGATAAGCTGTATGCTAATAATCTAAACATGTTTGTAAACGTTTTGCCACATCTGAGCGTGTTTGCACATGCACGCCCATAGTATACTGGTCCCATTGTCGATACCATGCCGAAGTCTCGTAGCAACGCCATAATTTATGTCTGCCCTTGTGCGAGGAAGTTGGACTTTGGAACCTGAATCTGCAGTTTTCAACACTTAAAACTTTTAACTATAAAGTTGTTGATAATGTTAAATTTCAACTATCATAGGATTCCTATTACCTGTCCACAGATTTTAGAATTACTGAAATGAGTCTCTGCGGATTTTGTATATTGTTCCGTTTTGGACAAGGCAAAATGTAAATATTTTTGTTCATATTATACTTCGTGACATGATATTTGGGACAGCATAACATTTTGACAACGGTAAACATTTGTAGCTCTTTCGCCCCTACATTTTCTCAAGCATTTAAAGGAGTATTCATGTTCTGTTGTCCGTACTATTTCATGTTAAGTTAAAGTTTTGAATTCTAAGGGTTAGTGACCTTTCTTAAGGTTAATCAGTACACACCTTTCACATGTACCATATCACGTGATTCGTGACCCTTACTGCCATTGGTTGACAAGTAACAACGCCCCTCAGTGCAAACTGTACGTGTGTGCTTGGCGCGACCTGCCCATTTTTACTTCTGACTGCCTTCGACCTACGGCGCGTGGGTCTTTTTTCTACCAAGATGTCGAAAACTGCGAATGGCAAGATGCAGAATGGCGGCCCTAAAGAAGAAGTACAAAGTACCGATGGGGTAAGTACAACAGACTCTACATAACTACGGATCTGAACTAAGTAGCTACTCTGCAGAGCCACAAAAAATAGTGCCGTGGTGAATTTCACCCAAATTGTCGCGCCACTGGAGCCAATCTTAACCTTGACGCCGTCTTATATGATTCCTTCCGTATGTGATTTGCACCTCATCATGACAGTTAAGACGTTTTCTCCTATTTACCCATATCTGGTGAATTGTACTATTGTTACCGACAGGACTTAACAACCAAGCGAAAGCACGCACCTAAACTATCAGGCCGAAATTGTTGCGCTGGACTTGTACAGTTCTCGATAATCATAATTTCCCGTCTGAGATTTCTGTCAGCTACATACGAGAAGTTATTGACTACGTTTCAGTGAGAGAAAAGAACATGTTAACACATGACATGTCTAGAACTACGTACATGCCCCCTTGACTGTAGATCGTCACATTTCGATCTTAAGGCGATCAAGTGTATCCATGGACAAGTCAGCCCATCTGTTCAACAACAATCAAGCCACCAACAATAGTCTAGGCACGTTTCAATCATGGTCTCCCTATCATTTCAAGTTAACTGCAGCAAAGTACCTGGACATGTTTCGAAAACATCCCTTATGTTTTTCCTAGATCCTCCTCACTGACGACCTATTCCGACTTAGTCCAGTGCCACATTTCCAAACCGGCGTCCGGCCGGGCAGTTTGCGGGAACGAAAAGTATGATATAAAAGACAACAGTACACACAAAGCGAAAAAAGAAATAGTCATGAGCATAATTTGTATATATTTCTTAATATACACTTTTTCATTCCTGCAAATAGCCCGGCCGAGCCCTGGTTTGGAAATGTGACGCTGGCACTAACTGTCTTTCTTTCCCTCCGGACAACTAAGTTGATATGCACATGTTAATCCTATTATCCAATTCGTTTTTACATAAGATATAAAGTCGCGTGATGCACGAATTACGTAGATAGTTGCCCACACCTCGTGTTTAATACTCAGGCTCAGCTAAAATCACAAGCTCTGACCCTTGGGCCGCTGCTGAAAGGTCGTGGCAGTAGCGTCGGGGACAAATGTTACTTATCAACTATGAACAAACGAACCAGTGTGCGGTTTGCCTTGCTTCAACATTAGCACCCTGATAAGCAAAGCTACTGCTACCTACTTCCAATATCTACCAAACACTTTAAAGAGGCCAATATTCATTTTAAGGTCCACTGCTCGGACAGACTAAAGTTTATGTCGTTATTTTCCCACCACGAAGGTAGATGCTATGGTAATCAAAGAATGCAGTTTTCTTAAAGGCCACACCCGGATAGAGGTCCTGTGTTGATATCACGGGACCCAATATTTGTTTACCTGGTGCGCTGTCAGACATACCGTCCATTTGGCGGGTCGACACTTTTTTGCCACCTGATTCGATTTCAGAAAAGACGAAGAAGGAAGCTGTGTCATGTGTTCAATGAACGTGTTTGAGATCTATTTTCAACACGACTCAAGTTTGGACACAGTTTGTGAGTTTTCTGTTGGTCGCTGGTGCAGATGGCTGATTGATGAATTTACCAAAGAAATTATATTAGAAGACACACCCACCAGTGTACATTGACATCAAACAGAAGTAGTGGTCAACTATGGCCTCCGTGTAAGATGCTGTTCCTCTACCGTAAAAAAATGTGTATGTAAAAACAAAACTTGGTGGTCCACTAGTTTCATGTTCATGTGAGACCTCTAGAAGACTTGCATGTCGCAACATTCTTAGTGATGGTGCAGAACACTTGGGGTGACAACTGTGGGCCCGCCCAGGGTCTTATTATCATATTGGCACAAATATTTCTACGTTTTTATAGAATAATCAAGTGGCGCTCATTGTTTTGTAGAGACGATGCGTTGCTTAAAAGAGTTGTTCTGGAGCCGCCGGAGTTGCCACGACCAATCTGCTATGACATTACACAAACAGAGCTCTATGGTTGGCAGGAAACGCCTTAGTCGCACCCATGGCTTCTAATCATATCTTCCGCTTGAATCTATCAGCGTTATGACTTTGCATCACTTCAATAGTATAATTCAGATTTATGTTGTCACTATTTGCAGTTTACTACAAAGGATTAGTGATATAGCTGTAGTGTTTGTTTTTCATAATTATTGAATAATGAACGCGAGAAGGCGACATTCGTGTACATTTTCACAGTAGTTGTAAGGTCTGAAGGCGGGTACAATGATTCAGGCTGTCCCGGTACCTTGCACATTAAACTAATCTTCATCCACTATTTAGGAGACCTCAGGTCACATTACAAAACATATACTTGTCCTCGTATTCTAAGTTTGAAAGAACATGATTTGCTACACAATTGTTCCATCTAATGACTTTGTGACGGTTTTGTTCTATTTCCAGCGCATGACGTTCCTGTTGTTCATGTCTGTGTTCATCTCTGTGTTCGGGTCTCCGTTCCAGTATGGCTACAGCACCAGCGTGGTCAACGCACCTGCAGAGGTAAGGAGAAGTCTCGTTTAACAGATACGCTTTATAACGGTCTCTGAGATGCCTGACATGTTACCTTCAGTACTGTAATTAAAGTTTAAAGTTAAAGTACCTTGCCGCAACAGATGGTGCCCATCTCCGCTTCAGTAGCCATTGGGCCACACAACCTTTGTGCAATCACTACAGCAGGGGGCTAGTGTGTGTATAACTGCCATAAAGCCTTTCTAAAAAAATATTTCCCAAATGCTGAGTGCTAAGCAGAAAAAGCAGTATGTACCATTTTTAAAGTCTTTGGTATGACTCGGCCGGGGATCGAACTCCGACCTATCGTTTGCAAGGCGAAAACTCACTAGCCCATTGCTCCGGTCTAGTACTGCAATAGCGACATGATAATGATAATGATGATGATGATTATAATATATGACAGCTATCAAAAGGATCTTGATCACAATGATACATCTGACTCCACGCGGGAAAAACGTAGATTTACAAGGAGTAAAATACGTATACAATTGTAGGACTCTTGGTTTTGAAGTAATCAGTCTTTGCGACGCATTTGTCAGATAAAGAATAAACATTTCTGAATTCTAAATTCTCTGTCCTGTCCGATCTGCCAAGGATGACTTTACAAGTTATATCGAACTGTTTAAACATCCAGCGGAAAAGCACGTAATATTACTGATAGCAACCTTAGGAAGGCTAATATTATCATGACGTTTTGACGTCATCGGACACACACGAGACTTCCCGCTGCGACAAACCAAAATGATACGCCACACGTGACCATCCGGCCCATGATACGTTATGTATACATGATATATGTATGATTTGGAGGAATATGCACTGAAGGACGCAATACGAGATGATGTGTGTGTGTGTGTGTGTGTGTGTGTGTGTGTGTGTGTGTGTGTGTGTGTGTGTGTGTGTGTGTGTGGAAATAGTTGATGATCCAAAGAAATATTTCAAAAACGCGATCTGATGAATATCTACTTTCAGCTAAAGCCGTCTTGGTTTAATACGAAAACCTTTTTCGACACACCGAGGTTTTTTTTACTCGGGAAGCGTTTAGAGTGCACACACCCACAATACGCCCACCATACACCCGTTTCCCATTTAACTCATTAGCGCTCTAATAAGTCCTGACAAGGATGTTTGCCTTTCCCTCAATGGCGGTAGGGACAAGCTTTGTGTTTTGAGAAAGAAAGGTCTGTCAGGTGAACAATTATGGCGGTGAGGTCGACTGTAAGGCTGAAGAGTTTCCTGCCAAGGCTAATTTGTCTTCATAATGGACTGCACCAGTCCAATTGTGTTAAACACTAGGCTGACTGGAGATTCATGGTTGTTTTTTTGTTGTTGAAGGTTTCAACCACATAAAGATGATGACCGACTGAGTACTCTTTATAAATCCTATTCATATGTATTTTGTGAGTATCAGACAAGAAGAAACATTGCTTATAAAAAGCCTTCTACTAAAAATACAAATATTAAAGAAGAGTAAAAGCACAATGTAAACATACATACATACCTGAATACATGGAGAAAAGAAAAGTAAATGTAAACAAGACAAGTTGGCGATCTATCAGTTACGAGAATCTACCTGTACAGTGAATGAAAGTGTAGACTATATCGAAAATGTTACAGTTTTGTAAATGTGAAAGTGACATGGACCCTCGTAGCATAATGTACTGTCATTGAGATGCTGTAGGTCTGCTATATTGGAAACAGATGATAACTAAGTATATTCAAGTGGTTTGAAAGGATTAAAAAAACATTTCAGAATTTTCAAGCTCCGGATGATCAGAACATCACTACAGTTCTTTCAACTTTATCTACATGCGTACACTCCTCTCAACTGTCAATTGAACTTAAACAATGACCCGCGGGTCTTGTGACTCATTCCGCTGAGCTGTTGACTCACCCCTAGGTGACCCGGGAGGTGGGGAAGGGGTGTGTAGTGCAGCACGTAGTCTCATTCGCTGGCAGCAGATAAGGATATTGATCTGTGCTAAAGGCATGTTGTGTGCACAGTTCTTGCATCCTGGTAACTATGGCATCTTGCTTTAACAGAAACAGGCAATTGGAACTTTTTCCATAGATTTGCAATAAGATAAAAGTATCCTGTCGCGATGACAGAGTTTTGTGTAACTCTAAGATGTATTTGTGATGTTTTATGGATGAATCACACACCCATGCCGCACCCTTATCAAATTTAACAGCGCAAACTTTATGTTTGTCTGCAGTACACCTGTCTACCCTACTTCGTTATCTGGATTATAGATGACGTTTTACATCCTATAATGATGTTTTCAAGGGGTTTCAACTAGTTTTAGGGACACATTTTGTTACGTTGGAGACAATGGATGATACAGAAGATAAGTGGTACAAAAAAGCATTCACCTGACACTTAATCGTGGTCGTTATTTTTCGTAAGTAATGCTACCACGAAGGGGTCAGATGCTGTTGTTGTTGTCTGTCGTTGTTGAAACGTAGAAGTGTGGACAAGTAGCTAAAGGCGTCTCCGACAAACAAACAAGCAATTACTGCTGACGTGTAACACATCTGTCGTACAACAAGGTTTACAACAGCGAATTGAGGGCATTTGTGGAACAGTTGTCGAGATGCCGTGAAACTTTCGGCTGTCTTGTAACTGATAAACTACGAGTGTTGCCTGGCAACATCGCATGATTTCACCATATTTGATTATGTTGTTTTATTTAAAGTTGCATGTTTGATAAAGAGAGACCAAAGACCATGTTTGTTGAACTTCTGTGACCTTCTTTTCTGCGTGTGTGGCTCACTAGTTGTGGCTGCTTTTCAATTTACATTTCATCCACATTTGATATCATGGTCTCTTTTACGCATTAACATTTTCTTGATTATTACAATTTGACAACTTCCAGTTTGACGGTTGGTATAAAAACACTTATTCTGACACAATCACTGACAATGGAGACACAGTCTTACGAAGGATAAGCCACAAACAATGTAGTAAATCACACTCTGAAGAAGATTGTTTCGAATACCACACTGAAATGCCATTCTCCTCACATGTAATCGGCACTTAGATCTTAAAAAGATTAGATCAATAAAAATCGATATCAGCTGTAAAGCGCCATTGTTTGATAACAAAACGGCCTCTTTAATGCCATTAAAGTTACTGATTTACCGGTGCGTGGTTGTGACTGTCCTTGGTACTAGTACATTGCGTGTACCTCTCCAACTAGTACAGGAACCACATGTACAAACATCGTTTGTTCGCACGTTTCATGTGATGACTATATGTACATCGGAAGTCACGGGCTGCTTAGCAGTCTCGTGGCTGATTTGCGCAAGCTTGCCTAGATATAGAAATCAACATTGTATATTGTAACGTCACCTGTCCTCAGAGGACAAAGTGCTGTAGACATTGTTGTACTGCATGATAAAGTGCACGACACCCACAGGAAAGTTGACCGGTGTCAAGTTAGACAAATAGTCAGGAACACAACGCCATCACTACTGGCAAGAAGTTTTGCTTTTATTATAGTTACATGTAAGATAAGAAAACACTTAGGTCTATCCGTTGAAATTCGAGCATGTGTGGGCACGGAAAAGCGGATAACAAAGAAAATCACCTGTGTCGTTTGTTGTGTTCGTTTAGCTCATGCAGGATTTCTACAAAAAGTCCTTCTACAACTTTACCGGCGGTGAGCTCGCTGACGATAGCCTGACCGTGCTCTGGTCCACGACAGTCTCCATCTACTGTCTGGGTGGACTGATAGGGTCTCTCCTGGTGGGACCTCTCGCCTCAAAAATAGGGAGGTGGGTTCAAATGTGATGTTCTTAGTTTCCTGCTATGTTATGCATAGTCCTGCAAACTGTTGAATGTTCAGATCTAAATGGAAGGCAGCGGTGTTTAAAAAGTCTAAAATAGAAATGACATCCATGGACCATTCATCTTTTGAACTTCATTGTGTGGTAGAAATCCAAGAGTGTTTCAACTTTTCTTTTCAGTTTGTAGTGAGGCTACTGTATGTAAACCACGACACCTAACACTCTGAACCATTATTTTTCTTAGGAAGGGTGCGATTCTTTTCAACAACATCTTCTCTCTGTCGGCTGCTGCCTTGATGTTCGGGGCCAGGTTTGCCAACTCCTACCACATGATCATTTTGGGCAGGACGATTGTGGGGATTCACAATGGTAAGGCCACCGTTCATTCTCACATCAATGCATTTGATTATCATTATGAATGATGACCTTTATTGTACATTTTTGCCCAACTGAGCTAAGTACAAGTTACAACAGAGACAAGTTTATACAAACACACACATGTTGGTGCAAGTATCGTAGTACAGTATGGTAGTTGTGTTCGATAATATCACACAAGGCTCTTATAAATTTTGGATTTGTTTAAATGAGCTTTCTTACCTGTGCTGTTTTAATATGTGGCAAATTGTATGTTCTGCAGGACTGTCCATAGGAGTAGTGCCCATGTACCTGTCGGAGATTTCCCCGCCCAATCTGAGGGGTGGGATAGGCGTGACGTCACAGCTGCTCACCACTGTCGGCATCCTGGTGGCACAGATCCTCGGACTGAACTTCATACTCGGTAATTTTTCAGACCACTTTATTGTCAAAACCTAAAAACGTCGTTGCTTATTTCACGACATCAAATGATCTGTATCTGTATAGCCGGTATAACCGCCATTCGGAGTAACACACCAGCTTCGCAGGCACGCCGCGTAGCAGCCATTGGTTATATTACACTAAACGGCCTTGTCACATCTAACTTTTGCGCATCTGACTGCAACCGTTCCATTCCATTCATATTCATGATCAGACCCTTGTACGCAAGCCAATTCAATTATTGTCACTTTGTAACATGTCCTTGTAAATGTCATATATATTTTAGGCAACGAAGTAGTTTGGCACTACCTTCTGCTGGTTGGTTACGTCATTCCATCCGGGATCCAGCTGCTCATCTTGCCGTTCCTTCCCGAGAGCCCCCGGTACCTGCTCATCGACAAGGATTCTCCGGACAAGGCAAGAGAGGGTACGTGTCAGCATAATGTACAGATCCAGATGAAGACAGATGAATACATGACGTATCTTAGTATTTTGGTGTCTAAAAATTTCTGCGATGTGAAACTAACAGCAGGTATTTGCCAAAAGGAGAAAAAAAATATCAAGAGGATTAATCGATAGTAATGTGAGAATCAGAAATAGTCCAAGTGTTGAAATATAAGTAAGAAGAGCAAGTTTTCCTATAACGTACATGAACGACCTCTGTTTCAGTTGAAAGTAGATGGCTTCAATGATGAGAATCAAGATATCGTCCAAAGATACCTTTCTGTTGAAATTGACATTTTTTTGATGTCATTTTTTATCCAGTTCTGCAGAAACTTCGTGGAGAGGAGAACGTCGAGGCCGTGTTGGATGACATGAGAGTTGAACATGAGCAGCAGAAGAAGGAACCGACGATGCACATCTTCGCCCTGCTGAAGTCCCGCACCCTGCGGTCACAGCTCATCTGCTGTGTGCTCGTCATGGCGGGGCAGCAGTTTTCTGGCATCAATGCCGTAAGTGCAAACAATTGCAAATCTAATCAGACAAGGTTTCATATATGCTAATGATTGCTGTCTCAGATGCCTCAGTAAGAGACAGTTTTAATTGTTACAAAGTGTCTTCACCTAGTGTATATGGAGCATAAAGAGAGATGGCGGAAAGAGGCTTACACGTCAAAGAAACTAGCTCGAAAGGATGAGATGATGATGATCTTCATTACCAACTTATTATAACAAGCCCCCATAACGGCATAAGCAGAAACACGATTGTCTATTTTGTTACAGATCTTCTTCTACTCGACGTCCATCTATGAGAAGGCTGGTGTGCCCAAAGAGTACAGTCCGTACGCGACTATTGGAACCGGGGCCATCAATGTGTTCATGACCATAGTCTCGGTAAGGACGATTATCCCAAAAATGGATCAATCGGTGAAAAGACAAGCAATTTTACTGGTTTGGCTGATCCAAGCCCAGAACCTTTAATGTTGTATACTGTAAATGCAGAAATGTTCGCGGGAATTCAATTTCACGGTAGAGAGAAAATAGAGTGTTCGCGGTGGTTTTGAGTTTGCGTTTGAAATAATAGTAGCGCAATGTCACACAGTTGAACGGCTTTTCACGGTGTTTTTTTTAAAGTTAAACTTAAAAAGTTCGCTGTGAAGAGTTCACCGCGAAAACCGCGAACATGAAACCACCGCGAACATTTTTGCATTTACAGTATGTTGATATATCCACTGGTTGTACCGCGGTGACATGAATTCCACATAGGTAGGATAAAAAGGAGTCAGAAGATTTCTTAGTTGATGAGTCTTTCTTACCCTCTATGGTAATTTTCTAGAGGTTCTGTACCTGAAGTTTATATCACGTTTTGTTATCCAGGTTCTCGTGATTGACATCACAGGCAGGAAAGTCCTGCTGACGTGGCCGCTCGTGTTCATGACATTTGCCTTCGGCATCTTGACTGTTACCCAAGGCTTGTCTGAGGTATGTCTGCATCTTTAAAGCCTAGGTTACACATAGCCGAACATGGCTCCCGAACGCTAGCCGACTCGGGTCGGCGGTAGTTCGGGAGCAGTCTGACCAGTTTTTGGGCCACGCCTATCTTTGGCGCCGAACATGCGCCGAAGATGCGCCGATCATCTCCTAACCAGTACACGAATTACTCCCGAATGGGCCCCGAATGATTTCTAGCTTACTCCCAACCATCCCGACCTCTAGGCGCAGACTGCCGAATCTCTCCTGACTAAACCCCGACCGATTGCAGACCCTCTCACGAATTTAAATGGACATATTCAGCGACTTTCAAAAGAGGGGTCATTTGCGGTTTTAATTAAAATAATCCATTCTGTTATGTTGTTAACATCACCGAGAGATCGAATTCGGATCATGGCTAGCTTTAATGCTGCTTTTAGTGTTCTTCTTTGTTTTTGGTCGTGTGAAGGTCGGGGGTGATTCGCCCACGTTCCGATAGTAGTCACTTGGTTGAGAATTAGTTAGCAGAGATTTGTCTACGGCCTTGGGGTGAGTTATGGGTAGGTTGGAAACTAGTTGGGAGTAAGTCAGTAGTGTTTCTGGCGTGGTTAAGGTTCTAATTTTACTACTGACTCAATCCCGAATACCAGCCGAGCACTAGCCGACCGCGCCGAACACCAGCCGAACACCAGCCGACCCATTTCAGACCCTACGTCCAGAGCCGAATGTTTTGAAATTTTCAAAACATTCGGCTGGCGCAGCCGAACACCAGCCGACTCAGCCGAACGCCAGCCGACTCGGCCGAACGCCAACCGAGCTAGCTCCCGAATCACTGCCGAATCACTCCAACCATGGTCGGGGGAGAGTCGGGAGGCCATGTTCGGCTATGTGTAACCTAGGCTTTATACAGCTTGTCAGGGAGTCTGCATGTAACAACTTGAACCTTTGATATCAACTTAAAATCTTGGAGCTGAGATTAACATATTGCATTTATTTTGCTAGCACCTTGTCATAGCGTCCAACAGCAGCATTTTTACTATAAAACGTTCCATCCTCGTTTTTCTTAGAAATCAAACGTTTTTTTTAGTATCTCAACTGACTTGTTGTTTTTCTACCGTATTTCAGTACCTGTACTGTGTATGTGGCTGTTCTCAAGGGATTACTCCTAACGGCACGCTAGTGGGGGATGTCTGCCACTTCGTGAATGAAACGGGCGCATACGAAGAAACAATAGCGAATCTCAACACAACGGATCCATACGCCTGGATAGCCTACCTCAGCATCGTCTTCGTCATTCTGTACATCATTGCGTTTGCCGTTGGACTTGGTGAGTAACTCTTAGTCCATAGTATCCATGCCAAAGAGATATATCAAGATAGCATGCTCTGTTAAGTGTTAGCTATAGCTATAGGTTATATAATCATTAGTCCACTATATTACCCGATACTTCTCAGTAGGTTTAATGCATGTCTACAATCATTTCGAACTATCTGTACGGTCCCTTACATTGTTGTGAAAAAATTCTGCCCACAGGACCAATCCCTTTCATCATCACTACCGAGATGTTCCGGCAGGGGGCGCGACCAGCTGCCATGATGATTGTGGGGAGCACGAACTGGATTTCAAACTTCATAGTTGGTCTTCTCTTCCCAATAGCTCAGGTAAGCTCAATAGTCATAGGTCTATCTATTATTTAGTATCTAAGTATTTAAAGCTTTCTAATTGCCACAGACAGAAGCACCAAACTTGCAATTGAGACAAGTAAATAATATACCAAGAAAACGATGGTATAACCGTCCACTCAAACTGACAACTGAATCTAAATCATATGCTATGTCTTTGACTGTTAGAATTTGACATTTTGAGTAGCAATGTTCTCTATGTTATGATATGCATTCTTTTCGTTTTTGAGATGTCCAGTAAAATCTCACTACAGTCGGTGCATTGACTCGCGCACGGATACTTAACGAATGAGTGTGTCATGTTGTCTCTGTCTTTCTATTTTAGGACAAGATTGGTGCGTTCGTGTTCCTGTTCTTCATGGTGGTGTGCGGCCTGACGTGCGTGTTCGTCTGGATCAAGGTCCCAGAGACTAAACATAAGACATTCGAAGAGATCCAACGCATGTTTGGTGGCCAAGACGACGATGCCGGCAATGACTGGGGGGTGGCAAACGACGGTTACATTCCAGACCCTTCCAAGAAAAGTAGCAAGTACGCGATCACGACGTCACTGTAGGCCGGACGGTTTGTCGGAACCTGAGGAAGAAGAAAGAAGTCAACATCTAGCCCATATTATGCATATAGTCCTTAAAGTCATAAAGCATGTTTACCTGAGTCGCAATTTGTCAGTCATTTCAATTCACAAGGTGATGTAATGTACTACCATGCATGTATATCTCATTATGTTCTAGTCTACAAACTGCCACACATTGAAAATGTCCTATGGATGATCTGATGGTCTGTACATACTCAAGAAACATTTGAAGATGAAGCTAGTGGTATAAGGTGGTGTTTGTTGTGACCTCCTTGACCTTGCGCTACTTATGTCTATCTTACAAATGTCTAAGAAATGCGCTGGTTGGTGCGTATTGATTTCCTGATAAGAATCTCCAGCTTGTAGAGTTGTGAGAACAAATAGGTCTCGCATCAGTGTTTCTCACCAGTATTAGTGCACTCTTTATTTGCATATATCAAAAGAAGTTCGACCTTCTAGTCTCTAGTCTCAAAGGTCTTTTATTCACCATGCAATATGGTTGTTAAAAGCAAAGAAGCGTTGAAGGAAAAATGAAATGTTAGATATGTTTTATACATGTAATTTGCGCAATCCTACAATCGAATGAATGTAAAATATGGTTAATGCAATAATCAATGTACGAATGGTTGTTCTGTGGTCTAATAGTCTTAATGAAGCAAGGAACCGTCGACTCGCCATGTACAGTTCTTGTGACATTAATCAATTACCTTATCTTGTTTATAGTGTACATGTGTCTGTACTGTAGGACTTATTTTGAGTTTCATTGCTTCGTATGGTATTCATTTTTGGCTAGTTGATAAAGTATCATATATAAATGCGTTGGAAGCGTTTGGAGTATAAATTGTTACTCTATCCTATTAGAGTGTACATAAAATACTGTGTGCTGTGGATTGCAATTGTTCAACATCTTGTTTTTCTGGTTTACTAAAAGGAAATATGTATATATATAGCATTGTTAATTATCATATTCTGAGGTAATAATACCTTTTTTTAGAATCATCTTATTGTTCTAAACTTATACTTTGCAGCGATATCAATGAATTTCTGTTGATAATGTAAAATAAAATGTATTTCCATGAGGAAAGTCGTTTTTTTCAACGTAGGATGAATGAAGAATTCAGTAGTCTGTTCAGGGAAAATACTGTTCGAAATGACTGAAGGGATGAACTAAGGTAAGATTTATACACAGCACAGGAATAACATGGACAGCGCAGGGGTAATCTGGACAGCACATGGGTAATAACCTGGATAGCAAAGGGGTAAAACATATACATAACCTGGACCGCACGGAGGTAATATGCACATGACAGGGGTAACCTGGACAGAACTGGTGTAACCTGGACAGAACAGGGGTAACCTGGACAGAACAGGAGTAACCTGGACAGAACAGGGGGACAGAACAGGGGTAACCTGGACAGAACAGGGGTAACCTGGACAGAACAGGGGTAACCTGGACAGAACAGGGGTAAGCTGGACAGAACAGGGGTAAGCTGGACAGAAGAGGGGTAACCTGGACAGAACAGGGGTAAGCTGGACAGAACAGGGGTTACCTGGGCAAAACAGGGGTAACCTGGACAGAACAGGGGTAACTGGCCTGGACAGAATAGGGGTAACCTGGACAGAACAGGGGTAAACTGGACAGAACAGGGACTTCCAAAAGTCGCTACATAGTAATGACGCAAACATAAGGGTGCTGATGTCCGGGCTAATACCTCACTGCTAGGTGCTAATCAGCCCCTCCCTCTCATTCTATGGGCCAGTCAGTCGGGCAGGCCGCTAGGGGCGCGATTAAGTTACTGACTGGCTAGTCAACACCCAAGCCGGACGACGCAATCATAAGGCAAAGGTCGAGTAAACGTATTGTTCACATTCTCAAGTGAATGAGTCATCGGGTTGTTCTGAATAGATTTGCCACCCGGGAGCGAGCTGGCAACACACATCAGAGAGTGCTCACAAGATGGGTAGAAACGTAATATTTGTTGTCGCGCTGCTGTCTATAGCATGTTGCTCCACCACAGTAGCTGGACAGAACCTCTCTGCGAGCTTCTACGAGACTTTAGGATACTACACTCAGCTGGCCTCGAGCAAGTCCATCGACTGGAATACCACCATGGATCTCCGGGATAGTGGTCAGGTTCAGCAGCCTTGTTACGACCAGAGTGTACAACTTCACACCGACATGCAAACTGGCAAATCTTACGCGATTCAGAGTAAGTCTAATGTCTGGATTTTACTCGATATCCCAATTTAAGACCATTCTATTTTATTACACCGTAGTGCAGCCATATAGGCAGGCTTTTGTATCCTATTCCCGCTCTAAGTTTATGAATATTTGTATAATGGCCCAACATCTGGGCTTGTACACATCATCTCAAGTACAGGCTGCGTCGGGAAAGGACAGTTTTGTAAAGCACACGCTAAGTGAGATGTACTCAACTATTTGTGCTTCAAACATCCTTAAACGATGACGTATGTTTGGGTCAACATTGGACGGACTGCTTAACACTTGATGATCACAGGTGGCATTTGTATTAGCGCTCAGAATCTCCGTGCCCCTTTGGTGAACCCAACTTGTGTTATAAAAGTTTCGCCATGCTGTCATCGGTATCGAGGTCATCGATGTTTATCAAATATGTACACATAGATACACACAGACATGATGAAATATGGTATGAAACAAAGGATGCTAACCGTGTTGCTGGTACGCATGGAGTTTGACATTACACTTTCTATAGCTAACATTGTCGTAAAACGACAACATCAGAGAGTACCACATCACAAGATGGATAGGCCTCTCGTGGGAATACCACATCGAACTGGCCATGGCCTCGACTACATATTCCCTGGAATACTACCAATCTTAATCAAGGACAACATTTTACTTCCTTAACTCCTACAAAATGAGCGCAGATGATTACCATAAATTCTTGACTGAAAATCACGCTGACCACAGCTATACCCTACTTTCGAAAATAATTTCATCAGGTTGGTAGAATATAGGATATAGGAGATTCTTTTTACACAACCAGGTAATCTCACCTGCTAACGCTTCGATGTCTATCAGACAACTTCACCTTCACCAAACCAGCTCCGAGTGAAGAAGGTGTCTGATAGACATCGAAACGTTGGCAGGTGAGATTACCTGTTTGTATAAAAGAATATCCTATATCCTATACCCTACTTTGTTCCCTAAGTGTTGGACAGCAGCGGCAAGTTCAACCCGACAGGTCTGTTTGAAGGACAGTGGGACGCCATCGGTAGCTTCAAAGGCTGCAGGGATCGTGTCAAAAACGCTCCAGACATACCGGCCGACTTGAAGCCGATGTACTGTGCTGTGGTCTGGGGAGGGATACCACCGGTACGCTATGAGTTTAGCAATGTGCCCCATATTGGCATGTTTATATAATCTTCTGTGGTTGTTGAATTATCATTTACATCAATATTGATGTTCTTTTGACAAAATTTTTCAGGATTAAACACAGCAAAATGTTTGCTGCTTTTGGGGAGCTCTATGTCACTTCTTCAACCAGGTAAGCGAGGTCTCGTCTTGGAGTTCTCTTGTCACATGACTGGTGGTGTTGACTATTGATGATAGCATCGGTGTTGTGTTTTCAGGAGATAATGGAATCTACTGGAACTAAAGTCTTCACACAGGGACTCTGTGTACCGAACACATGCGGCGATTCTGAGGTTGGGCTCCTCGCAGACACAGGTAACAGTTACCTTTTACGTTTTAGACGTAGTCGCTATTTTCAGCAGGAATCCTATTATAAGATCAGCGTTTTTCTCCATTTTTGTATACAGCTATCACATACGAAACTATTTTTCTTGACTTAGCTACTGGTTTTTTCAAGTGATGTCTACCTGTTACATCGGACATAGTTCTATGACATGTACTGTCTTCACCAATGGTTCATCATCACTCTGCTCCGTCATAGGTCTCCTCGGCATAAAGCCAATGCCTAGTTGGACTCCAGGAGCTGTGCTCTGTCAGCGGGAGGAAGACTTCGCCAGCTTTGATACTAAAGCCATCGTTGCGATGTAAGATTCCTGTCGAGAAAATGTTATTATACCACTGCTATTACACCAGCACTCATCTACCACATACAGGATGTCAATGAAATGTTGACAGTACAAGTATTTTTGTGTTACAATCTGTCACATTAAAACGCAAAATTGTAAGCATGACACAGGACATAAAATGTATTTTGCAACATAAGTGAAGATAAGTTTTGACATTAATTATCGTTCCAGATCCATCATAGCCGTCATACTGCTTGTCTTGGTCATCTCTACCCTGTATGAGTTCATCATTAACGTCAGCTTTTCAAAGGAACGAACGAAATCTCTAACCAGCAGTAAGTATTCCTGTGTCAGTCTTGTGTAAATCCATTCCATTCATTTATGCTTCAATCGTTTTGTACAATAGTGCCGCATCGTTCACCGCTTCAACTATCATAGCACCGATGCATATTAAATATACATTATGGCAATTGTTCCATCCATTTGAGAAAATATCAAGGCATGTTTTCCGATTTCTGTAGGTAAGACTGGCCGGTTCCTGTTGTCCTTCTCTGTGTACTCCAACACTAAGAAGGTGTTCGACACATACCAGCCGCCAGGGCAAATCCCGGCGCTTCACGGCATCCGGGTTATCAGCACTTTGTGGATCATCTACGGGCACACGGAGACCTTTGCTTCTGTCTCAATAACAAGTAAGCTGGTCCTATGGACATCACATGTTGAAATGTTTGCATCAGCATTCTACTTCCCTCTGACAAAGTGGACCTTAAGTACTATGGTATCAATCAGGCCTTACAAGTTGCTTGCAAACGAACTTTACCAAGAAATTTTAAACGGTACATTTCAAACGCGTCTGAACATTTGACGAAGAATCTAAAGCTATTGGTTCTATCTTTCCCCAGGTAATGAAAGGGAGAGGAGGGAATTCTACTCGGAGTGGTGGGCTTTCATAAACCGGAACATGGACAAATCTGTGGACACATTCCTCCTCCTAAGGTAGACGATTAAACACGTATATACACATGGGGGTGTTCACAGGACCCCCAAACATAAGTTGGCGACGCGATTTATCCTAAAGTGGTGTGCAGGTTGTATGGACAGTAGTTGGACAGTAGTAACTGTTGCAGGCCTTCTTTTGCTTGCAATCTTCTTATATAACCTGTACCTGGTTAACCGGTTAGGCTCCAAGCAAGAGAAGCATGGAAAAGGGTATTCCGCGTCGTGCAATGTTGATGTAGAACCCTTGCTATTCCACAGTGCGCTCCTGGTGTCCTACCTGTTCCTGAAGCAGCTGAAGAAGAATGGCGGCTCGTTTACTGGGAAGGACTTACTTCTTCACTACTTGCACCGTTACTGGAGGTCAGGGTTCCCTTTCAGCTTTATTCTATTTGAACTTAGTATTGATGTATATCTAACGTTTGTTGACGTAACGTAAAGTTTAGGCTTTGTTCGCAGTATTACATTAGCTCTGATTATGTCTGATAGAAGATAGGGATGTTTTGATCACATATTCGACTTACAGTCGAAGTTCGTCCAAGCAATTTGTTGAGAGATTAATAATACTGTGACTGTGCTTGTTAACAGGTTGACCCCTGTGTACGCCTTCCTCATCATGATCTTTGCTTGCTTGATGAACTACATGGGGACGGGACCCGCCTGGCAAAGTCACAGCCGGCCGTGTGAAACACATGTCTGGACAAATCTGTTATACATCAACAACTGGTTCTTTCATCAAGTGGTAATTATTAAGATTATGAAGTAGCATATATAGGGGAATATTGATGAACCATTGAACATGGTTTCAATTTAGCAGATTCAAATGATTTCAAAATCTTTCACATATTCAAAACTCCATGTATTCATTTGATTGATTAGAAATTTGGAATGATTTCTGGCAATCTGTAATTGCTAGCTTTGCATTATTGCGGATCGTAAACCAATAGTAATAAAAGAGCCACAAATCAGAAATGGTGGACACAGTAAGCACCATCAGGAACTATGTCTCAGAAATGGATAACCCCCTAGCATCATTTTTTGGTGTATATAGAACATTGAATCTTGCACATTTCACAGGAATACACACCGACCGTTATAAAATATAAACATGCGTGGAGGTTTGCTTGTACCGCAAGAAAGAGAGGAATTTTCCGCCAAAGATTATAACGTTACATGTTTTGTTTAATCCACAGTGTTTCGGCTGGGCGTGGTACCTTGGTGTGGACATGCAGCTCTACATCGTAGCTCCGGGCCTACTGATTCTGCTGTACAAGTACGTGTAGTGTCACTAAGTACCACATCAGGGCATTGACCTCGACCTTGGAAAATTCAGTTCATTCCAAACATTCTAGTCAACCTTCTACAGTCTTGGATGGGACTCGCAGTCGTCTGATTACAGACTGTTTCTTTCTGAATTTCAGAAAACCGAAGTTGGGTCTAGCTTTGATCATCGTCCTTCTCACAGGAAGCATGGTTGCGACCGGTCTCATGGTCCACTTCTTAGTCAAGTAAGCACATTTACTCACCACTCTTTAGATCTAAGACGATAACTCCATGTCTTACCTTTATTATAGGGAATTCTATACTGAAAGGTATACCGTAAAAGAAATTGAAATAAAGATTTTAGTGAAGCTATAATTAAAGATAGATACGTTGATTTTTAGTGTTTTCGTTATCTTTCATCATTACGAGAGAAGAGTCACAAAATTGCAACATTTCGCCATGTTTTGTTTAATAACTAGCGTTTGGCGATTTCAGTTCAAATCTATCTTTTTCCTTCGTGAACGACTCACAATATATTCTATCTACTGGTGATTTGTAACAGTGTCGGGGGCCAGGATTACTTTACTGTGGTGTACAAAGTGACCTTCACCCGCCAGGGGCCGTACATGGTTGGACTACTACTGGGCTACATTCTCTTCAAGACCGGCCGAAAAGTGCCGACCACCCGTCGCACCAAGGTATTTCGGTGCAGTCATGCTTGCAAAAGAGCCACAGTAGAACATCCCTAAGAATCCAATTAATGCACTCTTAGGAAAGAGTAACGTAAGGAGATGACTTTGTTAGATACCATGTTGAAGGAAGGTTTTAAATGTGGGCAACGTTGTATACATTTTCTACTTATGAATTCTACCATATGTCACTTTCTAAGTGATTATTTGTGGTCTTCGTACACTAACAACCTATCCCCCACTCTTACGTGTTCACATAAAGGAAATAATTAACGTTTACGTCAACATAACATTATCGTTATGGAATGTTTGATATGTCAATAGATGTGCCCACTTTCTTTTACCAGGTGCTGATGACGCTGGGTTGGATCTTTGCCTCGTTCATTGGCTTGCTGTTTGGTCTTGTCTATGACCGTAGTCCGGCCTTTGTGACGTTTGACAGGACCATGTTCTCCTGTGCTGTGGCCTGGGTCGTGTTCGCCTGTAGTGTTGGATATGGAGGTACGAGAATGGATACTTTCAGGCGGCAGTTGACAGTTAACAGACTGCACATTTTCTGTACGTCCAAGACCAAAGTCATATATTTGTACATGTACATGTACAACAAACATAGGCTTCAACTACATAAATTCTCTCATACGGTTTGTGGTTATAGCATAGAACCGATGCAAAAGCAAAAGAAAGACAAAAGCAGCTTTACTCATCATTAGCGTGCCCGTAGTCTTTTTAGGATAGTACAATACATCCTACCTGCATGGTTGCTGCATGGTTAGCGTTAATACGGGCATGTAGGAACTACACTGACCACGGATGCTACTCTGGTTGCAATATCCCTTCAAACACTTAGTATTCGATCAGTTTATCTAGCTACTCAAGAGCGAACTTTAGTATCTTTTTGGCGACGCCTCAGGGGCGAGCCAAATTTTTACTATATTGTGTGCAGATTGCAAGAATTCTAGGAATTGTACAGGAATGTGAAAGCCCATGGGACGATAACTCAAGAATGCCTGGATGTATTGTATTAATATTTTGTAGGTGGGTAGGTCTGTGGAAGACCTTGTCATGATTGGATTTTGGGCCCCCTAGCGACTTTCTATGGTACTGGAGGGGAACTTTCACTTTTCAAATCTCGTCTTCTGAACATGCTATAGTCATGATTTTTAAGTGGTAGATAGCTCTTTGTTAGGAAAATATGTCCTGTAGATTTGGACCCCCTAGCGGCTTTTTTTGGAACTACAGGAGCTGATTTTGACTCAAACTTTGAAAGAGAATAACGCAAGAAGGGGATGACGGATCATCATAATTTTTGGCGTGTAGATAGCTTAAGTGATGATTTACATAATCATATGCCAATTATGCAAATCAATATCTGATTTGCATAATTAATGAGGACAGTTAATAAATCAGCTACATTCTATTATAGGACTCTCAAACACATAACATATGTAACTGAGAAAGAGATAAATATTGATAGATATCAATTATGCAAATTGATACTTAATTTGCATAATTAATGACAAAATACTATAAACCCATAGTGGTAAAATCATTTTTGCACCATTTGGAAGTTAAGTAAATGTGGCCACTATTAGACACAAATCTTGCATAGAGGGCCTCATTTACATAATTTATGAGGAAATGGTACGATATCTTTTTTTGTGAAAAAAAGATTTTCATACATTGGACAACTTGTGTTATTTTGGTAGAGAAGGTGATCGACTGATATGAAATTATGCGAGGTCCTTATTTGCATGTCGGTTAAAAACGAAAACGTTAACAGAGACCGCCGTCGCCATGGCAACATCTTTTTATGTTGCCAATCTTGTTCTAATAAGTTCTTAAAGAGGTTTACATTCCACTAATTTTTCTTCAGGTATCATCACGGAGTTCCTGTCCTGGAGCGGATGGGTGCCGTTGAGTCGTCTGACGTACACTGCGTACCTCGTGCATCCCATCATCATGTATGTCTACACCATGTCCCTCAAACCCCTACTGTTCTACTCGGCCGCTACTTGGGTGAGTTATCAACGCAACTCATTTCGTTAAAAGATCAAAAAATCAAAACAGCAATAAATCAAAACAGCAATGCGCTCTTGAAATAGATATATGTCAAGGGAATAAAACAAAACATTTGTTCAATCTTTCAAACATGGCTACCATATGCATTTGATTGTTACAATGACTTCCATCGTCCATTTATCTTCTGCAGTGGTTCTACTTCATCGCGTACTCCTTCATGGCCTTCCTGTGCGGCTTCGTTGCCTCCATCATGGTGGAGTTCCCGTTCTTCGGGCTTGAGAAGCTGATCTTCCCCCAGCGCAGAGGCAGGGACAGCTCGAAGGCATCAAACAACGTGGCCAACGAGGCGCATGACAACCAATTGCAAACTCTTGAACTGGGTACGGGAGTTTACTGTATGAAAATTATTCAAACACTGACTACTAGCTAACCGTATTCAATTTTGCTGTTGTGATTCTAACGCCATTTAATTTCTCATGTTTTTTCCCCAGAAAAATCTGGACCTGTGCATGATCCAGTCGACCACAAAGACATAGAAATCAAAGGACCAATGCCGGCAACGGACAAACAAGACCAGTTATCGGCAGAACAAACCAACGGACAGGGGCCTATTACCATAAGCACGAACGAAGAGCAACTAGACCACGGCCACACATTTTGATTTGAACAGTGATCACAATAGCATGCAGTGAGTAGCACCACATTACAAATATATGTGAGTAGTACCACATTACAAATGTATACTACCATTATCTTTTTTGTTCCGGTCCTTTCTCTTTAGATGTTTCTAAACAGCCAAGTACAAACTCCAACCCCATTTATTAATTTAGGTCACTCCAATTTAATTTCTTCGTTTGATCAGTTCAGCTGTTTTTAATCGATAAATCGGCACAGAGTGCCTAGAAATTGAAAAGGGTCGACACGACAACACACCTACCACTCTGACACTTTGTCCCACATGTAATGAAAATATTGAAAATGAATTTTGTTTTGTGATAACTTGTCTAACTTGTAGTAAAGATAGAAATGCGCTGTTATAGACTATTACTTCCAAAAAGAGATTTACCCTATCTGCACAGAACGATATTTTCTATGTATTGTAATCATGTCGAACTTCTATATTCACCTACACAGGTCAATCTCTTTAAACATTATTCCAGAAGAGAGACTGAAGTACTGTACCCATATATGACTATATTTTAATCCATATACATGTACTGTTATTCATAATATACTGTAGCTAGGATTCTAGGATAGATTAACCTTGTAGCATTGTTGATTTAATGCCATACATTGTGCCATGTACGATTGTTGAGCAATAAAGTTCATTTATTCATTCAATGAAAAAGATCAGATGCACAATGACTGTGTGATTCGTCAGTCCGTGAGTACCACTCATAGTTGACTTTATCAAAATGTAGCCCTTGTCTTCCTACTATCCTAATTCCTAGATGTTCAGTTAGCTTAAGGCTTTATTCATGCATTAAAATTGAAAAACAGTCTGCAGCTTGTGCATTGACGTCCTGTCTCCTGTGGTATTGAAACAAATCAAAGGAGCGAGTAGAAACAAGTGATCCCTACCGAGATTCGAACCCGCGCCGAAACCGGCAGCCCAGATCGCAGGCACGCACGCCTTAACCACTAGGCTAAAAGGTCGCGACCAGTTAGACTGGTCAGTTGGAGGCGCTTGAACCCCTGGGCTGCCGGTTTCGGCGTGGGTTCGATTTGTTTCAGTATATCCAACCATCATTCTAGAAACTGATGCGCTTCAACAAGTCTGTAATGATTAGTCCGAGAACCATGAAATTATCTAATGAAAATAATATTTCATCTTGCCTCTACATTTTTTTCACTATGACTATTCAACTAGAGCTCGGTAATCTCATACGCCAATGAAATATTTATAGCTTAGATTTTATGTCAATGAACTACACATTTATTACATAATCTTAAACTTGTGATATTTACCTAACTAATACACTGGCATGTGACAAATATGAATTTCCCATCATTTTCCACTTAGGCGTTGCAGCATTTTCATATTGATTATGCACATAAGGTCATTAGTTGCACGTTTTGTATCTTGGTATCAATCAAACCAAGGAGAAAATCTCCAAGCAGATCTAATGGTTGCTAGAAGACCGTATCCAACTGGCAGATGAAGCTTCATTAGATCTGCTTGGAGATTACCAAGGAGGTTGCTGTGTAATCATACCCATGATCAGCGTTTGTACAAAAGGTTAAAGGTCAACAAAAGCCCCACGGAATCAAAATGGCGGCGTCCAGGGGTTGTTTTGGCGTTTGTCGACAGCTTAGGACAATCTTGTGCCTTTATCTCGTCTCCACCGTGGCCTTTCTTGGACTCTGCAGTGTCGTAAGAGCCAGACCTCTCGATGGGAAGAACAAGAGTACGTCTAAGAACGGCGAGGACGACAAGCTGAGCCCACCCGACCACCTGGACGCTGTGCGAATGGAGCGGGACGGACACCTCAACAGAGACTTCCACCAGGAAGTTTTCCTCGGCGAAGAGAAGGACGACATCGAGCAAATCCCGCACCACGTCATCGACGACAGGCTGAAGGACATCTTTAAAAGGTTAGTCAGACTTTAGAGCAGTTTTAGCTACGATCTGGAGGATATACATACTTCTAAATAAATGCGGTCTAATCGTGTATACGTTTCAGTTGTAGTACGTGCATAAATGTGAGGTTACGTCCGATTAGTTGTTAGGTGAGTTACTAAATCACTGTGCTCGGGGAGGTCGGATGTATGTCGTGTTGGTAACGGAATAATACCAGATTTGTGTCGGTTTTTCCCTGCAGCTTTTACCGATGTTGAACCCGATACAGATCCAGAAATCAGGCTAAATCAATGGAGTTCGCCCCTTGCTTTCCCGATAGCCTTCCTATACATTACCGACGAATGTCGGGCATGTATCGGTTTTCACGCAAAAGGTCACTCGCGGTCATGATGGGTGTCAGGTCCCGATTATTACGATAATGTAGCAATATCTCGTCGGACGAGTTAGACATTTTTTTCCATTGTTTTCTAATTACCGTAAATTTTCATTGATATATTTTCGTCAAAAGGCAAACCAGGTCATTGAATTATTACCGTGTTGGTAGATAATTTTGTTTGTTTGTTTGTTTGTTTGGGGTCCTTTTTTTAAAACTCCGCCGCTATTGTTATTCGTGGATAGTTGACCACTACATTATGCTGTTTATAGCTACATCTCATGTATTCCATATTCGTCTTTTCAGATTCGTGACAACCAGCGTGCCAGTTATACCGGCCATGCTTGAGGATGGGGACGGACTTTCCGGACACATCGATTCATTTTAATAAAAAGACAATTGTTCATTAATTTATTCGTTTTGTTCCCGTTCAGTTTGCTTTCGTATTGATCTGTTTGTTTGTTTGTTTGTTTGTTTGTTTGCTTCGGTGTTGGTTTTTTCCAACTGTTTGTTTCATGTCACTAACACTAACACCTGACGTTCCCCGGAACTAACAAGTTCGGAAAGCTAACATGAACTCACATAAAATTTTCACAAATTATATTCTATTAACAAAATAACAGTAATCACACTTGACACGGTCACAATAGATATGTAAAATCTGTTAAAAGCACGCTTACCATAGTCACATTAGATATATATAATCTTGTTGGCGATCATCGTGCAAATACTAAGCTAAAACATTAACAGATATAGAGATCATGGCAATCAATGTAACCTTTTGGCTCATTGTTGCATCAATTTTAGAGTTCTGGGGAAGAAGACCTGTTCGTGCCTCTTCGTACGGCTCAACGGTACTTTGTTGGCTGAAGTTTGTCTTAGATCGTACTTAGTGTCTCCGGATTTCACAAGGAAGTGCCGGCAGGGGTGTGTTTCGTCCGCCACCACCCTACCGAACTCATGCACGGATGCCTCGCGTCTCCGCTTCTCCAGGGTTGGCAGCTAGTCGGAGGGGATTCCAATAATCCTGCAGCAGGTTTTCTGTACCTTCTCGACCTCGTCAGACAGCCCACGAGGCAGTCCTCCCCACACCTGTGAGCCGTTCTCTAACACAGGTCGAATTAATGTTGTGTAGATCTGAAGGAACTTGAAGTTGGTCCACATCAGTTCAAGCATCGAGACGGATTAACCACCATCGGCTGCATTTTTCCGGACCACGGTAATTTAGTACGCTGTATGTGAACAACAGAAGAAATACTGAAATAATATGATAATGTAAATTGCTGAAATAAATCAGGAAATACAATCAAACTACGAAATGAAAGTTGCAAACATTAAGAGGGATAACGAACTTTGTCGATGCAACTCAGTTGTGCAGCATCCGTAACTTTCGTCTTGCCCGTATAAATTTCTTGTCACCGACGGCAAACGAAGGACTACTGAGAAACGAATGACTACTGAGAAGAAAAGTATTAGTACTCCTAGATGGAAACCGGGGTGTTATGATGGTCATATCAATGAGGTTTTATCAAACATTCCATTACTTTTACTGAATCTCGCACTGGATAAGCGACTTTATTTGTAACGTTCAAAACATGCTGCGACTTGACTAGTGACTACGGGATTCGGAATTATATTGTCAATTTATTTTCATGTAACGAATATGATTATGGAATATTGAAATATTCCTCCCAGTTTTACTGCTGATTCTTGCCACAGTTCAACCAAACACAACGTAGCGCAAAAATCAAAAGTACAGCGATTTGGGCCATTAGGAGTTGACGGCTCCACGAACAATTAAAAAAGAACGTTTGTTCACAAACTGTTGGGATGTTTTCTAGTTTCAATAAAAATGCATCGCCATTGTTTCCAATTGTAAGTAACAACCAATTTTTGTTTTCTTTTCCAGTGTCCCAACCAGGCTAGGAAAGATATCTGATGATGGCTCACGTGCTTTGTTAGCGTTGGCAAAGACGCCGTCAGAACAAAACGACGTGTCAATTAGTAGAAGTGCAAAGACAACACCCTGAGACCTTCATCAAGGAGCAGAGGTTGATTTAAAAAAATAAAGAATAACAAAAATTTAAACATGATAATATAAACATAAGATGATGAAAGATAAAGAATAAATTAAAGTAATGTTGACTGTAACAGAGAAAAATAAAACATAAAAATGGATCGTTGGGCTCGAACCTGCACATATTGCCTGCTTCGGATTGATGGACAACAACACTACCAGGTGAGCTATCAGCGCTGGTTACAATCACGCTCGTTATTTTACGTATATAATATGGGCACTTGTCGTCTGTTAAAATGAAATCGCGTCAATTCTTTATATTATCACTTTTTTAGCGAACGACGACCAACTAATATTTATTAATGAAACGAAATGAGTGACATGTTAAAATAGAATTGAAGAAAACAAACAGAAACACGTAACGTTCGACCGTAGAACAATGCAAGTATATTCATTACGGACTGCAGCTGCGGAACCCCACGTGATGGGCCGTTTGTACTAAAGTGGTTTGAGGGTATTGTTACCCCGCCGCAATATCTAGCTCACCGCGATACGCCGCTTGCGTTTGCGAACAAATGGCTGCCGTACGGCGCCGCGAGTTGCAGGTTCGATCCCGGGTTTATGCTTCCGCGTCCTTTGACATGAATTTCCTTGGTTATTAAGAATTTATCGATGTTTCCTCGATTATAATATCTTAACTATGCTTCCCATACTTGCGGATTACAGACTTCTACGGAAATATCGTTCCTTTCAATATTTTATTTTTTGCCGGTTGTAATAAAAGTTTTATTGACACAACAAACAGTACAGCGAGTTCCGCACGTTCTACTACAAACTACGTACAAACTAAGTCTTGTAACTAAACAATAAAAGTTAACATCCGTAAATGTCAAATATGGTGCTGGAGAACAGCTGATCGATTATCGTCTGAAGTTTCCTTTTTATTAAGCTGCATGCCCCGACGACCACGTGCTTGTCTTTCTGCTGTCAATCATGCAGTGTCCATGGTAACCAGTACAGCGGCTACACGTCAATCAACGCCGTTGCCATGGTTTCATCCAAGCCGGGGAGTCCCCTCCGCCGTGTTTGTAACTTGTTGCCTTGACGACCGGCATCGGAAGTCTGTGGGAAAAAGAAACGACGTATTACCGACAAATTTGTCGGGAAAACATGGGTTTCTTATCAGGAATTTTGAGACCATCGAAAAATTACCGTGTGTATGTCGGGAAATGTACATCGACCGATGGAACACCGATGGTGCTCCGACCAGCCTAAAATGCGGGGGGACAACTGTTAACGTTTCCCGATACATTCCCAGAGAATTGTGACTATGTATTCCCGACATGTTTCCCGTGTATACCCGACCTCCCCCAGCACTGTGAATACAGTGTACCTCAATAATCACTTTGTGTGAAGGTACAAATGTATGCAGTACATTTTACTAATTTTAGTTATATGTTATTTATAACGTTAATTTTAGATATATATTCATGATCAATTGCCGAATGATGAATTTTCGAGCTCTTGACTTGAGAAATACTGTGTTTCAACCTCCTTGGTTGAAATTAAAGTAGTTGAACCACCCATTCCCAGCATTCCAACTAGTACTACTCCGCAAATTTTACCTCCACTAACCTTGTAATGCAGATGCAAATTGCATTACAAGGTTATGAGGTCTCTATTCAACATCCTTGGCAGATGGTATTTCAATCTCTGGTTACGTTTGAGCTGCAAAAACAATCATACTCAACTGTGTCTAGAAACCCCCTGGTATATACTGAGGGACTCGTTATTATCTGTTGTTTTTGTTGTCCTTGCTTAACATACATTGTATATTTTCTTGCTAGACGTGGTCTCTAGTCTAGGTGCTGGGTTTCACTTGATTCTTGTTGATGATCTCTCTAGGATCTCCCTTGGTGTCTTGAAGCTTGCATGATGTTGTCATTGTTGTTGTTGTTGTTGTTGTTATCTGTCCCTGCGAAGTTTGGTATTGTTTGTTGCAGGATAGATACCACGGATCCAGACCATGAAGGTCTCCTCACACAACAGGAGCTCCAGAACTGGATCCTGAGCAAAACACAGGAGCATTTCCAGGAGGCTGAACAGGAGAACAGCAAACACTTCCAGGAGGTCGACCAGAACAAAGATGGTAGAATAATCAGTAATGATTTCTGTAGCACTCACTACTGTACAACAGTATCTAACCATAGCTTTGTCATTGATGTTTGTACATATCACAACACTGTGTACAAGCATGGACAAAAGTAGTATCCAGTATCATGAAATCCAGACTGATAGTAGGGTTTGCTACTAATGTAGTACTAGTACCCATATTGTGAGACATGTATACATAATTGACACAACAAAACCACAGGGATGTTTGTATTACGGGTCCTCTCTAGATACATTGTATTAACTCAGAAAAGTAAACACATATAAAAACCATTACATTGTGCACAATTGTGCAAAACTGACTTAGTAGCTGCGTTAACTTGACATTACAAAAAGATACATTTACATTAAAGAACTGCATGTATGATTCTCATTAGGTTTCTAGATATTAAGATTTGCGTTCAATTACGTCCATAGTTATTGAATATGAAAATTCAGAATGCCTGAATGGTATCAATTAGATAGCATTCGGTTCAATCGGAATATCCTATATATCAAAATGCTTGATGAATTTCTGTGACTTGTTGTATATGCATGTGTGTGTGTGAGCATGGTTTGTGTGTGATTGTTAGTGTTCTCTCTGTCCCAGGTACGCTACACTGGGACGAGTACCGTCTACAGTTCCTGGAGAGTCGCGGGTACGACAGAGACAAGGTCATGGAGGTCATCGAACAAGACACTGAAATTGAGATGGACGTGGATGGTAGGAGACAAAATTCTTTAAAATGGCTTAGGCTTACTCAAGAATTTAGTTTCGGTGTCAATGATGTTGTGCTTTCCAGCGTGCATAACATGTGGAAAAAATGTTCCCCTTTCCAAGAATGTTTTGATACTCCCCCCAGAGTGTCTCTGCTGTTGATTGTAATTTGTTGCATAAACATAACACCTATAGTCAGTCTGTGAAATGTCATTGTGTAGAAAAAGGTTTAGTGCTTGAATACTTAAAATAGGACAAAGAGTTTCAGTGGTCTCATATTTCACTACTGACACCAGATATGTTAGCATTTTTTAGCAACAAGATACACAGACTACCCAACCACTTTAGGTATGCTTCTTTTCCAATGTGTCATAGTACCCATGCAATCACATAAGACTGAAATCAGCTCTTTATTCGCACATGGTTTCAGATGAAGAGGACCTAGAGAGGGACCATGACAGATTCCTGCAGGCAGACGAGGACCCACGGGACGAGTTGTTGAATGAGAAAGAGTTTCTGGCCTTCCGCCACCCAGAACACAGCAGCAGCATGCTCAGTCTCATGGTTCAGGAGATACTGCATGACTTAGGTAAGGATCTCTAAGCTTTGTCCTACTCTCACTTTTCTGGACTACATATGCGATGGAAAATTGTGTTCAGAGCTGGTAGCAACAATCATCAGACATCAGGTGTTAAGGAGAAAAAAATTTTTCTGAAACACTATTGTATCCTGTATAGTATACTGTAATCTTCACTGCTTCAAAGTATCATTACAAATGGGGTATCATTTAAAGGACAGTAGAGAAGCTTTCCAAGATAAAAAAAAAAAACTGCCCATCATCTAAAAAACAACAGACATGTGATTGTGGGAAATGCACACATTTAAAAAAATCTGGGATGTTTGTGTGTTGTAGATCAGAATGGTGACCAGATCCTGACACTGCTGGAGTTTTGTTTTATACTTATAGATCAGAACGGTGACCAGATCCTGACTCTGCTGGAGTTTTGTTTTGTAGATCAGAACGGTGACCAGATCCTGACACTGCTAGAGTTTGTGTGTTGTAGATCAGAACGGTGACCAGATCCTGACCTGCTGGAGTTTTGTTTTATACTTATAGATCAGAACGGTGACCAGATCCTGACTCTGCTGAAGTTTTGTTTTGTAGATCAGAACGGTGACCAGATCCTGACCCTGTGTTATTACTGTATTGTAGATCAGAACGGTGACCAGATCCTGACTCTGCTGGAGTTTTGTTTTGTAGATCAGAACGGTGACCAGATCCTGACCCTGTGTTATTACTGTATTGTAGATCAGAACGGTGACCAGATCCTGACTCTGCTGGAGTTTTGTTTTGTAGATCAGAACGGTGACCAGATCCTGACCCTGTGTTATTACTGTATTGTAGATCAGAACGGTGACCAGATCCTGACCCTGCTGGAGTTTGTGTGTTGTAGATCAAAACGGTGACCAGATCCTGAACTTGCTGGAGTTTGTGTGTTGTAGATCAAAACGGTGACCAGATCCTGACCCTGCTGGAGTTTGTGTGTTGTAGATCAAAACGGTGACCAGATCCTGACCCTGCTGGAGTTTGTGTGTTGTAGATCAAAACGGTGACCAGATCCTGACCCTGCTGGAGTTTGTGTGTTGTAGATCAGAACAGTGACCAGATCCTGACCCTGCTGGAGTTTGTGTGTTGTAGATCAAAACGGTGACCAGATCCTGACCCTGTGTTATTACTGTATTGTAGATCAGAACGGTGACCAGATCCTGACCCTGTGTTATTACTGTATTGTAGATCAGAACGGTGACCAGATCCTGACCCTGCTTGAGTTCGTGTGTTGTAGATCAAAACGGTGACCAGATCCTGACCCTGCTGGAGTTTGTGTGTTGTAGATCAGAACAGTGACCAGATCCTGACCCTGCTGGAGTTTGTGTGTTGTAGATCAGAACAGTGACCAGATCCTGACCCTGCTGGAGTTTGTGTGTTGTAGATCAAAACGGTGACCAGATCCTGACCCTGCTGGAGTTTGTGTGTTGTAGATCAGAACGGTGACCAGATCCTGACCCTGTGTTATTACTGTATTGTAGATCAGAACGGTGACCAGATCCTGACCCTGCTGGAGTTTGTGTGTTGTAGATCAGAACGGTGACCAGATCCTGACCCTGTGTTATTACTGTATTGTAGATCAGAACGGTGACCAGATCCTGACCCTGCTTGAGTTTGTGTCCATGCCGTACGGAGCGAAGGTTCAGGAGGTGGAGGACAGTAAGGACACCTGGGTCGTCGAGCGCAGGGAGGAGTTCAAGGAGGTCATGGACACAGACGGGGACGGCAAGGTCACACTCACGGAACTAGAGGTCAGAAACAACATGTCTGGAATAATTTTTTTCTTTGGACCCTCAGTTGAAAGTGCAGAAACGTCTATTTTTCCTTCCAGTAGTACTAGTATTTAGTTTTTTATATGGATTTAGGACTTTGGGTATATAAATGAGATCACCCTTCTTGCCTTTTATGATGACCTTCAACACTCAAATCTTTCATTGACTTTCAGTAGGGAGATTGAATAAGTTACAAACCCATTTTGTATTTTAGCTTTTGACATTTGATGAGGTCATGGAGCTTAACTTGTAACTTGTTTAGACTTATGCTTTTGTGTTGTGACAGGAGGAAGACTTTATTGTTCCTAAATCAATCCCAATATGTAATATACCATGGGAAAGCCTATTCTTGACCTTTTACAAAAGTACTATTACCCACTTGCTCTGATCATACATTCATGGATGGAGTACCAGGGCTGATTAAGTGATTGGGTCACAAAACAAATGTCCTGAAGTTTCCCTGCCAACAGAGTGTTTGATACTGGCAGGGAAATCTCTGCACTTTTTTTGGGAACCCACCCATAAAGTCAGCCATGGTGCTCATCGCACAAGAGCCTGATCATTGCAAATCGGGTATCATTTTAAAGGACAGTAGAAAAGATTTCCAATGATATGAAACAAAACGCCCATCATCTAAAAAAACAACAGGCATATGATTGTGGGAAATTTCAGCACTTTTTTCTCAGGACTAGCTTACCTCACATATGCATCCCTGCTGCACAAATCATATATGTATATCATAGCACATGGGATGCCATTGTAAAGGATAATACACAAGGTTTCAAATGATATATGATACGATATAATTGATAAAGTAGCAATGGAGATATGATTGATCAAAATCAAGTCTCCAAAGTTTTGTGCTAACTTTACCATGACAGACTCTAACATACTGTATTGTCTATAGGCCTACATGGATCCACGCAGCGACCAACAGGCACTGAACGAGGCACGCCAGATGATCAGGGTCGCAGATGCCAACGACGACGGAAAACTTTCGCTGGCCGAAATTCTGGACAACTGTCAGTTCTTCATCGGGAGCAAGATGGCAAACTATGCAAAAGTTGTCCACGAAGAGTTCTGAGAGGACCCCTCCCCTATTCTATCACTGCAAGGAGATATCTAATTTCAAAATGTTTATGTCAATTGTTGAACTTGTAACTTCTATCAGATTATGTTGACAGGAAAGCACTTTGGCTGCATTATGAAGCCAAAACTAGCAAACAGAGCTGTACATATTGAGATAGATGCTACAATACATGTCCTATTGGTGAATAGAAATTTGCATTGTGTCCCTATTAATATGCCTGAAAGATGCAGACGATGAGTCCTAAAAAGAGGGACTGTGCTAAAATGTAAAAAGAATAATGGCCACAACTTTAACATATGAAGAGTTCAGGCTTGATGTGTGTAAGTTAAAAGTAAGAAAATGCCTTCTACCCAGCCCACCAAAGAACAAACAACATTTCACAGGTTTGGTTTTGGCAGCTCTGCATGGTTACATATAATGTAAATTCATTTTACAAGATGCTTACTTGTAAATTCGCAAGAAAACAGTTATTCAAGAACTGGATAGACTCTGGAAACGGTTTCCAAAATATGTCCAGTTGCATGAATAACATAGCCTCTACCAGACTCCGTCCTATCGCTGGGAAAATAGTAGAAATCGGCCGACGTAGTTCGCTATACAGGGTAGTCCGCTATACAGTGAAGCTCCATTATCCGTCCATCGATAATGGAGCTTCACTGTATAGCGGACTACCCTATATAACGGACTACCTCGGCCGATTTCTACTATTTTCCCAGCGATAGGACGGGGCCTGGTAGAGGCTATGAATAACTGTCTTCTTGGGCATCTTATTACCTGGATGTCTAACCTTCATAGACATGCTTGTAACGTTAATTGATGTTGCAGCGCTTAAGTTTTTTGACATGGTGAAATGCAAGAGTTTTGCAGTATGTTTCCTGTTGAAGTGATGGTAAGACATAGAAAGAAAGAACATATGTTCATGGTATGACAAGCTGTAAAAATGTCAAACACTGCTCTAGCATTAGACCAACATGTACAGTGATAAGGGAAAATGAAAATGTATCACATAATGGTGGCAGTAGGTTTACATAATGTTTGATAATATTTTATAAAGACTTGTTTATTGCTGTAGAAGATCATTTGCCACATTTCATAAAAGCTTTGCACCTTTCCATGAAAAGTTTACAACTCGGTTTACATAATTGGTAACCATGTATATTGTTCTTAACTGTCAAACTTGTAAGTTTTGAACTTTTTTTAAAAAGAGTATCCACACATTCTCCAAGATTAAGGGACAAGATAGGATTGTGTGTGTGTGGAGGGATAAAGTGTCAGTGCAATTTTGGGGTTTGAACGTTCTGATTCTGTTCTCATGCAAATTTATCAACACATTCTTCTTGCCAAAATTTTATATCTTTATTTTCTTACCCTATCCTGATCTTATCCCTATTGGAGTATGTGTTGTACAAGAATGCAACAGGATTTTTGTCTGGAGAAGGTACATGACTGACCAGGTCTACACAGCATCTTCAGAAAAAAGCAAAGGAGAAAGTTCACTTGTTTTCTTTATTCTAATTACCGAATTTACATTTTTTGACATGCAAATTGTGCAATCATGTATATGAAAAAGTTTGCTTGAGCCTTTTTAAGGTGTCATTAAGGGAAATTTGATAACAGAAGTACTTAAAAAGTTGAGATTGTCTTGTCACAGTTTATCTTTCAGTAGATGGAATCAAAGTTTGTCCTGGAAGTAAATTTATACGTTTCACATCCATTGCAGCACATTGCTTGAACATGTTCTGTCACTGCTTAAAGATACGCCCTTTAACAGAAGATCTAGGTTTGTAATTACCCAACAAATGTAACTAATCACAAAGCATTAGTATGATAGAAATGTCAATGAGCACAGGTCTGTCATGAAATGTCACAACGCAGTCGTTATTTAATTCTGTTCCTTTGGATCTTGTATAGATGCATGCCACTGACATGTTTAGATGCTTGTACAGTTATTATCCAACTGCTGTCTAAGCTGTTTTTATAGCACATATCATGATGGGAGTAGCATGGTTTGTTGTTTGGGTTTTACCAATATATACACCTAAGAGAAGCACTTATGTATGGTAAGGTAAGTGAATGTTTCCATGTTTGGAATGTAAAGCAAGAGGTGCTCTTGTGAAATCTGTTCACATCGCTGTAACACTTTATTTTTGCACATCTTAATTGCACAGCATATGTTGTATCAAATTTATGAAATTATATATATCTATATAGAGAGTTTGTATGAGATGACTATATTGGGGGTAGAAACTTTGCTAGAAAACTTGGGGTGTTACATGTACGATTTCTGAATTAAAGAAGGCTGTGATGGCTATTAGTTTAACCAGTGGTTGACATTTTTTTATTACTCAAGCATTCTGAGTGTCCATTCATATACTAGTATCTGGTACCAATATACTGGAAGGACTACAAATCTATTGATTTCTGTTGCCACATAAATATGTACTTTCAGTTCGGGTATTTGTAGAATATTCACATATTATACAAGTCATACCGATGTTTAACAGAAAATTAGAGTGTGCGCGTTATTTTCTGGTAAATGATAGGCAACATATCTTTGATACGAATAGGCAATTAATCAGATCAAGAACAAAAAACTCCACAAAGGGGACAATATAGCCTGTGGTACCAAGCCTGTGCATTTCCGTCTATCATGAAAAAACACCTGCGCAAAAATGCTCTGACAAAGGCTTACGCATAATCTCCAGTTAACCCTTAAAAATTCTGAAAGAATCTTACACCATTTGTCATTTCACATGCAAGTCTCGTGTATGCAATATACTTAAAGTACAATTGCAGGTGCCATCATAGATCCAAAATTAAGGCCCATATCATCAGGCATGGAAACTAATAGTATATAGAAAAGATCATGACAAAACAAATGATGTATAGAAACATATACACTTATGTATCTATAATGTTAGATAGAAAAACATTGGTCTCAAACTCACAGTAACATTGGATAATATCATGAAAGTGGTTATTCTTAAAACTTAATTCTAAAGTTTGAGGTTGAATTGCTCCTTGTTTGTTGGGATAGCTCCTGCCAACTGTCCGTTACCTTCACCATTCTCCAGTTTGTCGGGGAAACTGCCAGTTTGTTCTGAAAAAAGACCAAATTGAGTAATCAAGCAAAAAAGACATTCGATGCAAATTTAGCCAAAAGTAAGTCCAAATGTCCAAAACAATATTTTCTACGTATGAAAGGCACGTAACGTTGTATCAAGAGTATTTTGTCTTAGAGGGGCGAAATGTACTACCGAAAATGGTATACCTATATGGCAATACAGGCTTACAGTAGGATGAGTCAGCTAAAGCCTCGTTTTAGTGCACGACCCCGAGCTGACCCTGGGAAATTCAAAATTTTCATACAGGAACCTCCCGTACCGAGTTCAAGAGCTTGGTTGTCTTGTGCCTCGGCCTCGTTGGCCACGTTCTTTGATGCCTTCGAGCTGTCCCTGCCTCTGCGCTGGGGGAAGATCAGCTTCTCAAGCCCGAAGAACGGGAACTCCACCATGATGGAGGCAACGAAGCCGCACAGGAAGGCCATGAAGGCGTACGCGATGAAGTAGAACCACTGCAGAAGACAAGGGTATGGTGCAAATGAATACCAATTGCAGCCATGTATGAAACATGGAACAAATGCTTTGTTTTCAATGATTGACGTACAAAGCTTATGTACTGTCTAATGGTTTCTTTAGGTCATGAGTTGCAATGCCATCTCACCCAATTAGTGGCCGAGTAGAACAGTGGTGTTTTGAGGGACATGGTGTAGACATGCATGATGATGGGATGCACGAGGTACGCAGTGTACGTCAGACGACTCAACGGCACCCATCCGCTCCAGGACAGGAACTCCGTGATGATACCTCAAGAAAGTAGTATGGAATAAATATCTATAAATACACACGAGAACAATTTTCTGCTCTTCGATTCTGGACACACAAACAAATCTGCAGATGACTAGATGGCAGCCCCAAAACACATCAAGCTTAGTGTATCTCATATCCTATGTAAACTAACCATGATGGCACCAGGCTTATATGATCTTATCTATTTTACACTTGCCTAGGAAACCAAAGGAACATTCATGATCAACAGGTGCCATGTGTGCATTATGTCCTTACGTGTATATTTGACCTGGCTTCATGACTCGATAACTTAAAGAAAGAAGGCCAGAGAGCAAAGGGTTCCCTTGTTTGGTACGTGAAGCAATACAGGTTGAAGCAATGAGGTTAAAATTAACCTCATTGTTTGAAGTGAAAAGCTCGATGCTTTGAAGTACGTACCTCCATATCCAACACTACAGGCGTACACGACCCAGGCCACAGCACAGGAAAACATGGTCCTGTCAAACGCCCTCCAGGCCGGGGAGTTAAGCACGGAAAAAGGGCTCCCGATGAACTGGGGGGCAACAACAAACAGCACGGCAACGCCTGTCGCACAGAACCATCCCAACAGCATCAGGGCCTGAGGGAACGCGGCAACATTATAATCAGTTATAATTATCTTATAGCCGTTATAAACATATACATGTAAGCAAAGGCCTTTAATGTTTACGTGTCAATCTATAACAATCTCTGTTTAATTGTGTACAATGTTTTATATAGACGCAGACGAAATCACCAGAGCGTCTTTTCTCGAGCTTAAGATCATTGATATCAATTATGGTGATACAACCGGCTACGATAGGTTTAGTATGAACACGGTCTAATTATAAGTTTTCAATCCTTTCACAGTGAAATCCCAGCTTGAACCTCATACACCAGATGCATTAGCGCAGTATCTATCACTATTTTCCATTGGATTCTTCATTTTTTCAAACAAATCAGAACTGAAGATGCATTTCTCATTCGCGTACCTTGGTGCGACGGGTGCTGGGTACTTTGCGGCCGGTCTTGAAGAGAATGTAACCCAGCAGTAGTCCAACCATGTACGGTCCCGCACGGGTGAAAGTGTTTGTGTAGACTAAACCGAAATACGACCCACCCGCCATACTAAGTTAGCAACACAAGGAAAGAATATTTCAATCAAAATCATGCATCAGCCGGATCCATTTTGGTTAACCCTTAAGCTGCCAGTCCCGACTTAATTAGGGATACAGAAATATGCCTTGTGTGCTGGACTCGGTTATAACCGGGATAGGGTATTCCCCAGAACAAAACAGCTTTGCGTGCGTGTAGCGCGCGAAGCCGGGAAGTTAGGGGAGTTAGCGCCGCCGGGTGTTTCGCGGGTTTCGTGAGGGAGGTCAGGGGTCGAACATTTTTGATTTTTACTTGGCTAAAAAACCTGGCAGCTTAAGGGTTTTAAAAATAACGAGTTTATCTCTTGTGCATGTGCAAACATGTATCTTTAATACCCCCAAAGATGCAGGTGATCGTTGCACCCGACGTTTGCTTTGGCGATGATGTATAATTTATCCTCCGATGTAACTGTTACATACGTCGTAAGCCCAAATGGTAGTAGGTACAACCGAGGTCCGTCACAACTCCGACGAGAGTACTTACTTGACAACAAAATGGTAGATGATCCCTGTGGCTATCATGCTGCCCGTGAGAAAAACGATAATCAAAGCTAAACCCAGCTTCGGCTTCCTGAAAAGTAGGAAGGAAGAACTGATCATGAAATAGTTCATTTCCAGTGGGTTCGGTGCAGAATGCAACCGTCAAAAAAACTTAAAACTTGCATGCAGCATTATGTCCAGTAAACTGCTCCATTTTGCCATTGGTCTTAAATTCTTGTCTTCCTGCCTTGCTACGTATTCATGTCCAAAAATAGTAGTTGTTGTGAGTACAGATACGTCCACTGATACGTACTTGTGCAGCAGAATCAGTAGGCCCGGAGCTATGACGTAAAGCTGCATGTCCACACCAAGGTACCACGCCCAGCCGAAACACTGCAGATCAGAAAATAGGTAAAATTCATGAGTCTGGTTATCATGGGTTCTCGCAGGTCTCTCACCGTCGATTTGGAGTGACTTACAACTCTCTGTAGTGGTGACTCTGTTCAACTCGTCGCACACTACATATATGCCGGAACCATGAGTCTGAGTCTGCTTAGAAATGCAGTGGCTTATTGTTTATTTTCACACGTTTACCCTGTGACACTTTTGTTTAGTGAATCAGGGGGGGGGGGGAGAATTCCTCACTACGAGTTTCGGCGGAAAATGTTGAAACACTGTAGGAAATACGTCGATGAAGATTAGACATAATTGTAACTGTAGGAAATAGAAGCTACTACCTTTCAAACTAGATGATATAATATGATATGGCATGACATGATATTATATGATATGATATGGTATGGTATGATATTATATGATTTGATATGAATTACACGAGCGAATAGTCAATGTTTAGAAGAACACTAGTACTTTTTACAGCATGATTTCCAGTGTACATTTGCAGCATTCATTATATAATATACGCCACCTCTTGTTCCCCCAGGACCCAGTTGTTGATGTATAAGAGGTTTGTCCACATCCATGTCTGGCAGGCGTTGATGTTTCCCATGGCGAGGTTCTCAGGACTAGCCCAGACCGGTCCCGTCCCCATGTATTTCAGCAAGCAAGCAAAGATCATGATGAGGAAGGCGTACACAGGGGTCAACCTAGAACACAGGTACATATACGTTGATGAAAGTTAGACATCCAGGTAGTAACTGACGAAAGACAGTGGATGCTGTCTGAAACTTCTGACTGTTTCAACATTTTATCCAGTTGCTTGAGTAATTATTTGTGGCGTACAGGTACATATACTAGTAGTCAATACATTACTGCAGCTTGTCTCTCAATGATGTGTAACCGAGAATACTGGAAGCAGAACTTTGTATACGCTTCAACTCCCTAGAGTATGACTATGTATGTATGTATGTATGTATGTATGTATGTATGTATGTATGTATGTATGTATGTATGCATGTACGTATGTCTCTCAACATAATGGGCCCGGAGTCCCCCTGACGAAATCTGTTAGGATATTGGACGGACAGTATCGGCATGTTCATTCTACCTATTTCATATAAAACACTATCAACCACACAGGTCACGTCCTAATCAAACATTCAAGTACGAGAACAAATTATACTCAACTATCAAAACATAGTCATAGATCCTGACCTCCAGTAACGGTGCAGGTAGTGTAGAAGCAAGTCCTTCCCAGTAAACGAGCCGCCATTCTTCTTCAGCTGCTTCATGAACAGGTAGGACACCAGGAGTGCACTGTGGAGGAACGTTAGGGACATGTACAGTTGTGATTGTCCTTAACATGTTTAAATAGAATGGGAACAAATCATTTGATGGTCTTTGGGACGGCTATATTCCATAAAACTCTCCCTCCATTTGGTTGTTCATCTTTGATAGTCCACAATAACACAAGATAAACAAATCACTATAAGATTATTACCATGTTTACAATAAATTATTCGTTGTCCTTTCATCACCTTGTTTTGATACTCGGTACCAAACAGGAGACACACAGCACTTCATATGTTGCTATGCGATTGGAGTAATTGAAGATTGTTCTGCAAGGAGATAAGTTTTGAATTTCTACCTCAGCAGTAGGAATGTGTCCACAGACATGTCCATGCTCCCTGTTACAAAATACCACCACTGGCTGTACCATTCTGCCTTCGTTCCTTTGTTTGCTGTAGAAAAGGCAGGATCAACAGCTTGAAACTCTACATCAGATGATGCCAAAAATGTTAAACTTTGAAACCGTAATCATTAAGCCCCTGACATACAATCAGCGAGCTTCAACCGTATCTGGTGATCGCCAAAAAGTCCTATTCTAAAATTGACAACGGATCATGTGTATATCTCGGTGACCTACGAACAGCTGGACGATCCCTAAAATGGCCGGGATGACCGAGAGAACACCAAGCGTGTTGTTGCGAAAACATTACTTTGGAACTGTAATCATTAATCCACTGCCACACAATTAGTGAGCTGCGGCCGTATTTGGTGAACGCCAGAGAGTCCAATAAAAAAATCGACAGCGAGTCGCGCGTATATCTCGGTGACCTACGAACATTGGAAGATCCCTAAAAATGGCCGGGATGACCGAGAGAACACCAAGCGTATTATTGATTATCGAAAATATCATTTAAAGTTCGCAGACTCGGGCGATCATTTTTCATGCTGATACAGGAGCTTTAGGCCCTTTTTAGCTAGAATGTCTGGATATTTGCATGCTCTGATGACATATGCTCTGATGAATATGCAAATTTTCATTGTATCATGATCAACCTAGAAATTCGACCTGGATTTATGTCACACACATAGCCGAACCAGTGAATAAAATTAACCATGACCATCTTACTTGTTATTGTGTTATCGGCAAAGAAGTCCGTATGTCCGTAGATGATCCACAAAGTGCTGATAACCCGGATGCCGTGAAGCGCCGGGATTTGCCCTGGCGGCTGGTATGTGTCGAACACCTTCTTAGTGTTGGAGTACACAGAGAAGGACAACAGGAACCGGCCAGTCTTACCTGCAGTAAAACATCAAATCACATGAGAGTTGTAGCATTACTACTTTGCGTGAGTATTTATGTATGCGGGCTTTTCCCGGGTTCGTAATTAAATAATGCTATCCAATACTCACGACCGAGTTCGGTGCTACTCTAAGATGTCTTTGTGACTTTTTTAATTGATGAATCACACAGCCATGCCGCGCCCTTGTTAAATTTACCATCTCAAACCCCATGTTTGCCTGCAGTAAACCTGTCTGCCCTACTTTGGTATCTGGACTATAAGTGCCGTTTTACACCCACAATAATAGTTTATTGCAAATTCATGCCCGTAGGCTAATTGCATGTTGACAACAATGTCGAAATACAAATGTAAGGTAAAACAAAGGTATACATGAATACAAAATCATTCTATGAGGTTTTCAAGTTTTAGTGACACCCTTTGTTTCGAGGAACCATTGGGTCATGCAAGAAATAAAAGTTGTACAAAAAAGTATTCAGCTGATGTATTTCTTTATCTAGTTTTTTTTTGCGACGAGTAATCAATATGCTGAAGGAACCAGAAACTGTTGTTGCTGACGGTGTTGCTATGGTGGAGCAGTAATTTTAAGTAAGAGAAAGGACTAAAAAAAGAAACGATCTGTATACCTTCAGTTGTATTTCAACTTTCAGGTTAAATTTCATGAGCTTATATTTGACCGCTGTCAGCAACCAACCAACCAACCAACCAACCAACCAACCAACCAACCAACCAACCAACCAACCAACCAACCAATCAACCAACCTAACAACCAACCAGCCAACCAACCAACCTACCAACCAACCAACCAACCAACCAACCAACCAAACAAGCAAACAAGCAAACAAGCAAACAAACAACCATCAACCAACCAACAAACAAACAAACATCAACCAACCAACCAAACATACAAACTACCGATCAATGAAAACACATAAAGGAATATCCACTTACTGCTAGCTATAGATTTCGCCTTCTCCTCCATGAAACAGACGGTAATGATGAACTCGTACAGGGTACCGATGACCAACATCAGCAGGATAACGGCGATGATGGATCTGCAACAACAATGTCAAAACATTTCAAAAAGAATTTTATGGTAGAAAGGCCGTATAAACAGAAAACTTTTGATGTGCCTCACGGGTAATTGGTCAAATTCAAAGATCACCACTAAGTCTTTTTACTGCCATGAATTCCGAAGCACGATTTGATATCTTCAACCACAGTTGCCACAATTACGTATTTCTTACTCTGAGATATAAGGCAACTGTGCATAAGCTTCACATTTTCACTTATATGTCTCCATGTATTTCACTCTATTACATAAGAGAGTGTTGTTAGTAGCCATCGGAAAGTAGAACTTTTCTTACATGGCAACGATGGCTCCAGGATCATAGCTGGCGTAGTCTTCTTCCCGCTGACAGAAACCACCTACCACAGTCCAACTTGGCATTGGTTTTATGCCAAGGAGACCTAAGAAGGAACGAAACAACGCAGATTCTGTATAGTTTTCCCTATGAACTATCAGCAATGGGAGAGGTGCGCAACATTTGTAAAGGCCCTCTGAGGGCAATGATCAGAGGGCCTTTACAAATGCCCTCTGCTATGGGGTCATTTCTATTCTAGATAAGTTACACCCATTGCTTTAGTAACATAGAATAAAAGTAGAATCATAGCAGGGTTTCGGAACAAGGAGAACTGATTACGTTTATACCTGTGTTTGCAAGGAGTACAACTTCAGACTTGCTACAAGTGTTGGGTACACAGAGTCCCTGCGAGAAAGAGAGAGCACCACTCCCCAGTTCCTACATATACAAAAAGAACAACAGTGTGAAAGATGTAAAAACCGGACGAACTTCTGCAGTGCCTTGGAAAGCTGGCAGGAGACCCATAATGTATATTCTTCATCCTGTCAACACCTATCAACACACCGTAATCACAAAGATCAACAAGAGTTCCGCGACCTCATATCTCCATGAACTATTCTATTTATGCAAATGACTTACACATTTACATAATATATGCTTAATCATAAACACGTGTCTTACTTACTTACACATGTTGCAATATTGACAGTCCTATAATTTTCCAATTTGATGAATTTTGGTGTTTTTTTCATTAATTATGCAAATTAGGAATTTATTTGCATAATTGGTATTTGTTGATGCTCCACTTTCCATAAACTACATATGTTACATTTATTTGAGTCTTATAATGGAAAACACTGCAAATATAGATTTTCCTCATTATCTATGCAAATTAATCCTCAATTAGCATAATTTGCACTTCATTGTGTACAGCTCTGTCTAAGCTACCTGCATACTGAATATCATGGAAATCCGTTGTCCCTTTGTTCAGTTATTCTCCTTAGAATATTTTCACAATAACGCCCCTGCAGTTCCAGAGCAAGCTGCTAGGGGGCCCAAACCTACACCATTTCTTAATTACATCACAAGCTATCTGCCACCCAAAAAGCAAGACCACAGCACGTCCAGGTCAAAAGATACAAAAACGGAGGTTCTGCTGCAGTACCAAGGTCACATACCAGGGGGCCCAAAATCGACCTTGAATTTCGGCCTCACAACACCGGCCCACATTCAAAATATCATCGCAATCCATCCAGAGGTTCTTGAGTTATGCTGCCTACAATAGTCCGGAAACACAAACACACACACAAACACGCCAAAAACAATATCTCCATTTTTCATGGAGATAATTAATGACTTCTATAGTTGTTCACACACACACACACACACACACACACACACACACACACACACACACACACACACACACACACACACACACACACACACACACACACACACACACACACTCTCTCTCTCTCTCTCTCTCTCTCTCTCACACACACACACACACACACACACTAGCCTCCGATGCAGACTCCTCCCGGCTGTTTTCTTTTTCAAGTTACATTTTTTATACTATTACATTTTTTTTTCTTATTGCTGGCCGGGAAATAAGAAAAAAAAATGTAATAGTATAAAAAATGTAACTTGAAAAAGAAAACAGCCGGGAGGAGTCTGCATCGGAGGCTACACACACACACACACACACACACACACACACACACACACACACACACACACACACACACACACACACACACACACATATATACATATTGCAGCTACAGCAGATCATCTACATGTACATAAACACGACTCATATTGCACCGTTACTCCGAACAAATCTGTAGAGTGAAGTGTATCATACCGGAGGTATTCCTATCCAGCCCACAACACAGTACATCGGCTTCATGTCCGGGGGTTTGTCTACATTCAAGTCTTCATCGCCGTCCCTGCAGCCTTCGAAGCTACCTAAGTCGTTCCACTGCCCCTGGAATAGGCCTGTCGGGTTGAACTTTCCACTGCTGTCCAGCACTGGGAGAATGAATGGCACAATCAGCATGTTCGTTGTTGATGTACGTACGATCTTAAGTTAAAGACTACTGCACAAAAGATTACTTTTTTTGTCACAAGAAAGTAGTTTTTTAAATTAGGAATGTAACAAATATCGTTTTAATGGTTGCTGCCTTTCTATGTCATTGGAGGTTACATAATTCAGGAACAGTTTTGTTTCTGATGTATTATTTCTTTAACCATTCCTTCACATATATATTTGTTGAAGGAATAATAATAAGAAGGTCAAATAGAGTGTGGGATAGAAGAAGAAGAATGCAATTGACTGCATGCAAAGATTATTTCATAACATATAGCAAAACTCCATGTCCGATTTCTCAGGCGTGGTCAAATGTAAGTCACGTTTCCCGTCGGTGACCCTAATTGTGTGTATGTTGTCTGTGAAATAGACGGCTTAGTTCTCTTCGGAGCTTGCGGAGAAGTGTATAACGCTATGACTTATTATAAGCTCAGTAGCACAAAAAAGTCTGCCGTCGCAAAGGTAGTCATGATGTTTGTAACCTTTGTTTGCAATGAACAAGGCCACTATTTGTACAAGACGGGGTCACCAGAAGGACAGCGCTAATGAGCTCAAGACCTCACAAACTAGAGTTCGAAGATCTCATACCTCCGTCAGTATTTGTCGTTTATCTTGCTTAAATAGTTCAATGACTTAGAAAATTAGATTGTCATTAACATGTGTTCATTGATCACTTCTAGTCCCTGTCTCGGTTAGCGCGACTACCACATGGAAAATATCTAACTAAACACAGACGAACAGACCGTGAGAGGAAAAACAATACTTCCCCGTGAATTAGTATGAGTAGGATCTTCCATTGACCCAAATCCAGGGAGAACTTGATGTAATCAGGCCTTTGCAACAAAACACAGGATATCGGTCGCACCGGTCCCACCCATCTGAAAAGTTTGTTGACTATCACGGACGACGGGATAAAGGTTATGCTCTAGTGAGCCCCAGATGGTCAGAATCTGTTACTAGTAGTTGTTTATCACCGGGTAGCCTCTACCAGGCCCCACATATTGCTGGAAAAATAGAAGAAATTGGCCAAATAGACAGATAAATATGCCAGAGGAGTCAGTCCGCTAAAGAGTACAGTTTGCGACATATACTCCTCTCAAGACTGTCTATTTGGCCAATTTCTACTATTTTTCCAGCGACATGTGGAGCCTGATAGAGGCTAATCGCCGGAGTCGTTTTTGAAGGCACACAACTTGCGTGATACTGATGTTGCAGCTACGATTTAATCTCTTAAATTTTTATGGATCAAAAGGGGTTTCCTTCTCATATGGCTGCTTTCATCAAAGTTTAAGAACTTGCATGCAAAATGACTAAGGAATATCGAGAGTATGAACACGGCGTCTGACTTACTGTTAATCGCGTAACCCTTGGAAGCTAGCATGTCGTTGTGAAGTTGTTCGCTCTGAGAGTAACAAGGGGCTTGCACTTCACCAGTGACATAGCGCAGATATAAGGTGTAATTCCAGTCGATCGGCTTCTGCTGAGCCAGCTGGGTGTAGTAGCCCCATGTCTCATAGAAGCTGTCAGAGAAGTCCTGCCCAGCTACAGTAGATGAGCAGCATGCTAGAGCCAGTAGCGCGACAAGAACCCCTAGTTTCCAAGCCATCTTGGGTGTGACTTCTCTCGGGTGTGAGTTGCCTGCGCTGCCTTGAGTTGAGGTGACTAATGTTTGTTTATCAGCAGGCCGTATCAGATGACTCATTCACTTCACAGGCCATGTGGGCAAACAGTTGACGTACAGTCAACAGGTCACGTGATCACATCCCCTGAGTAGAATGTTGACTTGACACAGATAAAGGCCCCCTCTCACTGGGCTACGGCACTGCGGCGGCACTGCCACGGCAGATTTTTACGGCACCGTCGCGTTTCTTTCACCAATTTTCATTTGCACTCTCACTGACGTGCGGCGCATTTGCGTTTGAAGCCCAGATGAGTAAGTTATTGAATGAACTTTATTGTTCGACAATCGTATATGGTACAATATATGGCACTAAATCAACAATACTGCAAGGCTAACCTATCCTACAATTATAAGTACTGTACAAAACATTATCGATAACAGTGTATGAATTACAATAAAGCCATGTATGGATTATCTTTTCCCTCGCTTTTTGGATGAAGTATAATGAAATTGATTTATGTAGGTGGTATAGGAGTTGGACATGATAACAATACATGGGACATATCGTTCTGTGTACCAGATAGGCTGAAGTTTGTCTTAGTATTAATACTTTGTAATAGCGCATCTGTCTCTTTGCCATAAGTGAGAAAGGTGATGGCCATTACAAATTGAAATTTATCTTCAATATTTTCATAACACGTGGGACACAATCTGTGAGTGCCTGGTGTGTTGTGGTGTCGATCCCTTTTCAACTTCTAGACAACGTGCGCTGATTCTCAGTGTAGTTATGCTTATTGGTTTATTATGATTTGATGTGATATATAGTCTTCCCTGCCAAAGTGATTTTTGATTTTATAAAATGTGTGGAGTTTACTAATGTTTCTAAGTGGTTCCCTCCAGCCAGGGAGAAACGTGAGTTTCGCACTTTCTTGAAATGTATATCCAAAACGGTATTAACATTAACTGCGGGGCTAAGCCAAACATGTCTACATAATATGACCTGAACGTGAGTAGCCCAGTCATTTTCTTCTTCGAATGATGAAGTGTTGTATGTTTTTTTAATAGTCCTGTTAGTAGGTTAATTACTTAATCTTAGCGAGAGTATCTAATCAACTATGTTTGACTATCAACGATCAATAGGAATTCTTCTAATTCACCCCTTACGGCGAAACATTGAGTAAAATTTGAGATACAGTGCCTGACTGGTATATCAAGTTCAGTTTATCACTGTATTTCTTGAATGGCACAAGAGCAGGGCGAGTGCATGTAGACGAGTGGTCTGATTCCTTTCCTGAGCGACTAGTCTATCAACTTCCGTACTGGAATAAATGTACAATGCAGAGATCTAATTTTCAGTGGGATAAAGCAATATCCCAATGAAAATATCAGAGGATCTACAGCTACAATTCTCAACCTCACTACAATGCAGTGAATTAGGTTTAACCAAACTCTTAACAGATCAATAGCTAGGGAAATGGACCAATTGCATATTCATGGCAGTGCTTTCAATTAATCAGAAATCGTTGTGCTGTCAATGGATCAAAATACAATGCAAAATTATTTCTAAGAACGCATCAAAAATTGATTTCAAGTGATGAAAGGATTTTCACTTATGACACTTGGTGCAACAAAGGTAACATGTCATAGAATATACGTATAACCTTGAAACTGACATATCACTTTTACACAATAGCGCGTGCGGTGAGCTCCCGGTAAGCTCCCGGCGAGCGCGCGGCACTTTGCCACTTGCGTTTTTTTTTTCAAATTTTGAAAAAAAAACGCCATTTCAACCGGCACGCCGGCGGTGTGGACCGGCACTGGTACGGCACTGAGACGTCACTAGGACGGTACGCCGAGGTCTGTGCACGGCACTGCGGCGGTAGCCATTTCCACGCTACCGCACGTTACCGCCACAGTACCGCAGCCCAATGAGAGGGGGCCTTAACGGACAGTCGCTGTCGTGAATCCGTCGACATGCCTACCGCGTAGGGTCACATGGGGTAACGGCAACGTGTTTGGCCCAGAACCCAAGAAGTCCCGGGTTCGGGATTATCCTGTCATGTCACAGATCTTGCGCCCCTGGGAAATGCACTTTACACGACTTTCCTCACTTCAGTCAGGTGAAACTGAATGAGTACCTAGCTTCGGTTCCTCGAATAGGACGTTGAAACGTAAATGGAGGTGCCGTGTTTGAGGAGAGCCACACCTCGAGCACTTAACTTAGAACCTGCTGCACTTATCGAAACGAGTAGGGGTCCTTCACCCGATGCGGTGTGAGCGGATCAAAACTAATCCGGTCTAAATGGGATAGGAAATTTCGCGAGCAGCCTACCCTGAACAGTTGGGCTAGTCTCATGATGTTTCTGACCTAAGTTACAGTAACAGCGACACTTCTCCTTAGGCCACTTCGATGTGGCCTTACGTGGTGACCATTGAGTAAAATAAAGTAAAATAAGTTATTCTACATTTCTTTATGTGTTTTCTGACTGCACTGACTTAAAATTTCGAAAATTTATCTATATTTCTAAGCATTTGAAGTTAATCTACATACTAGTATTACGAGTGGAATTGGAAAGATTTACTCATTTACCAGTTCTCTCTTTTCCTTGTTTTTCCTCTGTTTTGTTGAAAATCATTTTTCTTCAACACAAAAGTCACGCAGATCTGTATCCTAAGAATACGAGATTACTGAAATGCAAAAGAAATCTGCCTATGGTAGCTAAGTGATCAAAGAGAAGACTGCAAAGTAATTGAAGACTTTTTATTTTGCCATTGATTGAAAAACTCCTTATATACAGAAATATTATGCCATCAATGTGTCTGAAAAACAGTGCATTGAAATTCACTTTTAATTCGCTTTTAAGCAACCATGCCAAGGCGTATGCAAAAAGTACATTGCCTTGTTTAGAGGTAATAGCAACAACAATCATAACACCTTTTAGGCATACCTGATAACTGTACAAATCCCTTGATTTCTGTCGTCGTGAGAATACGTAAAATTTACATGAAGGTGAACATTTGTATACGTATCCGGCAGTATATGTTGGGGAGAATTGAATCAATTGATACATATTTTAAATTGTATCAACGCAAATGGTGCAATAAATACCACAATACACCGTTACTTTTCTGTTTGTGAGAAATGAAACTACAAACAGCAATAACAAGAAATAGCTCACAAACACCCGTTACTAATTATAATAGTCATAACATCCAAAACGTATCAAATTGTATCAAATCTTGAGGATTCTGGAATATATTCAAATCGTACAAAAATAGAGAAGCATCAGAGAGAAAAGAAAGTCTAGTTGTATACATGTATGTGCTCCTGTGCCATCTGACTGGCAATTCACGGGAATTTAACAAAGTGTTTGGCACAATACAATGAAAGTTTAAAGTTTCTGGTCAAAAGTCTCCTGGTTCGCCGGTATGGTCACAGCCCATTGTCCGTCGGCTTGTCCCGGTATGAAGCTGCCATTGCCGTTCGGTATCGCCATGTGTCCGTTTGCCTGTGCAGCTCTGTCATCGAGCGGTTGATCAGTAACATGGCCAGTTTCTCCTGAAAGAAAAAAAAAACGAAAAAAAAACACGTGTGAATATTTGGGACAACAGTAGGTTTACAACGACAACAAGAGATACCAGTTAAATAGTATTTGATATTCATACGCGAAACTCCCGACACGTACCGAGTTCAAGAGCTTGGTTGTCATGTGCCTCCTTGGTCACGTTGTTTGATGCCTTCGAGCTGTCCCTGCCTCTGCGCTGGGGGAAGATCAGCTTCTCAAGCCCGAAGAACGGGAACTCCACCATGATGGAGGCAACGAAGCCGCACAGGAAGGCGATGAAGGAATACGCGATGAAGTAGAACCACTGCAGAAGATAAACGGGCGATGAAAATGAATACCAATTGCATGATATATGAAACCATGTTTAGTTTTAGTGTCGTAACAAACGTCCTCAAGCTCTTTTAAGGCCAGTTCCAGCTATCCCCCGCCAAAGCCCTAATTATCATATTATAATGACATTTAAATGAGGAAGGTGCTATGGCAATGGTGTGAATGTGTACTGGGGTAAGGCGATAATTGCTCAGACTTCACCTCCCACTCCCCCGCCTGCTATTAGCATTACATTGAGCGCTAACTGGATACCCTGGCATGCTGTCCACTGTGCTTTCCCAGCCTCAGACATAAATCTTTAAGCCGAAGTTTTGGTCGAGTGGGGGGATTTTTAACATTTTTCTTCCTTCATGGATTGACAGTCCTGAAGAAGGGAGAAGAAGGGAGAGAAACGTTAAAAACCCTGGACACTCCTAACCCACTCGACCGAAACCTCTGCTTGGAGAATACTCAGACATCCAAAATCCTATATGAAGCTACAATTGTCAGCAAGTATCGATCACAGGCAGGGTCTTGTTAGAGGAAGGGGGGAGAGCAGAAGAAGACCAACTTTTCTGCAGTTACCTGAAATCTGATAAGCATTTTTTACCTTTGATCAAGTTTGAAAACAGTCAATTGCTAAGTTTCAGCAACCTCCTTGGTTTCAGCTCTGGTTTTGTCAACATGTCTTGTAGACAATGGCCTCTTGCTAACCACCAGACAATACGTGTGAACATTTAGGATATCTTTTGTTCAGGTCTACAAGTTTGTTCTAGGTTTTATGGTTCGTGTCTGATGTAAAAGAATGGTCAAAGTCTGGTTGTTGCTATCATACCAAGATTATTTCACGTCATAAAGTTTATAGATATAAAGAAACATGATGTTGCAAAATGTGTGGAGAACAGGTCTGGAGTATTCTTCCTTATACATTTATAAAGCTCAAGCAGTGTAACAATTGGTGTCTGATGAATTTGTCAGACAGCATGCATAAGACAATACACATGTATTGTCTGCAATCTGTCCAACAGTTGAGCCAGCCTTGTTTAGCCACAAAAGTGCAAATGTTAGCCTGGTCCCAGTCTCTAAGGGTCGGCTTAGGGTTTTTTACTGGGCCCAGTTTGCTTTATTGAACCGTTTCTGATAGCCTTCCTACTACTCTCCAAGCAGAGGTTGAAAGGGCAGATCGTCACCGTTTTATCATATGCCGTCATTTTTTGTCGCTAGCCCATGGGCTGAACGGTGACGATCTGCCCATTCAACCTCTGCTTGGAGAGTACTTCCTACCGCTACTACTACTTACGCTTGCCCCCCTACTTTCCCAGCCGCCCGCTTCGGTGGCGACGTAATCTAATCCAAGGCCGTAAACACACCCCGAGCGGACTAAGCTATCTGGGCAGGCGGGGGTCACTCACAGTGCCGTAGAGATATTGAGGAGCCCCCGATGGTACTTAGTATGGATTCCAGGCTATGCAAATGTTGGCACGTGACCCAAACCACTCAATTAAAAAACAAACAGGTAATATGTCTAGGTAATATTTGTCTATAAAAAGTGCCGAACTATACACATTCTGTTAAATTATGACTTAGCATTTTCTTTAGGTCATGAGTTGTAATGATATCTCACCCAGTTAGTGGCCGAGTAGAACAGTGGTGTTTTGAGGGACATGGTGTAGACATGCATGATGATGGGATGCACGAGGTACGCAGTGTACGTCAAACGACTCAACGGCACCCATCCGCTCCAGGACAGGAACTCCGTGATGATTCCTGAAGAAAAATCAGTGGAATGTAAACGTCTCTAAGAACTGATAAGAAAGATTCCCTTCTCTCTGTGAAATATGAAATATGAAACATGATACAGAAAAATAATCAGAAAACTGCATTTCCTATATCATTTTTCAGGCATGTATGCTGTGACCATAAAATATTATGATACAAAGAAGTTTTTGCCGTCATGAACAAATAATTAGATTGGTCGTAGAGTAAGCGGGGTGCAGTTTGGTAAAGATGAGTTGCAGGTATTTCAAGGAATCATAATAAGTAAGTGAGGAGGTCAAAATATCCATTCTTGTACCTCCATATCCAACACAACAAGCGTACACGACCCAGGCCACAGCACAGGAGAACATGGTCCTGTCCCACGCCCTCCAGGCCGGTTGGCCAAGCACGGAGTAAGGGCTTCCACCGATGAACTGGGGGGCAACAACAAACAGCACGGCAACGCCTGTCGCACAGAACCATCCCAACAGCATCAGGGCCTGGGGGAAAGGAGGTTAAATCTTTAAGAAGAAAGCAATTTTACAACCATAACGTTGAACAACTGTTGGATCCTCCATCTCTGTAAAGGGCAGAAAATAGAATATTTGTATGCCTCTGCCCTTCATGATCGTGTGATCTCTAGCTGCCATTCCTCATTTAAGACATATGGGCAATAAGACGTTCACAGTAGCTTTCAATGCTTCTATACATATGCAACCATGTTCTCGGTCAACTGTTGTTAAGATTAGACGCCGAACGTATGCCGTGCTCTTGTAATACGTGCAGTGGTTTCTTGATCTTCAATAGATCTCAATATGCTTTAAGTACCTTGGTGCGACCAGTGTTGGGTACTTTGCGGTCGGTCTTGAAGAGGATGTAGCCCATCAGTAGTCCAACCATGTACGGTCCCATGCGGGTGAATGTGTATTTGTACACCGTACCGTAATAGGACCCAGGCGGAACACTACTGCAAAAGAACATTGGGCTATAAGTTTGACGCGAGTTAGAAGATTTCATAAACATTTCATGGATTACTCTCATGAATGTAAACATGTGCGTTACGATGTGTTAAAAAGACTTAATTGTATTCTGCTAAGATGAAATAGATTTCAATCTGATATGCACGTTATTCTCTCAACTCATCGAAGAAGATATGGCTAAAAGCACTTACTTGACGAGGAAGTGGTAGAGGATGCCAGTCAGGGCCATGCTGACACCGAGAAGGATGGTCACCAAACCTACACCCCAGTTCGGTTTCCTGAAAAGTGTAGGATGAACACTCTGTTGATAAAAGAACGTTTGCCTGCAAATATTTCAAAATCTTCACAATGTATCACAAAATGACGCTCGAAAGGCTTGGGGTTAACACATCCATGGCGAGTGCATGCTCCTGTGCGCCATTGCTGTTACATCTTTCATAATGAAAGGTGGAACAACGATGGCGTATAATGTATTGATATCCATGTACGGTACTGCACGTACTCTGTGTAAGAACAGCTGACTTACTTGTACAGCAGAACCAGAAGACCCGGAGCTATGACGTAGAGCTGCATATCCACACCAAGGTACCACGCCCAGCCGAAACACTGTGGGTTGAACATATTGATCCCTCTATGAAGTGAAGCTTCTAACACTAGCATTTCAACACGTTATTTGAAAAAACGGTAGAAGTTTCAAATACATTTTGACAAAGTTGTTTCGTATACAATACCTCTTTTTCAGCGTTGAACCAGTTGTTGATGTATAAGAGGTTTGTCCACATCCATGTCTGGCAGGCGTTGACGTTTCCCATGGCGAGGTTAGCAGGACTAGCCCAGACAGGTCCCGTCCCCATGTAGAGCATCAAGCAAGCAAAGAGCATGATGAGGAAGGCGTACACAGGGGTCAACCTATCAACAAGCACAGTCACAGTATTATTCATCTCTCAGCAAATTGCTTCGACGAACTTCGACAGTAAGTCAAATACTAGTATGTGATCAAAACATTCTTATCTTCTATCAGACATAATCAGAGCTAATGTTATAGTGCGACTAAACCTAAACTTTACGTAACGTTAACTACACATCAATAAGTTCAAATAGATAGGGAAAAAGTGGAAAAAGAATCCTGACCTCCAGTAACGGTGCAGGTAGTGAAGAAGTAAGTCCTTCCCAGTAAACGAGCCGCCATTCTTCTTCAGCTGCTTCATGAACAGGTAGGACACCAGGAGCGCACTGTGGTAAAACGTTTTAACATCAACGACGGGTGGAAAATGTGTACAGGAGCGCGTAGGAAAGTAGAATACACAACGAATGATTTCATGTGCCACATTTTGTAATAATAAAAATATGCATAAATACCGGATAGTCTTTGTACAAGCATTAAAAGTCATTAAGGTAGCAATTCCATTATTGGCTGTGAACTACATCATTGTACGTATTTGTTGGTGCAAGATTTTAATAACATCTAATGGCTTGTAGAATACTTCGATAGTTTACCTTAGAAGGAGGAATGTGTCCACGGCCATGTCCATGCTTCCCCGCATGAAAAACCACCACTGTGAGAACCAGTCATTTTTCTCTCTTCTGTTAGCTGTAGAGACGTAAGATCGGTTACTCAAAACTGTTAACTAGGCAACTGTACACTTAAGTTGACAGAAAAGCTAGTTTACAATTAAGCAAGCTAAGTGTAAGGCACAGTTGAATCAGGGTTTGGTAACGTCTTCTTTTGATTAGAGTAGCGCAACATACATTTACGATATCACATTCTAAAGGGGCATCTTACTTGTTATTGTGTTATCGGTAAAGAAGTCTGTGTGTCCGTAGATGATCCACAAAGTGCTGATAACCCGGATGCCGTGGAGCGCCGGAAGTTGCCCTGGCGGCTGGTATGTGTTGAACACCTTCTTAGTGTTGGAGTACACAGAGAAGGACAGTAGGAACCGGCCAGTCTTACCTACAGTAAAACAAGAAATCATATGAGAATCGTAGTATTTTCAGCATCAGTTTATTTACGTTTCACACAGACGGTGAGGTCATAATGATACCCTGTAGATACCAATTAAGTCTTGTGCAATTAAGGAGGATGCCGATATCATTGTGTATAAAGATGAAGGATGTCAACAGACTCAGTGTACCGTTTATACTAGTTCTGATATCTCTCAGCTTCATAAAGAGAGGGAGACAAAAGGTAAACAAAGTGAAAAGAAATCGGTTTATGACAGCATGCTGTAGGCGCAAACAGTCAGTAGATATTCCAGACGCTGTCAACAGTTTATTGAATGCATTGATGTTGTTATTCCACAAAACAGCATAAAAACTACAAAAACGACCAACCCAGAACCCAAATCTTGATAGAGAAACTTGGCGATAGAGAAGGGAGCAACAACATACAAATCACTTAAAATCATTAAGGTTTAACAAATGTCTATGAGACGCCTGTACTTACTCTTAGGTATAGACTTCACCTTCTCCTCTGTGTAAGAGACGTTTATGATGAACTCGTACAGAGTACCGATGACCAACATCAGCAGGATGATGGAGATGAAGCATCTGAAACAATAGTGTCTTTGGGATTTGAATACGTTTCACGATACGAAACGCTGTACATATCAGATATTCCGTCATTGTCACTTTTAATCGGTAAGGATTCTACAGTAAAGTTTGATAGCTGCTAGCACTTAAGTATCTGCCACATGTACATGACATTACTCTCTGGTTCCCTATCTGGTCAACTGTCCGTTGTCTACACAACTCTAAAGATATTTCTAACAACTCAGACATGCAAAAATTCATTTTCCAACTTAAAAAAGAACAACTCTATTGTTAACCCACTACTGCTGGTGTGATTTCGGTATGTTCTTGATAGTAATTCAGCACAGGTGATATCTTACAATGCAACGATGGCCCCAGTATTGAAATGAGTGTACAGTTCTTCCCGCTGACAGAGAACTCCCACCGGAGTCCAGCTGGACATTGGCTTGAAGCCAAGGAGACCTAAGAAGGAGTAGAATAATGCATCATTAATAAAGACAAAGACGGGGGGCATCACATACTACCCGAAACATTTTATCCACTGCAGACTTTGCGTAGATAAAGTGGTCATAAATGAAGCAGAATCATGCACCATTTTGTCAAAATACGTTCTGCAAGGAACTCGTTATGAACTATGCGCGGTGGGAGAGGCACACGACGTTAGTGAATGACCGTCAAAACTATTGCATCGATATGTACCTTAACCATCAGGAACAAGAACAGGAAGAAAATACATAAAACACTATGTCTACAGGAGTTCGTCACAGGAAAAACACTAAAAATCTAAATAACATACCTGTGCCTGAAAGGAGTCCAACTTCATAATCGCTGCATGTGTTGGGTATACAGAGTCCCTGTGCGAATGTCTGTGCACCTCCCGTCAATTCCTACGCACAAGAACAACAGCAGGCACATGGTAAACAAGAGTCCGTTCATTGATACATTTAAAGAAAAGAATGACAATTACAGCTGGCATACATTACAATATGCCGAGGAATGATGATTTATACAGTCAAGTTCAAGTCTAATGACATACCGGTGCGATTCCTGACCAGACCACAGCACAGTACATCGGCTTCAAGTCGGCCGGTATGTCTGGAGCATCTTTGACGCGGTCCCTGCAGCCTTTGAAGCTACCGACGGCGTCCCACTGTCCTTCGAACAGACCTGACGGGTTGAACTTGCCACTGCTGTCCAGCACTGGGAGAGGAGGAGGGGGGGGGGGGGGGGGGGGGGGGTGAAGAATACGTTATAATGGAGGCCAGGAACCACTGGTCTGCCTATATATGTATCCTGGTAAGTGGCACGGTCCATACATTAATGGCCGCCATGCCAACGTTACACGGCTACCGTTTACGAAAATATTCTCCATTACGTCAGCTCTGTCCAAGCAAAACTCACGGTAGAAAAGTGGTGAGAAAATCTGATTTGATATACATCTATGTGATCAATCAGTTTAGACATATCTTGTAGAACCAGGACACCGTTATGTGTATAAATATATTGTTTTTGTGAACTTTTTTTTGAAAACCCAGAGGTCAAGGACTTTCAGACCCCGAAAACAATTATTACGGTAACTGATACCCAAAGTCAACAGTCTAGAGGTCGAAATCTAGAAGGCGCGCTTAATTGCGTAAACAATTCTTCTGTGTATTGACATTGTAGCAAACGTCCATGACGTCTTAAGCAGTGTTTGTTCTAGTCACACCTGAAAACAACTTGGCATCACCAAGACATGTGCATATTTTAAAAAAAGGCGTGGCGTAAAAGGACAGTACAACATCTTGGCAAGGTCAAAACAACTAGTCTGTGTAACGCAAACTCCGCTGTCCAAGGCTATACGTGCGATTCAATCAGGCTATATGATAACGAATGACCAAATATGTTATCTTCAGATGGTCACAAATTATAGAAAAGACTTTTGTTACAGTATAAACTACTTCAACTGGGAACACTGTTACGAGGGAAAACATGTTGTCATGATTTACACAGGTCAATCATAGATCATCTATTAGTACTTGACAAAAGGTGATTAACACTGTTTATGGTTACCAGGTAAAACGCACACACGCTACTTTTGTAGACGCCCAATGGGAAAGCTATTAATATGGATATCCGTATCTATTAGACAACAAAATATAGAGAAATTGGCGTTTTGACTACACTGATAACCATCGGATATTTGAAAGAAGCTGGACGGTACTTGATAAGACATCATTGCACATAAACGTAAGAAACAAGAATGATAAACTATTGTTGGTGTAAGATGAATTCAAGGTCAGAGCTACTTCTGAATCAAAGGGTAAAAATCAGACACATGTCTGCGTCATGGTTTTACTAAAGAAACATTGTCGTTTTAGGTTTGCTATAACTATCTATTTGGTCAGTTGAATAACCCACAATAAGCAATAGTTACAATGGGCGTGGCAAATTTAGCTAGCTGGGGGTTTGTGTGATCTTTTGGGCAAAACTATGAACCAGCCAAAATCTGTAAGTTAGTGAAGTAGTTAGCATGTAACTATCTATGCAGGAGAATATCGATTGAAAATATTTGATCTTACTCTGAATTGCGTAAGACAGTCCAGCTTGCATGTCGGTGTGAAGTTGTACACTCGGGTCGTAACAAGCCTCCTGAACATGACCAATAGCCCTCAGATATGCGGTTGTATTCCAGTCGATGGGCTTGCTCGAGGCCAGTTGGGTATAGTATCCCCACGTTTCGTAGAAGCTCGCAGAGAAGAACTGCCCCGCTACAGTTGTGGAGCAACATGCCAGCGTCAGCAGCGCCGCAACACATCCTACTTTCGTAGCCATCTTGTGCACCTGGCGACTTCTCTCTGATGTGTGTTGGCGGCCTGGTGAGTGCCGGATATATATAGGGCTACCTGGTGACTCATTCACCCATGTGGTCAAGGGGCTGACGTAGAATCACACCTGAGTCTCGTGATCACGTGGTGCTGTAGGATGTCGACCCTGACCCCAGGCTATGTTGATATGGAAACCGTGACGAGTATAAATCACTTGATCTCGTCGAGCTACAGTGCGTTGACCCGGAATCAAGGTTCACTAGATAAAGTCGGCAGGTGAACTTGCCGGATCTTTCCAAAACCTATGAGGAAATCCCACACAAGATCACACAACGCTCTTCACACCAAACGGAATAGCCAATAGCGTGGTATTACGAACATACAAACTGAATTTTAGTTCTTGAGAAACAAAGAGCACTGATAGTGTCAAGAAACAGTCCTTGTGCTTTACTCCTTTTAGGGTGGGATAGGTCTCCAGCCTGGCTCGGTATGACTCAACGCACGGAACGGCCCTACAAGACGCCAAAGGCCAGCTTTCGTATAGCAGCTTCTTTTTTTGAACCATAGAGCCCTGCAGAATGTTGACCCCTTCCTAGGTACTAGATCTCCTTGCTGTTTTGATCTCGGACTCACCCTATATAATATTGAAGCTCAGTCATAATTTCTTAATTTACATACTGTATTTATCACGAAGCCCTAATGTCATTTTCCACGTTACTTTACAGCAGTACTTTTTATGGTTTCGAACCCGGTAATTATGTCTCCCTTTTGCTATTCTGATCACAAAATCTTGCAACAGATAAAAACGGACTTTCTAGTTCGCCCCTCTCGCTTAGTCTCGGAGACCTGCAGAACGATGCACCCCACTCTGACTACGGAGCCCTACAGAACGATGCACCCCACTCTGACTACGGAGACCTACAGAACGATGCACCCCACTCTGACTACGGAGCCCTACAGAACGATGCACCCCACTCTGACTACGGAGACCTACAGAACGATGCACCCCACTCTGACTACGGAGCCCTACAGAACGATGCACCCCATACCACTCTGACCACGGAGCCCTACAGAACGATGAACCCCACTCTGACTACGGAGACCTACAGAACGATGCACCCCACTTTGACTACGGAGACCTACAGAACGATGCACCCCACTTTGACTACAGAGCCCTACAGAACGATGCACCCCACTCTGACAACAGAGTCCTACAGAACTATGCACCCCACTTTGACTACGGAGACCTACAGAACGATGCATCCCACTCTGACTACGGAGACCTACAGAACGATGCACCCCACTCTGACTACGGAGACCTACAGAACGATGAACGTTGACCTTCATGATCAGATACTGGGTAATGTTGTTTGCCATTTTGAACACAGATCTCTACACAACATGTAAAGCAGAAACAAATCTCAGCCTGGTAACGTTACATACTAATTGTATTGATAGCACCAGTGGTGAACATTCATCATCATCATTATTCTTCCGGATTTACTCCGGAGTGATACAATCAATAAAGTGTTTCCAGTACGATCTGTCCTGAGAATTACTGAACATTACCGAAAGGTAATCACGCATTCTATCGTGAGCAAGGAGGTTAGAGGTTATACTCTCCAGTTTTCGGGTCATGCAAGGCAAACAATTGTAGACCTAAGAATGTATCAGAAAGTAAGGTGTTTGATGTACATTTACATCGTGCCACGTATGTAGTATTCATTGTAACTAGCATAGCTCTATTGTAGATGTGCAGTGTCTGCCTTGACCTCTAGGTCAGGTCGAGGGACTATGTAACGTTACATGTACTGCTAGACATTGTATGTTACTAAAAAACGTAGTGAATTTTATATCTTATATGGAATGAGCTTACCCTACAAGTCTTTACACTGCATATTGACCCAAAATGACTGACAGAATTGGCAGCATTGAAAAATCCCTAGGCATTTATTGTATGTGCAATGATTGGTGTCGATCAATGAATTCAAAGTGTGTGTTTTTTTTTCTCAGACAAAATCCCTGTATGGAATGCAATATCATTTGTGGAGCTATTGTAATGTTTGCCTTGTTGTGTTGTGTTGTGTTGTGTAGTGTTGTATTTCAGCCTGTATGCGCGATGCATTTACTCGGTGTACTAATTGTACCATTGACTGTGTAAATGGAACTTTTGCTGTAATACTGATAGTGCCGTATACGTTAGTGACGTAATGTAGTAATATGTTCAAACCATTAATATGCATTATGGTGATGCCCGGATGATTAGAGATCGTCATGTCTCTTTCTCCCCGTATGACGTTTACTGCTTCGTAAACAATAAATCATCATAACGAACTTATTTGCCGGTGCAATTTCTACTACTCTTTTGTGTCCTTTTTTTGGTAGCCTGTGTTCCTGGAAGATTTCCACCTTTATTCCAACTTTTAACGTTGGCTTCTTTTTTTCATTAATGCCTATGCATTGTTGAGATATAGTTCTGGTCATATGCAAAAAATCTGCTTCACTCTCCCGACAGTTCGCCCACACCCCATGACTCGTACTCACTGGTCTTTGCTGAGACTGTAAATCGTCCATTGGCAGCGATACCTAGTACCTGGAAGAGAGGAAGTAGTAAATATGAAGTACCTCTGGGAAAAAGAAAAAGAAATGATTTGTCTGGTCTGCCACCGTTAAATGACTATACATGGTTACCGTTACCGACGAAAAACTGATCCATATAGCTGGTCGCCGAGAGATGTTTTCCTTTACTAAAAAAACAACGAACGTTGCATCCATTGATTAAATGTTCCCTCAGTTAAATGTTTATCAGCTGTTTTATTTTCTTCTTTCATTCCAATGGCACCTCTCTCTGAACATCAACAAGTAATAAATAGAAAACTCGCATGCCTTCGTGAATTCTTAAAGCCATAGCCATAGCCCTAGCCTTAGACAATGCCACACTACTTTCAGCCTGTAGGGCTCACTCACTCACTCTCTCCCATAGCTGCAGTACCTTAAAATACTGCTAGAGGTCCCAAAATCCTGGTGTTTATTTGGACAAATCCATCAAAAGGATCTTGAGTTACACACAAATACAACAAAAAACAGCACCCCCGTCTGAGGTGGCCCTCCTTCCTGGAAACAATAAGCAAATCGTAGCTTAAACGCAGATGAAGAATATATTTCTCAAACCGGCCAAATTTTGTTTCACATTTATATCGTTCATAGAGTGTCTAAAATGTTATATGTTTGGCTGTAGTACAAGTTTACACAAACAAATCAGTTCCACAACACTATACAAAAAATTGACCAAAACAAAGATCACTTTATGTCTATCGTCATTGTAATTGATCAGATTTACTTTACTGCACGATATGTTTCGAGTCTTGATATAACGTAGCTTCAGACAAAATCTAAAAGTACAACGTAATTGAAACATTACAATTGGTAAAAAAGGATATCAACCAATTAACGACATACATGTATTGCCCAAATCGATCTGATGACGTCTCAGTCACAATATCAACCTTTTTTTCAGGACAAATAACGTCAACTGGAATATAAAGGAAAAAAATTGTGTTGCATTTCTTCATAACTATGATTATTAATGTCTGGGATATGAGTCTGGAGATATTGGCCAAATATGCTTCCCACCTCGCCTACAACTCAGACATATTACTCCTCTCTACCGGCGCCTCGCCCACACCTTAGACATATTATTTCTCACTACCGGCACTTCGCCCACACCTCATACATATTACTCATTAGCTGTTGGGTCTTTGGGAAATTTGTCTGCCTTTTCTGCCCACCGCCTTTCTTCAACTGCCTTTCAATGTCGTAGGGTACCCGGGTGCTCATCTACGAATAGCCCATACACCACAGATCGGGAGTGCTGTATTCTGTTTAGATTTCGTGTATACCGTCCATTGCAGACAAATCCACGAAAATACGGCGATTTTCATATATAAGTTTCGTCTGGAAGTGTGCTATACAGAAAACAAAAAACGATCATGTTTGTGCAAATGCATTTCATACAGGTGTCCATATAGCAGTCAAGTTTAGTAACAATCTATATTTTCGAAAGTAGCAGAAACTATTCTCCAAGCAGGAGTTTCGGTCGGGGGATAGTAGAGGCCGACATTTCTTACGGAAACCTCTGCTTGGAGAATAGCAGAAACGGCTTTGTTCATACTGTCTCGAATAAGGGCACCATAAGATAATTACTGCCTTCATTGTCCAGATTAAATGTCAGGTTCAATTTTCAGCTTATTTAGGAATTACAGAAAAAAATGTTCTAAATATCAATGGTAGCCTTCCCAGATCTTAGTTTTTTTACAGTATTTTGACTGCAAGCTGCAAGCTAAAACTAAGCGATAGGTTTAACGCATAACTTGTAAGTATCATGTAAAATAAGATACTCAAGCTAATAAGTAATATGGACGAGTACTCGGGGAGGTGTTCTTAATTTTTGCTTTGTGAAAGCTTTATGCACGTCTTAAGTCAATTTCAAGATAGAACATATTTTGGGTTGGTACGTGATGCATGTGGGATGTTCCTGTATCTCAACTGCTAGAAGCCTCACATTTGAGCTCGTAGTTCCAATCATTCGTTAACTGGGAGACCCCGGTTGAAATCCTGGGAAGGGTGTCTCCACTGGGGCTGCACTCGTCTTTCGGAAGAGACGTAAAATTGGGGTCCCGTGATCTGGGAGGCGTCCCGAGCATGTTAAAGCGGGAGGGCTAGCAACTCCTCCCTGTAAAGATATACCCTGCTACAGAAACAGCAAGGAAACTTGCTGACTACCGTGAACTACAACAACATAACGCATGTGTGGATGTCTAACATGTATGGATTGGAGCCAAAAGGCACCTATACACGGATGAGGGAGACAATTTAATATTCAGCTCGTGTGAACAATGTACAAAGGTTGATTTGTCTGGGCTGCAATCGTTATAAGACGACAAAATCTAGACGACGGCTCAGCCTTCGTTCAGCAACCAAACGCCTCTACTCGTGAAATCCCGTATCGCAGAAATAACCCAGGTCTTCAGCTGCGAACAAGTGCGACGCTCTTTGGTTCGAGATCGGTGACAACTGCTGGAAGTAGAAGTCATAATTGCTGCAGTAGAGGCGAGTCGTAACGTTTAGACTGCTAGTCTGAATCCATTAGGACATCTGTGAACGACATCGGCAAGATGATAGCTCACCAGTTGAGAATGTTGTTCCTTCTCATATGTTTTCAGCATAGTTTCGCACAGCACAGTACTACAGGTGTAAATCACACGTGTTTCAATAACGTTGACGTACAGCCAGTGATCACATGTCGCAATCAAACTGACAGCTTTACGTTTTCTTACGCTCGGCCTGATATTTTGGAGCAGTTGCATTTAAGCAACAATCTACTTCGATCATTTCCAAACTTTCCCTACATGCCTAAGTTGTCCAAAGTGCTTCTCAGAGAGAACCTGCTTGTGACGTTTCCGTGGCTTTCATTGGGAAATACTTCTCATCTCCAAGAGTTGGTTCTAGACAGCAACAATCTAACATTTGTCGACATAAGTGAGGATAGTGTTCCAACAAATCTGCGTAGACTTTCGGTGTGCGAAAACAGTCTACTGTACATCGCACCCTTTCCAAATTTGCCATACCTGCAAGATCTTATATTGTGTTACAATAGCCTGAGCGAGTTTCCGTGGGAATCCCTCCCGAACCTTCCAAGTTTGGTCAGACTAGATCTCTCCTTTAATAGCTTAGCACGGGTTGAGCCTGCCGGTATATTGTACAGCCTGACCTATCTCCATATTTTGGATCTTCGATTCAACAACATGACGCAATTACCCGAGGCCTCTCTGCGTACTCTCTCTCCTATCCTACCTCTGCTGGGAGGAAACCCTGTCCATTGTGATTGTAACCTTTCCTGGCTGATGGACATAGATTGTGAGAATAACCCAACGTGTTGCCCGAATGACGATTACTGTGACAGTAACAAATGTAGCGTGTGTTCAGCACCTAAGAGAAAGGTATCAAATATTTTCTGTCAGGAACCTCCCGAATACAGAGGTAAATTCACGGGAATGGTAGAACTCCTAGATCTCTGTGAGCCCCCTCAAAGTTCCACAATGTCCATTTGCACAACTGTCCAAACTTCGACTCAAACTGGACTGGTAGAATTACTAGATCTCTGTGAGCTTCCTCAAAGCTCGACAATGTCCGTTGGTACAACTTTCCAAACTTCGACACAACCAGTAGAGAAATCGACGAGCCAGACATTCCACCCAGCAGGAATAAACGTGACATCCCCTTTAGGTGAGTAATTATCAACTGCCGTGTGATTGGACTGTCTTTACTGTACACTGTATATAGCACTGTCACCTATTGAGTCGATCCGTGTTGATAACATATAACATATAACAAATTTACAAATCGTATGTTATGAATTTGTTATACGTTAGAATTGGGAAACGTAAATGAACTGTATAATCCCTATGATACTCCCTATGATAATCATCTAACACTTTTTTAAAACATTCACGGACATCTGGTTTATGTGTTTAGGCCATGTTGATTTGATTATATGGATGAATTTTTTGTTGAAATTTACAGCATATATATTCTCATTTTGCAGCTGCCTTGTACGATTTACAGTATGGCCGAAACCTTTTAACAGACTAAACTTGAAGCGCGTGCGTATGTTATCCATTCAATCAACTCAACATGGCCTTAGTGTTATTTCACCCAATCTTTCCAACCTTGTAACTGTATCCACTTTTATTATGTCTACTTCAGATACCAACGGAACTATCTATGACAAGGAAGTCGTGTCACAGTCTTCAACCACGGAATCTGACCACAAACATCATGTTGTTGCTCTCGCCATTGAGGTCCTTGCTGTCACAACTGCCGTCCTCTGTGCTATCGGTATCGCAATCCACTGCTTTCTCCACCGAAGTCGAAGGCTGTGCGGTGGACAACACGGGGCATAAGTAAATACACCATCGGACGGTTCGATGACGATGCTGGTCAAATTTATTCGGACGTGCATGTCTGTAATCAATTACAAACGAGAAAGGTTAGGGATTGACAATGCACCAAAATGAAGAACTTGTTTAGCAGGCTACCAGAAAGGAAAGAGATATCATTGCAACCGAATTATCATATATTGTAGGACTATTATCCTTTGCTCATTTTAGAACTAATCCAAGTTGTAGTTGTATGTTTGCGAAGGCATTTGTTGTACATGTATGTGCAATGTTTGATGTCGATCAATGGATGTCTTCAAAGTGTTTTTCGCAGACAGAATCCCAGCACGCAAAGGAATATGATTTTTGAGCTATTTCAATGTTTGCCATGTTTTGTGTTGTATTTCAGACTGACTGGTCTGTATGCATGATGCATTTGCTTTCTACTGTAAAGATAAGTTTTGCTGTAACTATAATGTAGTGAGGTGATGTAGTCAAGGACCTAATCTGTTCAAACTACAGAAATGATTAGAGATCTTCAAAATACAATTAGCATGTTTCCTTCTCCCTGTATGACGTTCATTGCTTCTTAGACAATAAATGATCTTAACAACCTTATTGGCTAGCTGCAATTTCTACTACTCTTTTGTGTCATATTTTGATAGTCTGTGGTCCTGGAAGATTCATACTTTACATTGGCCTCTTTCATTCCATAAATACTGTTGAGAAAATAAGTCTGGTCATATTACAAACATCTGCTTCACTCTTCCGACAGCTCGCCCACGCCTCATGACTAGCTATAGTACTCACCCGTCTCTGGGACATTTGTTGCACTGTAAATATTTCATAGGCAACGATACCTGGAAGAGAGGAAGTAGCTGATATGAAGTACCTCTGGGGAAAAAAATTGATTAGTCTGGTCTGCCAACATTAAAACGACTATACACGGTTACCGACGAAAAACATGTACCTATCTGGTCACTGAGAGCATTATGTCTCTCATTTCTAAAAAAAGAGAATGATAATCCTTATTGCATATTCATATCCCAGGGGATAAATGAAAAGGTGACTATAAACGATGTAATGAATTTAAGAGAAAAGAATAATACTAATGGCGTTATCATTAAAATCTAACATTATACTAAACACTATAACCGTTACAAATGTGCATCCATACATCTAAGTTCTAGTAGCTTCTTCTCTCTTTTTAAAACACAAGGTGACATAATTACACACTTCGTCCTTTACATAAGCATTTGTGCATATCAAAGTTCCTGATTTGGCATTGTTTTCAACATCTCTTGTCAAGTTGAATTGATTTGAATAGAGATTTACGTTCGTTTTCCACGGTAGTCAAATTCAGGCTCAGAAACTCTCATGCCCAGCCGAGTTCGAACTTTGCTCTACGATGTTCGATCTGACGTAATTTGATCCGAACGTGTGTTCCATTTGGGGTCTCCTGTGGTCATTGCAAGTTTCTACTTTAAACCCTCGCTGTTGGGCCCTTTATTCTGCATTGGAAGGAAAACTACGTTTTCACAAATATTAACCGTTTTCTGGACAGTGCATCTATTCTGGCACTTTGTTGTGGACATCTAACATGTAACGATGCTACTGGCGACATTGTTGATGACCTTGAACTATGCAAGGATTGCCAATGCCAGTGTCAATTAGCACCTCCCCCTATCAGTGCTGACATGCATCCAAACATCGTTTAAGCAAGATTGGTTCCAAGAAGCATCCACCTTACCTCATTGGCGGCTCAAAATGACTGTAACGGTTTTGGGGATTTTGACAACTGCTTTTTATTTTGAATCATGGGTAACTGAGTGCGAAAAATGTCAAAATGTCATTTTTTACATATTTGTCGACATTAGATATATCTAAAAGCAGAAATTAAAAACAATTGTTACAAACAAAAGCTTCGTTTAGTTCCTAGTCGACGAAAAATATAAAAATCGGCGATTTTCATTTCATCTTAAACGATATTTGCCTGAATAAAACCTGAAAATAATCGTATTTGTATTTAGGAGCAAAATCTTTTTAAAAAATTAGCCATTCAACTAAAAACGACAACATTCACAGTATCTCGGTAGGGAAAATATTTGTGTTACATTTCTTCAAAGTTATGATTATTAATGTCTGGCATACAGGTTTGGAGATATTGGTCAAATATGCTTCCCACTACCGGCACCTCGCCTACAACTCAGACACATTACTTCTCACTACCGGCACTTTGCCCACACCTTAGACATATTACTTCTCACTACCGGCACTTCGCCCACACCTTAGACATATTACTCCTCTCTACCGGCACTTCGCCCACACCTTAGACATATTACTTCTCACTACCGGCACTTCGCCCACACCTCATACATATTACTAATTTGCTGTTGGGTCTTTGGGAAATTTGTCTGCCTTTTCAGCTCATATCAACAACCTCGTACGTAGGATGTTTATATTATATACGAATAGTTCATGCACCACATGTACAGATCAGCAGTGATGTATGCTGTTGAGACTTCGTGCATACCGTTCAATTCCAAAGTAGTCCATGAAAATACGGCGAAAGTTCTGCCAGTATGTCGTTTATAAGTTTCGTCTGGAAGTGTGCTATATATACAGAAAACAAACAACGATCATGTTTGTGCAAATTCTTTTCACATATCTGTCCATATAGAATCCAAGTATAGTAACCAGCTGTCCACCACGTCCTCCATTAGTTAGCTGGAGGTGGTAGTGATAAACTGTATTTTCGAAAGTAGCAAAAACGGCTTTGTCCATACTGTTTCGAATAAATGTACAATAAGGTAAATAGTCCAGATCAAAATGTTAAGTTCAATTTTTCAGCTTACTTAGGAATTACAGCAAAAAAAATGTACTAGATGTCAAAGGTAGACTTCCCAGTTCCCAGCATTTTTTTTAATGTTTCGACTGCAACCTGCAAATTAAAACTAAGCAATAAGTTTAAAGCATAACTAAATCAAGGTACTCTAAGGTATTCTAGCTAGTAATATATCCGAGTACCGGAGGAAGCGTTCATAATTTGTGCTTTGTGAAACCTTTATGTCTGTAATTAATTTCAACATAGAAAATTCTTCTGGGCGGTAGATGATGCATGTGGGGTGTCCCTGTAGCTCAACTGCTACAAGCCTCACTGTTAAGCTCCTGGTTTGATTATTTGCTAACTGGGAGACACTGGTTCAAATCCTGGGAAGGGCTTCTTCGTTGGGGCGGAACTCGTCTTTCGGAAGGGACGTAATATCGGGGTCCCGTGATCTATGAGGTGCCTCGAGCACGTTAAAGGGAAAGGGCTATAACAATTCCTCCCTGTAAAAACATACCCTGCTACAGAAGCAGCAAGGGAACGTGCTGACTTATATATGCGACTAGGCACTACAAGGTGAACAACAACAACAGGCGATGCATGTGCGGATGTCTAACACACAAGATTGGGACGGCCTTACGATGTTGCGCAACACAGTGAGTCGTCCATAGGCAACAATACACGTACACGGAAGAGGGGAAATAGTTAATATTCAGCTCGTGTGAACAAGGTACAAAGGTTGATTTGTCTGGGCTGCAGTCGTTATAAGACGACAAAATCTAGACGCCAGCTCAGCCTTCGTTCAGGAACCAAACGTCTGCAGTCGTGAAATCCCGTATCGCCGCAATAACTTTGGTCTTCAGCTGCGAACAAGTGCAACGCTGTTTGGTTCGAGATCGGTGACAACTGCTGGAAGCAAAAGCCATAATTGCTGCAGTAGAGGCGAGTCATAACGTTTAGACTGCTAGTGCAAACTTTTTCAAGGCACCGAGTTCACCGATTTCGTTATGAACAATATTAGTGGGATGATAGCTCACCAGCTGAAAACGTTGTTCCTTCTTATCTGCTTTCAGAATACTTTCGCACAATACAGTGCTATAGGTGTAAATCACACGTGTTTCAATAACGTTGACGCACAGCCAGTGATCACATGTCGCAATCAAACAGACAGCTTTACGTTTTCTTACGCTCGGCCTGACATTTTGGAGCAGTTGCATTTAAGCAACAATCTACTTCAATCATTTCCAAACTTTCCCTACATGCCTAAGTTGTCCAAAGTGCTGGTCAGGCAGAACCTGCTTGTGACGTTTCCGTGGTTTTCATTGGGAAATACTTCCCATCTCCAAGAGTTGGTTCTAGACAGCAACAATCTAACATCTGTCGATATAAGTGAGGACAGTGTTCCAACAAATCTGCGTAGACTTTCGGTGTGTGAAAACAGTCTACTGTACATCACACCCTTTCCAAATTTGCCATACCTGGAAGATCTTATATTGTGTTACAATAAACTTAAAGAGTTTCCGTGGGAATCCCTCCAGAACCTTCCAAGATTGGTCAGACTAGATCTCTCCTTTAACAGCTTAGCACGGGTCGAGCCTGCCGGTATATGGTACAGGCTGACCTATCTCCATATTTTGGATCTTCGATTCAACAACATGTCGCAATTACCCGAGGCCTCTCTGCGTACTCTCTCTCCTAGCCTACCTCTGCTGGGAGGAAACCCTGTCCATTGTGATTGTAACCTTTCTTGGCTGATGGACATAGATTGTGAGAATAACCCAACGTGTTGCTCGAATAGCGATTACTGTGACAGTAATAAATGTAGCGTGTGTTTAGCACCTAAGAGAAAGGTATCAAATATTTTCTGTCAGGAACCTCCCGAATACAGAGGTAAATTCACTGGACTGGTAGAACTCCTAGATCTCTGTGAGCCCCCTCAAAGTTCCACAATGTCCATTTGCACAACTGTCCAAACTTCGACTCAACCTGTAGAGAAATCAACGAGTCAGACATTCCACCCAGCAGGAATAAACGTGACATCCCCTCTAGGTAAGTGATATGTATTTGGTCTGTTTTTACTGTACATGTATATGACAGTGCCATCTGTGATATTCTGTTCTTATCTCGTTGGGTCATAAAGGAATAACTTGTTATATTAGTCTTTTTACACGACCATGTACCTATCTCCTTGCCTGTCTTTCCAATATCTGTCTGCCCCTCTCTCTCTCTCTCTCTCTCTCTCTCTCTCTCTCTCTCTCTCTGGCTCTGTCTGTCTGTCTGTCTGTCTCTCTTTCAGTCTCTCTCTCTCTCTGTCGGCCTGTCTGTCTCTCCCTCTCTCTCTCCCTCTCTCTCTCTTTTTCTCTCTCTCTCGCGCTCTCTCTGTTTTGTTCTAGCTCGGAGTGTTGATGGACAAGTCCTTGTATGTTAACTCCAGCTCCAGCTATCACATATACGCCGGAGGGTTCCACGAAGTCTGTACCAACGTTCACATCAATCGACGGTTCTAAAGGTCCGCGTCCACCCGCGGGCCTTCACCCGGTGCTGTTCGCCTTGCCGCCGGTCGTCGTCGTTGTTGCTCTCGGTATCTGCGCCACGGTTGGCTTCAAAATCTTGCGCCGACGTCGCCAACGACGTCCCAAACAGCCTCGAGGTCAGTGCGTGAACGCAAACTACGGGTACCAGGATAGGGGCGGTTATCTCTCGGAGGACGGCACAACGCAGAGCGTTACGCGAAGGGCAAGTGGGAGGAGCGACAGGCCGCAGCCGGAGGACTCCAGCGTTCAGACTGCGTCCACTTCATGCTACAACATGGCTTCGGCTTTCCAATCGGCGACCACCTATGGCACGGCAGCCCGAGCTACATACTCTCCCAGCACTCAAATCAGAACAAGTCATCAGACATATACCAATGAAGACGTTTTCTGCGGGACCCCGACTGTTGACGCACGATCAATGTCGTTCTTCGCCGACAGCTCGGCGTACGGTCACGCAGACCGGGCGCTGTCTCAAGATTCATTACGCCATGACAGCGGGTCCGTCTCACCGTTGTATAAAACGACAGGTGACGCTATCTACCACGCCTAGGTGGCTAAATCCCCGCAGGAAAGCAACCATCCTAACAAAAGCAATATTGACGGTGTATGCATGTAGATGAGGATTGCATAGTGAATTTGTAGAATGAAGGCACCACGTATAGAGTACTGAATGGGCACGCCACTATGTACTATATGGGCAAGTTTCCGGGCTATCTATTTTCTAAAACCAATATTATGCTTGCAGTGTGACGTGTGTACAAGTACTCATTGTATTGATCTACCCAGCCAATGTATTACTCTATCATTTGGAGCGTAAACAGTTGTATTTGAAATTGCATGATTTTCATCTTCTTCAAATCCTGTTTTGCACATTTGATATGTGAGGATATATGAATACTTGTACGTATTTCAGGTATCTATTGCGATTATGATGTTTTAATCATGCATATTCTGAATTGTAATACTTTCAGCGTATTGAGTTGCTGTATATCAGCTCTAATAATCGTCAAACCAATACTTGTACGATATCCTTGATTTGAATGCTTTCAATGTACTGTTCTTGTACATTGACTATAACTATGACTATGTAAATAGGATCTGTACTTGCAATGTGCTGCAGACATACCGTATTTACGCCTTTGTGCTTTAAGTATGCTTTTTGTTACATTGATAGCAATCTCTAAGAAGACGCAAGGCCAATACTTGCAATAGCTGTGAATGATTATCTGTTGTGATTTCTAAGCTTCGATCAAGTTGTGAATGTAGAATGTTGAACAGCAAAATATACAAATCGTGACTAATAGTTTGACAACGTTGTGGCTGACCTCACTTCACAACGATGGATTGGTGTGTTTGTGAATGATTGATTGATTGTGATTGTAATTCTTGATTATGGCGTTGTCGTTCATTGACTCGATCTGATATGACATTAGGCCAATACGCGCAATGTGTTGTATTTAACGATAGTGATCACGATGTGCTTTAAAAATGCTGTGAGTCTAAGTAGCCTGCTGCTATTCAGTTACGGAATCTGCTGTATGTGGTAAATGTTAATAAAGATAATCAAAAATAATCTTTGACTTGGTGAATTTTTTAGTACTGTCGCAATGAATTGTTACCAATGGTACAAGCTTACACCGTGCAATGATGTCATGGAAGCACTGTAGACGCTTTCTTAACAAAACAACCCCAAGGCAAAATAAGATAAGTCAACGAAACCTTTCATTTTACCATATCCGGCCTGAGGCTAAGAATATGAAAATCGCCTGTTCAAAACACGGTGCGAAGAACAGATTGCTTAACTGCAACGTATTTATGTCTTTAAGATGTCTTTAAGGAACTCTACGCTGGTCTCCCAAAAGTATCAGACAAGATACGGGCCAGCCGTAAAAGGTTTGCTGGACACTGCCTTATTAGAAACAACAAAGAAATAGTCTCCGACTTAGTGCTATGGTCCCCAACACATGGGAGAAGAAGGCAAGGAAGACAACCCCTTATATACTTAGATGTGCTGAAAAGAGACAGAAGTATATATCTATACCAGCTAACGGCATGGGGAAGGCTATGCAGGACAGGAATTTCTGGGTGGCCATGGTGGTTCGGGTAAGAGAGGGAGGATGGCACCTAACATAAGTCAGATAAGTCAAGTAAATCAAGATATCACACAAAATGTGGGGTTCCGGGTATGCGTATCATTAGGTGACAGCAATAAGTGAAAAAAAAGGAAATCATATTAAGACTAGGACTTGAAAATGATGTAAAATTTGATATCAGTGTAAAATAGTAAGAATACATTAGAAGCATATCCGTATTTTCTAGATATCGAATGCTGTCCGGTAAACACACATTTCTGAAATAGAGTTTCAGTGAGACATACATACTATAGAACAAGCAAATATCTAGTACATTAATGACAAGTAGAAAACAGTACGTGTATGTTGAGCTTCTGTGTCATCATTACAAAGTTTGTTTGTACATGTCACGGAAAATGACAGCGTGTCTAATTTTGAAAACACAAATATTCAGTAAACCCCTGCTTCTCCTAGTGGGTCAGTGAAGTCAATACTTGTCTCGAGCATTGATATTTCTGACCTAGGGTGAAGAGATGCTGCTACAGTAAGAATTAGTTCAGTGCTTTGATGAGTGGCCCCCTATGGCCTTGCACTGAGCGAGTTCGTTAAAAAAAAAATCATGTTTTGGGATAATTTCCAAGCAGATCTCTACAGACGCAAAATAATATCCAGTCGGCCAGAATCTCCAGCTCGCCCCCGTACGGAGATTAGTTTTGGGAGTTTGGGAGGTACCGTTCTACAATATCCGCCTGCTATAACGTAGACTTTTGTCGGACAGGTGAAAATATTGTCTCTTAGATCTAGACAGAAACCTCGCCATCATATACCAACTTCTCGGTGGCCTTCCCTTGCCCTACCCTTCTGTGCTTTCGTTTAATCTTCCTACCATATTGACTGCTTCCCAGATACATGTATGTACATGTAGATCGGAAATGAAACAAGCATCTTTCTTCCTTTCTTTCTGATTGGTGCCTTATCTGCTTCTTTGTTCTTTCAACAACGAATGTATCAAGCTGACGTTGCCCACTTTCCTCAAAACTGATGCTGTTTTTACCCAGAAGTCATTTTAGGACGGAGGTGTTTCTTTGTATTAATGATTATTCATGACCACAATATGAGTCTAGACTTTAGAGAATGCTTCCCGCTACCGACGCCTCACCCACACTCCGTGACTGGTATTCAGAGCGTCGGGAAATTTGTCTGCAAGTTTTATTCATCACCTTTTCTCGACTTCCTTTCAATAGCATAAGACCTGGGTCTGTTTTCACAACAATAGATGATAAGTGTTTTTGATATTATAAGTACAGTGCAAATCACAATTCGAGAGTAATATATGGCAGAAGGGCCGAGGTTCTACCGTATGGACAGATGATAGATTTATCGAATAACTGCTGAATGCCACATACACCCATATAAAGTACGGCTGAATGATTATGCAATCGTCTTTATTTTGCTTTAGCAGGCAGGATAGGCAGACACTACTACGGTAAAATCCCTTAAAAATCAAATATTTCGTACAAGTGTGCAAACTTATTCTACGCTAGATCTAGAGTTATTTGCAGTGCCCTCACCATCTTTTAAAAAGCAATGTACGCTTAAATTCGTTCACAGGCAACGGTGACCGTAAAAGATGGTCTCATGTATATGCAACACATCTCAGAAATGCTGATTTGTCTCAGTAGTCGTCTTTATGAAATATCACAGACTGAAGTCGGCCCCCTAGGCGTTGATGAACGTTCACAATTGTCGTCACCGACGAAGAACGTCAGTTTCCGACACCCACTTGTTTGAACCCCGCATCACTGAAAAACCTCAGTCTTGTACCATGAGATGTGCAGATAGACGCGGTGCGGTTTGAGGGCGATTCAGCTGCTGGGTACACAATTGCAAGTTTCATCAGAGGCAAGTCTTGCCGTTTCTACTGTAGGTCCTGACCCGGAAAGGCTCTTCTGAAATTAGACTTGAAACGTTGAGACGTACGGTTGTTTTGAAATAGCCAAGCACCATTGCAATGATGTGGACTCGGCACATGAAGGACATGAAGTCAGTAGTACTTTTAGTATTTCTTGGGGTCAGATTTGCACAATACAGTGCTGACGATACAAAACTAACGTGCGAGATAAGTGACAAATTGGCAGGTCACCTTGAACTGATTAAAAACTTTACCTTTCTGTCTTATAGGCAAGAATGCTTGGAAGAAGTAAATTTGAGCAACAATGAACTTCGATCGTTTCCAAATTTACCCTCCTTGCCAAAGTTATATTTACTGTCCCTTCGTAACAACTCACTGGCAACGTTTCCGTGGTCGTCATTGGCGAATGCTTCTCGTCTTCAATCCTTAAATTTGAACCACAACTATCTTACTGATATTGATATGACTGAAATCAGCATTCTGACAAACCTGACTACACTTTCTGTAGACGTGAACAGAGTACAGTCTATCGCACCGTTTCCAAGCTTGCCATGCCTGAAAAAACTCCGCCTGTTCGGGAACAGGCTTGGAGAGTTTCCTTGGGAATCCCTCCCGAACCTCCCACGTTTGGAGAAACTCGATCTCTCTTTTAATAACCTGACAAACGTCGGGCCTGCAGGTATCCTGTACAGTCTGAGGTATCTTGAAGAACTGGATCTTCGATATAACAAACTGATGCGGTTGCCTGAAGCCTCTCTAAGAACAGACCATCCGATTACACTTCTACTGGGAAACAACCCTGTACATTGTGACTGCCAACTGTTCTGGCTAGTGAACGTAGACTGTGACAAGCACCCCACATGTTGCCAGGATAGCCGCTATTGCGAAAGTAAGGAATGTAACGTATGTTTAGGACCAACTAAACTTTCGTCAAAAATCTACTGTGCAACTCCATTTGATTCTAAAGGTCGCAAAGGACTGCGAAAACTTTTAGAAATATGTGAGCCTCAAAATTCGTCCATGTTTTCTGGTTCAACCACCACATTTTCATCAGCAGACTCTGTTGATGACCCGGTGAGTCAGACGTCCCTCCCTCAGGGAGAACATGATGAGGCGTCCGACGAAGGTGAGAGCTTGGATTGTTGTATCTATCAATAGTACTTAACTTTCTAAACACCTATTTTCTGCCATATACTGATGATTTAGAACAGCTATTTCTGTTTTCCATGACTAATACGTTACTGTTACTGTGTGCGCGTGTGTGTGTATGTATGTATGTGTCAATATGCGTTTGTGTGTGTGTGCGTGTGTGTGTTTATGTGTATGTGTGTGTGCGACAGCGTGTGTGTGTGTGTGCGAGAGAGAGAGACACGCAGACAGACAGACAGACAGACAGACAGACAGACAGACAGACAGAGAGTTAAAGGGGGGTCAAAATGTGTATGTTGAGTCACTGTAAAGTTTCACTTTCACTTAATTTGTTTAACCAGGAAAGGAATACTCTAATCTTGTATGTTCTCACTCCAGCTCCAAATACCACCATGTTTACTCCACTGTACATATCCGTCGACAGTTTTAAACGCCCACATCGAAGCCTACACCCGTCACTTTTCGTCCTACCCCCGGTCGCAGTAACTGTTGGCTTTGGTATTTTTGCCATGGTTGCCTTAAAAGTATTACGCCAACGTCGACGACAACGTGTCTCCAAACTGAGTCGCGATCAATGCATCAAGGCACGCTACAGATACCGAGAGAGCAGTAAAGGTTATTCCTTCGACGACGGCACGATACAGAGCACTGTGCAGTTTACAGCGGGGATGAGCGACAGGTTGCCGACGGAGAAGACCTCTGTTCAAGCTTCCCCCTCTGGATCTTCATGCCGCAACATGGCTCCAGTTTTCTCCTACGCAACGAGGTGCGGTCTGGTGGCGGCAGCTGCGAACCCTGACGAAAATCTGCGGACAACTCGGCAGACGTACACAGACACGACTGAAGACGTCGTTATGGGCACCCGGACTGTTGATGCACGACCCGTGTCGCTCTCCGCCAACAGTTCAGCGTACGGTCACACAGATCACACGCTGGCGGAAGGTTCACTCCATGGCGCGAGCGATATGACGGCCTCGTCGCTCTACAGGACATTAGATGACGAAACGAACTATCTTTATGATGCAATAGATCGCCATGAAGAGAAAAGATCCGAACAAGACCAGTCTGTGATGTATTACCCGACGAGAGAGATGCGTCACCGGGGACCAGCGGAGTGCGACGACAACGAACTGTACATGTCTTGATTCTTGCTGTTGTCATTGAATCCGTGGGTTTGTTAGATCACTTTTGATAGTATGAATGTATAAGTATCTACAGTCAAACCTGCCCAAGGCGACCATCGGGGGACCGCGCCAAAACGGTCTCGTTGGGCAGGTGGTCGCCTTGAATAGGATTGACTCACAACATGTTTCCAAGTCGTGGTGTTAATACATAGATGGGTGGAAAATGATGTGATTTTAGACAGCATATAACCAGTCCACCAGGTTCAATTCTCATTGACAGAAACAATTGGTTGTTATTTCAATATGGAATATAGATGTGGAAACTTGCAATGCTTTCATTAGGCCGATGTTGTGTAATAAGTCTGAGACGACACAAGATTAATCCTTTTAATATATTGTGGTTGTGATGCCTTTCAGCCGGCATGTTTAAAACGGCGCCAGATAGAATTATGTTACAGTTATTTACCTATTGTGATTGTGATTGTGATGATGTGATTCAGTTATCTATTTGTGTATTACATGTATCTGCTTGTACCCGCTTACCAGTGGTAACGTTAGTTATCTTACAGAGTAATGTTCTGAAGCAATCGTGAATCTCTTTTTGCGCTACTGAATTTTGTTTTGCATTTGATACATGTTTCCACCTGTAAAACTAGCGGGACCAACGCGTAGCTTTCACGGTTCAAAAGAGACACCTTATGACTGACTGAAGTACTTCAATTTTGTTTATCTACGTAATTACTGGCCCAAAGTGATACTAATGACTACAGGAAAGTTTATTAAACTTTAGATCGACAGTCGCTTTTAGTGCGCTGTCTGATTATTTATCTGGGTAACCAGGACACCTTCATGATGATAATGATAAGCAAAAACACCCGGATCAGTTGGAAAAGTTCAAAGGTTTCAAGCGGACTATACCCTGATTATCAACATAGAAGGCATACAGCAGTGTATAACAGATTGTCGATCTATAATGCAATGGACTTTCTTCTTCCGTCTCTGCATCTAAAGTGGGCAAATGTTTGTATTTCTGGTGCTGAACTTTTTGTTTGTATGGTTGTAGCATCGACGTCACATAGGGTACTTACTGTTTATATAGTGTGTTTACTACTACCGCCCGATTGAGCACTGGTTTAATACAGTACTTCTACCAGCCGTACGTATATACAATGTCTCTTTTCAAGCTATACATGTAACTTTCCAGGTTTAGTTCTTCATAAATAAGCTTTACAATGGCGAAGCTATATGAGCAAAATAAATAAATAAAGGCGATTGGTGGATTAATCGATAATTTTTTTATTGTTGATTGATTGATTGATTGATTGATTGATTGAATGAATGAATGAATGAATGATGGAGGGAGGGAGGGAGGGAGGGAGGGAGGGAGGGAGGGAGGGAGGGAGGGAGGGAGGGAGGGAGGGAGGGAGGGAAGCAGCTAGCAGGGGCCATGCGGCTCCCACGAAGCTCTTGGTTCCAGAGCAGTGTGTCAAAGTATCCTGGGAACGAGTTGTGTTACCGAGGGGACGCTTCCAAGATGGCGGCCCAAACAGTGGGGACGGCGGATCGGTATGTGGGAGAAACAACACGACAACTAAGAGACGGTAGGTGAACGGCAGAAATATGACCGGAGAGCGTCTTCTTTCTGTGGGGTTTTTATTCCAGGACTTGTTTAGGTGGTGGTGTGGCAGGTTACGCACTAGACGGAGTGTGTTCTCTGTGTAGGGGGAGGGGGGCAGTGTCATCATTAGTTTATCTCGAGGAGAGTTGTTGTGTTTCTTAGCCTTATCAGGCAATGGCATAACTTAAAATGACCAAGATACACACCAGAGTCGTTATTTAGCGTTGTGGTAAAGTTTTGTTCTTGATATGCTATCTATTTTTCATATATCAACAGGTCTAACACAATTCTTAAGATGTCTGTCAAAAATGTAACTCTATATGAAAGCTACGTTGATGAAGGTTAGACATCCAGGTAATAAGATACGCCAAAAATAATTACTCAAGCAACTGGATAAGATTTTGAAATCTTGAAATCTTGAAATCAAAATCTTATCCAGTTGCTTGAGTAATTATTTTTGGCGTATATGAAAGCTACTCTAACTTGTTCCTTCCACAGGTTTTGGTGTGTACAAGTATCCAAACTCTTTTTTTACCTACGAGGGAGAGTGGGTCAAAGGCAAGAAGCACGGTAAGACGTCATCTTGTTCCTTTCCACCTTTTGATATATATATATATAGTAGCTCAAATTATTGCGACAATATCAGTGGAAAGTAAGTAAAGTAAAACTTACACAACTTTACATACTTCGGAGGTCTATATGAGAACCTCTGTACATCGAAAGGTTTGTCATATCAAAGTTTTATATTTCTATGAAAATAATCTTAAGAGGCTTTTTTTTTTCTTTTCTAACGAACTCGCTCAGTGTAAGGCCATAGGGGGTCACTCATCAAAGCACTGAACTAATTCTTACTGTTGCAGCATCTCTTCACCCTACATGTAGGTCAGAAACATCAATGCTTTGTAGGTGAAACCTCTTTGAATACGTCATGTACCCCAGTACCTGGTTACATCATTCATTATGGCCTTGACTGTGTTCTCTCAAGTACATTTACTCTCTGGATATAATATTTTAAAAAGATTATGGGAAACGTTTGGAAAAGAAAATTGGTGAAAAACCATTAATGATCTATGTTTAGGACACGGCAAACTTCTCATGAAAGATGGCACGTACTACGAAGGGGAATTCTTCCACGGCGAGATTGATGGCCACGGCTTCCGTAAGTTCGCCAACGGAAACACGTATTCTGGACAGTTCAGCAAGGGGGAAATGAACGGGCACGGAGTGATGACCTGTCCGGACGGAAGCCGATATGAGGGTGAATTTGACCACAACCAAAGAGAAGGTAACTGATCGTATGTTATTCTGAGTTACAACATATGTGTGCAAGTATCGATCTGAGGATTGCAAAATCTCTTTTACTTCCAACATATTCTGTCATGATTTGAACTACAAGCTAGAGGCAATGTTTGCTTCATCAGAGAGTATTCCAGAACTGAAAGTTGCTGTTTGAATGTTTGTCAGGTATCAAGGACACCTAAAGTGTCAGCTTTGCTATTCTGCAGACTAATCTATTGTGTTTTTCTTGTTTTCGTTGAAGGCCATGGAGTGCTTACAGACCCTGATGGAGGAGTCTACGAGGGATCTTTTCACAAGAATAAGAGACATGGCCCTGGATCACAAACATACAGGTGGGACTGATAGTTTTTTATTCTTATATTGGAAATAGTTATCTATCTTAAGGTGTATGGCCTCACTAGTGTGGACCTGCTGGACAGAGACACTTGAAAACATGGTGTGAAGACTACCCGGCTGCTACCCACCCCTGGGTCAGGGACCCCCGCAGCAGTATAATCAAGTACTGGATACTATTACTACTAGTACTACAATAACTACTACTACTTTTTATTACTATCATTTTACAGTGAAAAATTATATCAATGTACATTCATCCTCATCATGATGTTACTTAACATTGTTTTGTAAATGACACTCAAATTTGTGTCAAGTTTGTCAATTTCATTCCATACATGTTAGCCTGAACTCAATCAAGCTCCTGTAACGGCTTGCCGCCCTGTAACCGCATATATCCGCGGGGAGGGGACAGAAATCCCCGGACAGCTGGAGTTTGCGTTATACAGACTACATACATGTGTATTACAGATGTTTCATTGTTTAATTTCCAGTGGTGGGGAGAGATACGAGGGTGATTTTGTGAGAGACATACGACAGGGACACGGGGAGCTGAGATATCCAGACGGCACAATATATGAGGTCGGAAATGATGCATAGCAGCTTAAATAACTCACATTCTAATCAGCATCTATTGGAAACATTTGAATTGCAGCCAAGTCACTACACATATACTGTCACTTTGTGTACTTTTTCAATAGAAGTAATTAATTATACATTTGTATACATGAAGGTCCTGCATATCACTAGTACATGTAGTTCACTTTATTGCCGTTTCCTTAATGGTACATAAAGAAATTCCATTAATAGAATTAAAGCATGTACAAAAAGACTTTTGAAAAGAGTATTTCGTTATATGTAATTTGATTAGGTTTTGAGGATAAAGCAAAGTACAAGGAATGAATTTTTTGTGTGCTGTCCTTCCAGGGACAGTGGAGAAACGACATGTTCAATGGTGAAGGTACGATGATCCATGCCTCAGGGATGGTGTATGAGGGAATGTGGATCAACGGGAAACCAGAAGGTAGGAACATCATGAAGAGCATGACATAGCACTTCTCAATTTTTCCTTGTTTTTCATTTCCTCAGTTTTGGTGGTGACATATCAATTGCAATAAATGTACAAATTATGTATATGAAGGCTGTTGTAGAGCTATATATGTGCACAACAACAGCAAAACTGTTGGGAACGTCTACTAACATAATTCCACCAGGGTACATAATTACGCCACCCTGAAAAGATGCGTCCAAGCAGGTCTCCAACCAAAAATCCCCTAGTACAATGCACTCTAACACTGTGTATCTGAACTGTGCATACCTGGAAGGGTGCTGCACTAGAGATCTCTCAAACACACCGTTTTTCAATATGTCGGATTAATATTAATGGAGGTTAACTCCCGTTACCTGGATCATATTCACGCAAGCAGTATGTATTATCATATACCATCTGACCATTGGATTTATTTTTACAGTTGAGGCGACTAAGATAGTAATTATAGGAGAACAGAGTATCGACGTGACTCAGGGAACAGCCTTCTCTCTACAGGTGGAACTCAGGGATGATGAGGACAAAGTTGTCTCAGGTGAGGTCACACAATCTTCATTCTATGGATGACAACATGTGGGAGATTGTAAAATAAAGAAGAAAACAAGCAGATCAAGTCCCCAGTCCTAATGTTTTGGTCGTCAATGCCAGTGATGTACATTACAACTAGAAGATCTTTATTGACACAACAAAAGCACAGCAACTTTTGTAAGGTCTACTACATATTACATACATACATACAAACGAATAAGTGCATACAAATGAGTTTGATTACACACAATAATACAACACATTCTCCTTATAGCAGAGCCGAACCTGTGTATACCTCCTTTGGGTTAGTGACTGCAGGGAGTTTCTAGAACACAGATTCAGCTCTGCTATAAGGAGAATGATACAAGATTGATTTCAGCCAAAGATCAGACTTATTCCTATATAATGTTGATTTCAGATTACATCAGATGTATTCCTATATGCATTTCTTTATATCAAAATCCCCTCCTAACCTCATCTTTATCATACCAAGACAGAGTAAAAGAAGTCAAATCTGATTCTTGTTTTGCACAGAAAATGGTCGTGAGATTCAGGTGAGCGCTGCCGTGCGATACTTCGCTCCGACGCAGGGTACGACCTTGTTTGACCTTGTAGAAGACATGGAAGAGACGCCCTTTTCCAGCCCATAGTAAGTTCTGTCGTCATTCCTTTCATTCCTTTCTTGGAATTTGGTAAAAAGAACAGATTCACTCGCTTAGTCACTACCCAGTGTCACAGTTAGGAAGAAAAAGGCAAAGTTAAAGAGGTTTTGTATAGCGTCATAGAATAGGGAACAGAAAAATTTGTGTATACAAAATGTAATCATATTAAAAAATTGTAAAAGGCAGTTTTGCTTCTTTATATTTGACAAGCGTTCATATCAGATTGAAAAACATATCATTTATTGTGGAACATAAAATGTATTTTTGCTGTCATTATCCCAGAACTACGAATGATAAAATGTATTTTTGATGACTGCTTTGATTTGTATCGCTGCTTGGACTAGAATTCTGTTATTTCCTCATATAATTTCAATGCGTCATATCAGTACATCTTCATAGATATATTATATGCTTTATTTCATTCAGCAGGTCAGTTTGACCTGTGGAGTGATCTTACTTAATCAAGATCTGATCCAAGATATTTCAGACCACAAAAAAACATTACAGTAAATTGAGTTACTATTCATGTCCCACATTGTTCTTATTGTTCAACAGTGGTTATGAGGTGGTATCATACCCCCTGACAGACTTGGACCAATTGCCTCCAGATTACAACGTGAAGCCGTCCCCGCGACCGTCGTTTCTGATCGCGGAACAGACCATCCACGAGGCCGGTTCTGACGCGGCGTCAGACGTAGGGCATGACGGTAAGACCACTGATCTAGAAAACAGAAATAGCTAACTAGCTATAGAGATTAGTGGTTATAAACAAGACACCTTCTTACGCCAAATAACAGTTACTCAAGCAACTGGATATGATTGTGGAAACACTCACGTGACTGTTTCCACAATCATATCCAGTTGCTTGAGTAACTGTTATCTGGCATATCGTATTACCTGGATGTCTAACCTTCATGGACGTAAAACACCTACTTGTTTAAATAGCTTTGACTAGAATATGACTGTAGAGTGATTGTTATCATGTCTTTTCATCAGTGCATAATTACTATTAGGCCAGTAAATACATTTACATTTCATGACCTGCATGTTTTTCCATGACTATACAGAAGCTGGAGATCCAGATGCCAACACTACTCTTGAGGCTGACAATGCATCTACAGGTGAGGTCTTGTCATCCGGTCATTTGTTGTATGAAAAACTTTAATAATCACTTTCTTCAAGGTAACTGCTGCTTGGGTGTTTTGTATCTGAGTTTTTTGTACATTTAATTTAACACCAGAATTTCCTATCTAACATTGTATAGTTCTGTTGATTCACAACCAAGAACAGTCAATATTGTTATCTTATTATCATTATCAACATTGTATAACAGTTTTGAGCTTGTCTGTGTATTTTCAGGGACATCCAGCCAGCACAGATCACGCTCCCCCTCTGACGCCCCACTCCCAGAAGAGACGCCCCTGCCCCCTCCCCCCAACTCCTGCCGATCCGAGGCAGGAGGGCTGTTCTTTAAGGACCTGTTCCTCCCAGGGGCCCCTCCCATGTACCGACCTTTCATCCTCATGGATGAGATGGACAAGGAGAAGGGAGGGAAGGGGGGCAAAAAGAGCAGGAACCCAAGTGCTATAAAACCAGGTAGGGTCAATTGTCCTGACACATACTGTGACATAGCTTTTTCTTGCGTCCATCTTTTCATCAATGATTTATGTTTCGTGTCAATGCAGTTAAGCCAGAAAATAAAGTACAAATTATTAGATTTTAGGATTCTATAGATTTTTGAACATCTCCTTTCTGTCAAGATTATTGATGGCATTATAACTCCTTTATCGGTTTACATACATTAGATATGATCATTTCTGCTTTAGCATTATATTAGGTGTGATAGATACATGGGAATCTTCTCTTTCTTGGTTTTATGCCTGGGACAATGGAATGAACTATTATGCCTATCTAGCTAGTACTTTTGTGCTATTGTATCAAAGACATTTATTAAACCATCTTAGAACTGTAGTTTTCATGAAGTATTGTTGAAGTTTGATAAAACACATAGAATCTTAAACCAGGCGTTCTTCTGTCACTGAACTAATGCTTGCCTAAGGATCTTCAGAGTCATCTGAAGAATCAGACGATGGTTCTTCCGACCGTAAGCTATAACCCTGTTTACTCCTAAGCTAGTGGCCTAAATGTGCTTACTAGTGGAAGGTTGTGGTAAACGTTACTTGTACACAATTACGGTTTGTCTTGCTGATTCACAAAAAGCTGGTTTTGCAAAATTGTTCAGTCAAAAGGCAACCATTCATAGAGAAAGGACTGTTTTAGATTTCTAAAATGCCTCCCTAAAATGTAAATTCTAGGAAAATACATATCCTTTTGTAAGAGAAAAGAATACCTATGTTTAACAGTTGGAAACTTTACGTTTTTTACGTCTTAACATTTTGCTGTATTCTTTAATTTTTCTATTTTTAAAGATATCAGTGAGACAGACCAGAATGCTGTAATGTGCTGTGAAGTGAAAAATTCATGGACTTATTTGAGATGACAAACTTCTTTAAAACTCTTACTGCACGTATTGTAGTTATTTTCCCATTTTAAGAGGACATGACCACAAAGTTACCTTTTGTTTGCTGCATAGTTCAGTGCAGTCTTGTTTCTTCATCTCAAATGCCATGCATGTCTGCTGCAGCAAATGTAGTTGCTTCTAATGTCAGTTTCTCTGCATGTTTGTAAATTGGTTCATTGAGCATTTTTCCCTGTGTTTGATGTTCTCTTTGAAGGGCGAGCAGGATCGGTCGCCTCGTCAAGGTCATCGCGGTGTAAGAACTGCTTCGTTGTTGCACGGGTGGCACTTGCACCTCAACAGAACCGACCACGTCTTTTGATTCCCACTTCTTTAAGTTTATGTTAAAAAATGAACCAATGTTGTTGTTTTTTTAAACAGACATGCATTTCTACAAGGAATGCCATATTGGATGGTCCTCTACCGTGCAGTTCCTTACTAAAAGTAACCTCAAAGCTCCCTGCAAACTCCTTATCTGTTACTCATCAGCCTGAAATCTGACTCAGACGTACATGTGCCCCTTCCTGTAAAGGAACCCAAGGCACCTGCACATTAGTCTCCTTCACAGACTTCTGGGAGTGGCGGCATTTATTTTTTTTTGGGGGGGGGGGAGCACTGATACTCCAACAAGAGAGGCAATCCTCCCTCAGGAACATAACTCCATTGGCCGCAAAACTCTCTAAGCCAGTATTAGAGAACCTTGGCCCATGTAAAAAATTATGTATCAGCACTCCCCCCCAAAAAATATGCCTCTGCTCAAAGAAGACTGCAAAGGAGGCAACCTGCACATGGTCCTCTCAGGAAATACACAAATGAACGTGGTTGGTTCTGGGTCATTGCTGGTTGTGGCATCACTGATACTACATGTATAGTGATAGTTGTTTTTTCCAGCACATCCTATTTGTAGTATCCAGTAGTGTTCCCTTTGTTTCAGGTCATCTTCTTAGGTGTGGGTGGGTGTGGGTCTGATTTTCCCATATCTAGAATTTTTTAGTTCTAATACATATGTCATCTAACAAACTTGCTTTTGTTCACCCATTCATGCACTACATTGGATTAGTCACACTCTCCTATTTGCTGTGTTGCACGCATACAATAGTGTTTAGGTATTTAGATGTGACTTACACACAATGTAGTTTGAACTCTTCACTCAGTTGCGGCCCTCTTTCCACTAGAGGCAGCAACCAATGAGCGACCAAATATTGGACAAATCACTGAACAAATTTCATGGAAAATGGAGGAATTTTAAAAAAGTTTTCTGTGTTTTGTTGCCCTATATATCCTCCATCAAATTTCAGTGAATTAGAAAATCAAGGGTCAGAAAAGTCCAATTTTGGTCACTCAACGGCCCCTCAGCGCTCGCTGTCTAGTGGAAGTGTGGCCTAATGGAAGGCATTTCAGCACCTAAACCCATGAGTTCACTGGTTCACCTGTTTAATGGAAAACTGTAAGTGTAATGTTTCAGTTACAACTGGATTTTACACACACAAATATGTATACTATCATACATTCAGGGCTTAAAAGTGTCACACCTGTCCGTTAGATTCATCTTCACCACATTTTGGCACTAAGAATTACCATCCCATTCTTTCCTGTATATTATAGCGGAGTCAGCCACAAGTACCCAGAACTTAGAGGTGAAGCTGGAGAGTAAGCTGTCCACTCTGGGGAAACATAATGAGGGCAAGTTTGCCAGACCAGGTATGAGATTCAGGTTGTATAAGTAGACAAATAATCTGCTGAATTCATTCATGGCAACAGTGACCAAATCTGCTGCTACATTTTTCTAGTGATAGTGACTGAATTTGGTGCTACTTTTACCTACCTCCATAACAATGGAAAGGATCTGGCAATGACTTGTTATTGCACCAGATATTGCCTGTTTTGTGACAGTTTTTATCAGCTGTTCACCTGTGCTTTTCCCCAGGTGACTATGTGATCATGGTTCACGACGTGACCACGCCCCAGTTCCTGGGGCGGTCTCTACAGCCAGCCTTCATCACGGTGAAGGTGACCCCACCCAAACACAAGGGTGGGGGGGCAGCACCCGGCAAGAAGAAGAGTTCCCACAAACACACCTGAAGAGTGCTGGCAGTGTGCTTGAATGCCTTATATAGGGTTGATGACTCGTTTCCCCTGGTGTATACAATGTCATAAGGCATAGTCTATCATGTCTATAGTCCTATGACTACTGAATGAACTACCGAGTCTGCTTTGCCGATTTTCCGAAGTGAAATTCTTTGGATTAGATCTTTTCAGATTAAGTAAAGCCTTCATTAAGAGAGAGTTTTGTTAGACTAGATGTAACAAACTTTGTGTGTTTTTAAAAACACTAATACACCTTGAGACTATTGAAAAATATGAAATTTCAAGGTTTAGAATTGCTTTGTATGTTGCTACTGACTAGGAAAAGGTAACTGATTACAAAATTGCCTTTGTATATATGTATATAAAATTATTGATATACATTTGACAAAAAGTTGTTTGAAATGGTTGCCATGTCATTTTTTTGCTGTCAAATAGCTGTTAGAAGAACAAAAAAGCAACATTGTCTTTTTCTTGTATTTCACACTGTCAAGGGTTTAAAAATAACGTTGTATTTGTACTAAACAAGAAGTAGAGAAGAAATAACGGACTGTATGAGATTAAGCCGTCCCTTATGCTATTTGCTGGTTTCTTCATGACGTCATCGCACCTGTCTTCCCACAACTTTCTCTCACGTTTTGGGGACGGATCAAAAATAATGTAGGTAGGGTAGAATGTGTGTGCAGAGCAGTAGAGCACACTGCCTTGTCTTCAGAAACATTGCCCTACTTTCATATCAATAAGAGACTAGAACAGTTATTTCCGTAGACGAGGAGGATTTGTACTGTTTTGTTTCCCATCACACAACCTGACGTTCACGTAACATCGCAGGATGATTTCGCGGTTAACCCCTGAAGAGACCAAATTGTAATTCCCAGGAGGAGCGTCACTGACCATAGGTATGTTATGGCTTAAGTTACACTTACGTTTTTGACCAAATGGAAGTAAATTAGGAAGGGAGATGGTAAAAAGTATGCTTTAGTCGTGGCGATGACACGTGTGGCTAGCCTCCGTTGCAGACTCCTTCCGGCTGTTTTCTTTTTCAAGTTACAGTTTTCTTATTCACTATTACATTTTTTCTCATCGCTGGGCGGGAAGGAGTCTGCGTCCACTCTGCCAGCGATAAGAAAAATATGTAATAGTGAATAAGAAAACTGTAACTTGAAAAAGAAAACAGCCGGAAGGAGTCTGCAACGGAGGCTAGCATATGGCAACGGTGGACAAATGTTACGTTACATTTAGCAACAGAATATGTATCAGACGTAGGGGAGGGTGCTTCAAACCATGCTATATATATATATATGACGTAACATTTTATAGGTGCCACTTTTCTCAATTGCCAGGCTGCAATAAAGGAATCTAAACATGTAAAGTTGTCTTAAACATTTAAAGATTGTTGCACTTCTTTGTCAAACCTTAATCGACTCGTGAATGAAAAAAAAAGCGAGAAATGAGATGTAAGGCATTTGAAGCGCCATATTGCTGCAAATAACATGTTTACAAATTGGTGCCTAGTTGTTTACTGTACAGATGAGATGATAACATGGCAGATATGTACACGGTGAATTGACCTCAGAGCTATATACTAACACTATTGTGTGTTACATGATTATATATTGTATAAGTTGTATGACTCCGTGAGTAGTTTCATCAGGTTGGTACATGGTAAGTGTTTTATTCAACCGACGTTTGAGTGACCGTCTGTAAAGTGCAAAGTGAGCCAGTCAGACTTGCCCCGAGGAATGTGACAGACGGTCACCGAATCGTCGGTTGAATAAAACACTTTGTTGTGTGCAAAGAGTCTTTTTATTCAACTTGTTGGCCTCTTTTAAAACATTTGGTGTACGGTGAGGGGAGATATAGTTAGTGCTTTTTACAATACCAGAGACTGCAGTGGTTTTCAAGTAGAATCACGTGCCGCATATGCTATTTGGGGGCTCTGGCGGTCCATTTGTTAATGAAACGGACACATAATTTAGGTGACCTCAGGCGCTATTACCAACTTTGTCTAAGTCCGCTAGTGGTCACTTTTGTGTGGGGACTTTTTACACAGAAGCGCGCATGGCTGCAATGCCAAACTTTACTGCTAGATGGCATTGCGACATGTCGACATTAATTGGAAAATTCGCTTCTACCACACTTCGTTCTTCGTTATTCCATTCTTTAAACATTTGTCGATGGACCTTGGATTAAGTGCCTGCAGTGCAATAGTGGAATTGATGCTTCAGTTCATGCCTTCATGATTTAAGACAACACCACTACTATAGTACATACAGAGAACGCGTTATTGACATGACAGCATGCGCGCAATCCCACATTGACGCGTTTCACTTAGATCTTCGCACTAATCGATGGTAATGTTTCGATAATGGCATCTCGCCAACAGATACCGACAGTCTAGGCATCGAGCTCTGCCGTGTGGTGTCACAGCGGACATATTCAAGACAACTAGCTGTAACACTCATTCGACATTCGTTTCCACTTCGTCCCGTTGTGTATATCTTCTCCGGAGCTTACATGGAAATTGAAAATCTGAATGTTGTACTGAAATATTTATGAGTGTTGTATCGCTCGAGCACACGCGGCAGCCGTGTCCGTCTAACCCGGGCTTCGATCTGCAGGGTCACTAGCGGTTTAACGGCGCGTGTAGGGCCGCGTCTGCAAGGTCATATTGACGGAACTGAAATGATATGGTTTTGTCGATTGGCACGTGTCATTTTATATTACATACTAGGGGACAGTGTCTGAAAACATCAAGTTAGTGTCGGATCCGGCCGGGTTTGGAACTCCGGTGTGTACGTTACTGGTTGAGGTTGCATATCGTCCTTCGGAGGGGGCGTTAAGCCATTGGTCACCTTTGACTGGATCCTGAAATATGGTACAATGTCTCTGTTTAGATATCGTCTTACAAAGGCACCTTAAGTAAACATTTGTACGGGGTGGTTTGAACTTTCGCCCTTTCTTTAGTCAGTAATCATATGTAGATGATTTTCTTTATGACATACCCTCGGCAACGACACCCGAATCCCTTTCCCAACCGCTAATTAGTGGTTGGTCCCTTACAACTTGCCAAACTGCCCCTCAAATTGCCCACTAGTTTGACGTATGCAGGTGAAAAACGAGGCCTAGGCGCATCAATATCCACATCACGCACAAAATATAAAAAGTGTTGGGAAAGACTGATTTCATGTTTAGTGTTGCATTTCATTTATACCTGATTAAATTCCTAAACCTAATCAATAAGCTACGTGTAAGTTTCATCAGTGCGTTAACGGTGTCTATCAACTGTGTTCATTTGGCCCCAACAGATCTGCAGCAAGGCACCGTGATCACGTGACACCAGCTGACAAAGACGCACCCGACTGTACACCTTCTGTCCGGTGGCGCCCCTTGTCAATCTGAAAATGCGGCCAGTGCTGGCCGCCGCGGTTCTTACCGCGGTCCTGCTCCCCCTCCTGGGCTCCTCACCGGCCCAGGCCACCAGGAACCATTGGAACGGCGATGCCGAGAGCGAACTAGACTACGAGACGGAGGGTGAGTTCTTCCCCACCGAGGAGGAGGAACCCACCTTCCGGCGGCATCGGCACGGGAAGAAGCGGGCAGACGGGAACGACGATGAGGACGAGGAAGAACATCTAGCCGTCGGTGGTGTCGAGGACATCGGCGAACAACAAGTCCACAAGCATCACCACCACAAAGAGAAGGCAAGGCCCGCTTCTGCCGAGAGTCGTGAGCCGGCCCGAAGTGAGGAGGGGGAGGCGGCGTGGAACGGGGACGCCAGCACCACCACTGACTACGAGGAAGAGTGGGCAGGGAGGAAGAAAGGACGCCACGCCGGCAGGAAGAGCAAGAAAGGAGGGAAGAAGGGACGGAAGAAGGGGAAGGGACACAGGAACAACAAGAAGAAGAACCAGATACCAGGTAGGACCACTTCTATAGTTTTTATTTTCTCTACTGCCAATCGTTTTGTTCTATATCCAAAGCACCACAACTTTTTCTCTTTTTGATTTTTATCCTGATGATCAAGACCAGGCGCACACAGCGTACTTGTTCACACACGGACTCGCAAAGCGACACAATCCGAAAGCTTTCAACGTTTTCTTACCTTTACCTCAACACGAAAAGAGCGCATTAAGAGATATTTATCCCATCTCCCCCTTTTTTCAAAGATGCTTTTGCAGCACCAAGAAGTCTTTCTCCCGTCTAGTCCTGCGACGATAAGCTTTTTCTTGAGATTTTCTTGAGACATAGAATAATTTTCATTTGGTTTCTACACTTTCATGATGGGAGTTTCCGTATCTACAAATTTGATCGTCAGGATTATTGGAGATCGTCCAAATTCAGAGTCCGCTTTATCTGTGGTACTACTGATACGATATCTCATTGTTACCAGGACATTACTAGTACTTCATGGTCTTCAAGTGGCATATGTAAGTTACGTTTATACGCGCTCTATTTCGTCGTTATCTCTCAACCCTGTGGTCATAGATACTAGTCTGAAAGTCCATACCCAGGCCAACTTTCGTACGGTGGTTTGGGACTTGCAGACTCTTTCTCTACTTTACTCGGAAGAAAAGTCGCTCACTTTGCGACATGGTCAGCAATCCAGCGATAGACAATACCCGATCGTTGCGCCATTTCCACCTCCCAGTGTACAACAGAAGCAGTTATTTCTTTCGTTCCTGTTTTTGCCCCTAAGTTTCTAAATTTCTCCACAACTTTCGACAAGTACAGTTTAGCCATGCGAATGGCGTTCTTCACTGCCTTCCAGTTTGGATTCGTACCTTTGCATACTGAAAACACACGTAGAAACATCACAACAATGGCTGGAACCACATATATAGCGCACAGAATCGCTGTTAGAATACAAAACCAGTGGACCCCATCTGCTAGGTAGGTCACAGGCGAACTTGGTCTAGAGCGTCAGCATAGCTTATCGAAGCCCTCGTTAGCCGCATGTTCTCTGCTTTAGTGAGCTTTTCTTTTCTTATGTTTCTTAGAAAGTACCTTATGTAAGGTATCCTCACGTGGACATGCATATATCTATCTTCTGTATCCACGTGCCACAGGCAGGCAACTTTCCCTGCATGTTAAGGAAGCACAGAGAGCCGTATGCTATGTGTGTAGGCGGCCAGCCTTCGGTGATCTTACATGTTTCCGAACCAATCAAGCCAGCGGCCCAGGCTGTCTCCACCGCTACATCCCCCTCACGGCAGCAGCCAGGGTGGCCTTGGTCACGCCTGTAACATTTGTCACCAAAGCCTGAACAGTGATTACTTCTATCGATTGACAATGTTGAGCCCGCTCCATGCAAGCATATTTGCACCAGTTTTGTCAGACTTTATGGCTACAGTTTGCTCCCATGTCGTTCTTCTCATGCATTCAAGAGTAGGAAGCCTTCTTTTTCGACGTGAGTGAGCTTCTATACGGCGTTTCACACTTTCAATGGTTAATTTTCCACGTCGCGTCCCGTCCCGATGCCCGCTCGCTCAACGCTATCTCCAGAACGTACGGACGCCCGGAATGATAAATGACAGGCTCACATTTCCCCCGCTCTTATGCATGAGCAGCGGAAGGAGAAATGCCATTCATACTCAAGGCTGTGCGCTGAGATATGGAGTCGATATATTCTACACGAAGCCCTGCGTGGCATCATCCATTGTAGTTACAGGTTAGAGGAGCAGAACCTGGGCGGCAGGACGCTACATATAGGCCAGGGCATCTCCCGACAAATCTTATAACCTCCTCTGGAACAACTACATCACTATTCTATTAAGGATTTCGCGAGCGTCCTTGTAGAATAGGTGAACATGAGGTATTAAAGTTATATTGGTAGCATATGTGATACGATATGATTGTAGCTTCGCGCGTTCGCGACGTAACGAGGTAACAGTTTCGGGTGTTGATCGTATAACGGTCGTATTCGTCACATCCTCGCCTTCAAATTTAAACTGATGGATGCTCATATGTATGCTAATTGCGCGGAGTATGTAACGACCCCGTCATGAGTTGAGATATAGGTTCTTTATGGTGAAGGACGGTTCGAAACAAGCAGATCACCAGATAAGACCTCGAACACTCCGTAGGAATTCCAAATGATATCTAAAATGGTAGTTAAAAGTTGAGCGCCTCATATGTATGCTGATTGTGCATTACAGTAACCGACCCCGTAAGAAGTTGAGACCCAGGGCCTTCATGTTGAAGGCCGTTTCAGCATAACATGATGAAAGAGGAGTTGGCATTTATAAAAATGACAGTTATGAACACAGATTTTGACACTGTGGAGGGTAGAAATATGTCCTTTCACATTTAGTAATTCTGCTGACCATCTTTTCATCTACCAATCAAGTATAGGCATCACCTTTGTAAAGTTCATCGACAATTATAAAAGAAAATCTGTATTCAGGTATTACGTTATTCCGCAGCTGATGTTGTATATCAATAGTATAATAACATCTGACTATGCTGTACAACAAGTATAGAATTGCGAAATGTGGTCAGTGTGCAGTATCTATATTTTATGACCTAATCACCAGATATAATCGAAAGAAAGAAAGCAAATCAATAATCTGAAACACATTTATCAGCCGAAGTACAAATGACGTTACACCATTCTGTAACCGTGCTCCCACTTTACTTTCCAGCATCTGTAGTCTGTATCATCATAGCACTTATCCATTTCCTTTTGCCGTAACAAAATCTGCATCAAGTTTGACCCTTCAGAGCGAAGGGAGTGAAGCATTATTCATGAAGTTGTCCGCACGCCACAGTATTGACCCAGACGTACGGGGAAGAGGGACTAGAACAGTTTTTGCGTGCAATGTTGAAGCGTCCCGGCACATCCGATCTGGTTGAATCAGTGCCAATTATAGTTCTTCTGTACTCGACAGCACGGAAGTTGCACGCAATGATCAAATATCTCACTCACGATGATTTCAACAACATTAGAGTTATTAATATCTTAAACGCAACAACAGAGCACCCACACGGATTACGTGTGGGTTCTATAAGTAATAAAATTATCAAGAGGGTGAGAATGCATTCTACTTATCGGGCGGTATTTCGGTGATCACTGTGTACGGTTATCAAAGGACAGCCAATGACATTGTTTAAGAAGACGCCAGAAAGATCTAGATGTCAACATAACGTTCTGAATTATCTAAAAGCAAAGTATGCAATCACGGTATGTAGTCCCGTCGTCAAGACGTATGTGTACGTACTCACTGGTTCGTGATGACGTTTTTTATCATTCAGGGTCACGTGAAATAGATTGTGCTCTGCTTTCGTCCCAGCAGCGATGCATATTTCCTGTTAAATCTGTTATTTCTCTCCACATTATCTATTTTCTTCGATCTAAACAAACCCGACCAAAAGTGAAGCCCTCCCTATGTGGTTTGTGGTTGGGGGCAGCCTGAGATCCGCCCTGAGTGCTGGGGGGTATCCCGGGATAACCTTGGCTCTCCCGCATGCACGGCTAGTGGCAGGGTGGAAGGGCGGCTAAAGCCAAGATCAATGACACGGAAAAGATCGAATCGCACGAAGCCTGTTTCATAAAGCCTGCCATTCGCCAGGAATAACAACAAGGGTGGAGGCAATACTTCAACGGCTTTGTAAGGACCACCTAGTGGGGAATGGAAACATCTATCTCTACTAGAGTGCACTCTTGTACCTCTGTGCGTGCTATTTCACATAACTAGCTCTTTAGTCGTCCTGTTATAATGTTGCACGTACAAAGAGCAACATTAGTTAGAGTCACAAATAGCAAAAGAGGAACGAAAGTCTATAAAACTAGAAAGGCCGTCATTTGCCCCTGAGCAAATACAGCATGTTTAGCCATACTCCTCCCCATGCAAGAAGTGGGCTGTCCCAAAATAATACCTGGGCAAATCGAAATATTAACTGCATGTAGAAAGGTAACATTTGCGAGAGCATCATACTTCGCCAATCTCCCTCCCGATGCATAAATTGACTATTCCAAAATCACCCGTGCAAAAAAATTCTCTCTACAAGTTCTGGGAGATACCAAGAGCTTCTTACTGCAAAGACTTGCGTGTGTTCCTGCAATATGACCTCAGGTGACCTAAATAGAACACATGTTCTTTGGCCAGTAGCAGATGGAACGCGGGGATCCTTAGATAGAACATGGATTCCTTGGCCAGCAGCAAATAGAACATGGAACGGGGATACCACTTTTGGCCTGTTTTTGGTCTGAAAATGGGTCCAAAAGTCCCCCAAATGAAGCATTTTGAAGTAATGTACACCAGAAATGTGATTGAATTCCTGTAGGGACATGTTCAAGGCACCCTTGTACCGAATTTCAGGTCACTTGCTTGCAATACCAGGGCACAGGAGCCCAAAATATGAAAATTGTCTAAAAATGCCCCAAAAAACCTCCATAAAAATGATTTTCAGGCCTGTTTCAACGAAATTTAAAAAGGGTCTGGGGGTATTTGCAATCTGCACCTACATGCCAAATTTCAGGTCGTTTGGCCAAAAAATGACGGAGTAGTTTCCATTTGAAGATATGGCAGGAGAAGAAGAAGAAGAACGTGAACAAAAACAATATGTTGAGCCATACTAGGTATGGCTAAACATAATGATTGGATATATCCAAGGCCTGTTTACCAATCAATGGCTATCAAACAATCCCCGCACATCACAGACAGGGCGCGGCCGACCTTAGCCATCGCTGTTTCTCAAAAGATTGCCTTTTTGTCGGGTTCAATGGATCCTGGTTCAGATCATATTGCGTTGTCCTAGATCCGTCAATCTATCAAATGTGCTGTTTTGCAAAGGTATTGTCAAAAAGACTCCTATTCGCTCACCCTCTTCGGTTATTCCATGACACGTTTTGAGAATGCTCAAGTTCCACACCACCACTTGTGTGAGCGGTAAGGAAAGTGAGCCAAGGTTACCGATTCTACCCCGGGTGCCGAGGACCAGGGTTTCGTCAGGTTTAATGGGAGATGAAATGGTGAGGTTTACTGGAGTCATGAAGGTCAAGTCCAATTCCGTGCTATGTCTTCCCCGGTGTTCCATTAAACACCAGCGTGCCACGACTGTAAATAGATAGGACAGAACGTCAGAGGCTTTCAAGCGTACAGAGGTTTAATGATGATTATTTTCGGAGCTGACCGAAAGGGAAGGTGGGCTGCGGGAAACAAAAGTTAACGCAATCTGAAACAAGCAGAACGTCAGTCTTTTAAGGGAGCTGCCATTTCCTAGCCCCTCTCATCCTAGGTTGGAGGTACTATGAAGTTGAATGTTGTGTTACATGTAACATCTGCTAACATAATTCCACTAGGCCAGGGTACTACTACTAGTACATAATTACGCCACCCTGAAAATATACGTCCAGACAGATCTCCAACCCAACGTCTCCCAGTTTAATGCACTCCTGTATCATCTAAACCGTGCATACCCGGGGGTGCTGCACTAGAAATCTCTCAAACCCACTTTTTTTCAAAGTGGCGGATTTATGTAACCTGCCGGATCAATGTTGATGGAGGTTACTCGTACGTCAACGATGACGAGGTTCGATTGTAAGAAAGTTTGCCTTGCAATTGTCTCCCATTTGGAGGCAGTACAGAATAGGGAACGAAGGTTTGTGTGTCATTTTCATTCACGAAGGACCACACCGTACGTGTCTGTTCGTGAATGGCACAACGAGCACGCGCCGGTAACGTTTACGGGAGTTATCCTGTATTCACTATTTCATAAGCAAAAGTACCCTGGAGGAAGTGAATAAAGGAGGCATCACAAAGAAGAGCTTAAGATGATATCAGAACTAAGACTGTCTTTCGCGAAAAAAAAGGATCATATAAAAACACGTTTGCCTTGTAATTGTTCACTATAAGAATGTATTAAGACAGTTGCGAGCTTGCTTATTCATTGAGTCTATTAAGTATTATGATGCCCAAATTCTAGGCAGCGCAGAGTTGAAACTGAAAATCGTTCTGTTCTGCCCAAAATGCTATTTTGATTACTTCGACACACGCTTTTAAGTTTTCATCTTTGACAGAATGCCATGAATAAATCATACGCATGAGAAGGGTACAGCTCACTGTCCGTTGCAGATATGGACTTCTGGAGGAACAAAATAATGGGAACGACGCCTACAACCGGTAAAAATGTACGTAATAGCCACTGAAATGGAACAATCCATTGGTTTCTCATAATCGGCTTTTAGCACTGTTCCTCTCATAAACCGTTTCACGATGAGCGCAATATGATGTGATATAAAGTTGTGTCTATTGGATTAAAATGGTTAATAAACATTTGACTTGATGTGAAACGAGGCTAGTTTAGTATTGATACAAAAACTGTGTGTGTGTGTGATCATAAAGGCCCTCAGTCAGTTAGAACTGGCGAGAAACAGTAGCCAGAAATGATTGTAGTGTCAACATTACGTCGTGACCGGTTCGTGCTGATACGATTTTAAAACATTCCGATGCTTCGCTAATTCAACACAGCTAAGAGGCAACAGGGCACGGGCAGCCACGGCTTTCCTCCCTTCACCCGCCGGCGCAGAGCGACCAAGGCTCCGATGGAGAACATTGGTCCGACAGGGAAAAATCCCGGGATCAATAATTCAAGCCAAGATGGAGAGCCGTATCGATCTGATGTACTTGCTATTTGTCCGTATCTTGTGCGCACGACCGTTGTGACCCAAGTCCGTGAATTATTTCTGTGATAGAAATCATCGCGATATTCTAAGGGGCCTTTGGTATTGCGGCAAAAAGGACAAGTAGAATTCAAGGTGCACTTGGGAGCTTTCTGTAGATTTAAAGATCACAGCCGGAATATCTGTACGGATAGAAATGGAATGTTTGACTTTGAACTCATTTCGATTCTAGATAGGATCATGTATTCCCGCTGTTCCAGTACATGGTACCTCGATTGGCCATTATTGGAAACAAATATTGATGCGTTCTGTTAGTAATTAGGAACTCTGAAGTTGAAAATGAAGGTACGTCTCTGTCGCGGAAGCTTTCAAACAACCATTAGCTTTGCTCACGTACCGAGACAAAATCTCTGGTGACGCAGGTGGCTGATAGCATCTAGTGGAGATACAAATGACTTTCACCTGAGGTCTTCTGTCACCGTGTGCTATGGGCTGTCATATCAGCAGTAAGCTCACTGCCTTTAGACCAACGCGAAACCGCATTTGTCGGCATTTTGATAGGGATTTGCCGTAAAAAAGTTAAGATTTATCGGATATCCTCTTTATTCCCTGACCTCTATTGAATGTCAAAGCTGACGCAGACACTTTGATGTTAATATTCTAGTCTTAAGAATGACGTGTTTTACGAGCAGAACTACCTCCCTAATTATAAGTTGAATTTCGAGGATGTGTTACTGCCCAATTACAGTCTAACCGCACGCGTCTCATCCTACAATTTTGCAACACGCTCTTTAAAGTTATAGAAGACATGTTTCTTCTTGTGTTTCCAAAATTGCATGTGAAGTGAAGTAGAGTGTCTGTAATTTGATACACTATGCTGCCATACTTTCATTTAGTAATGATAGCTCTTCTTCACCGGGTGGTTTCCTTGCGCTTCCGTCATTTAAGTCATTAGATAGTACATATAGACGACATGTAACAAAAAGCGCCAGCAAACGGTTTTTGTGAAGCTCATTGAACAGTCCGTTTGCGTGGTTATCACTTCATACATGCTTGATGACGAGCTTATCAGACGATAAGCCACAACTCTGGCATTGGCAGCCGAAAGAGGGCTCCGATAAGCTGACGCAATGGTTATTCATATCGATTCGAGGCTTTCCACTCGAAGTGAATATTCCAACTGGAAAGGCGCCATTTGTCAAACGACAGTGCTGTCCATCTCACACATCGCCTGGGGTCCGACCATTGCCAGGAACGTCGGACCAATCGATAAGCTTCCCTTCTGGCTTACTTCAGCAAAAAGACTTGGGGACATGATTATCAATCTTTAGAACGACTGCTTGTATAATTAATGTTTAAAGCGTTAATCTCGCTAACTGGTCGATATGTTATTAATGAATGAAGACATTTATTGCACATTTCTGCCACACTTGGCTAAGTACAGGTCACAACAAAAGATAATACAAGTACAGTTAACGGATACAAAAGAATATGACTATCATTAAATAAATTCTACTTCTCCTCGCTTTTCGGTTATAGTAGATATAAAAGAACAGACGTGTTTTTCAATGGGAGGTTTGTCTAGTCGCATTAGAAATATGAATTTTTGAACAGTACTTAAATGTGTGAAGTAGGGAAATAGGTTTTCTACAAGTTTATACAGTTCATTTCTTTCTTTGGTATATAATACACATTCTACCAGAAAATGACATTCGTCTTCTACTCTATTCAAAGTACAATGTTTACATAATCGTTGTTCTAGAGGAGTGCGGGTATGTCTTCCCGTTTCAATATGTAGTTTGTGGCAGCTGATTCTTAGTCTTGTGACTGCATTCCTGACCTTCATATTTGAATTACTTAGATATTTTTCTTCATTATAAGTAGTTTTGAATAATCTATATGATCTTAACTTATTTTTGGAAGCCCCACCTTTGTTGTCGTTATGTATTTCTTTCAGAAACGTTTGGAAATAAATGTCTTTTATCCGCTGGCCAATGGAACTAACAATTTGTAACGTATTTGAATTTTATGAAATTGGTAGGTGCCATAAGAAAGCAAACCCGCTCTCCTCTAAAGACTTACGTATTCCTGTCGCCCAACATTTCACACCAGATTTGTCTAGATCTAACTGACAGCAGAAAGCATCTGCTTGAAAACTGTCGGCTGGCACATTCTGGCGAAGTCTAAGGAAATATTTGACGGCATTTAGCGAAGCATCCACTTGTATTGGGTATCTTCCTAATTCCGCCCTTGCAGCTAGGCTGCAAGCAGACCTAGGTACACGTAATGATTGTTTGCAGAATTTTAAATGAACTGATTCAATTGGACAGGAATTTGAACTTTTGAATGAACCCCATATTTCAGAGCCGTAGAGAATAATGGGTTTAACGCACGCATCAAAAAGTTTGTTTCTCACAGAAATTGGGGCGTCGGCATTGTCTAGAGATTGGTTGATGCCGAACAAAGCTTTTAGACCTTTCCGGTAGAGGTGTTTGTGATTCGCCTTGAATGTGCCAGCAGAGTTGACAATGATACCTAAGTAACAATAGGATGTAACTAATTCAACAGGGTTTTTCTGGTATGTAAACAAGCAGTCTTTTGGAAGACGACCACCTTTAGAGAAAACAACAACTTTTGTTTTCCTAAGGTTTACATTCAGTCTCCATGTATTACAATAGTTTTCTAGCTTATTCAAAGAAGTTTGTAACCCTTGCTTAGACTCGGAAAAAATAACTAAGTCATCTGCGTATAATAAACAGGGAATGTACTTATCATGCATAATTGGTGGTTCACATTCATTGTCAAAGATGGTTGTTATATCACTAATAAATAAGTTGAATAACGTTGGGCTTAAATTACAACCTTGTTTGACACCGCTATGCGTAACATATGATTCAGTGAGACCATGACTATGTTTGACACAATTTGTAGTTTTAGAGTACATGTCTTTGATAGTTTGAAGAAACTTACCACCTATACCAAGCTTGTTCAATTTAAATATGAGGCCATTTCTCCAAACTGAATCAAAGGCCTTACTAAAATCTACAAAACATGCAAAGAGGCGAGAGTTCTGACTAATGTATTTCCTAACTAGGGTGCTAACTACGAAAAGATTATCTGTTGTTCTAAAGTTTTTTCTAAAGCCTGCCTGATGGGGTTTGAATAATGTATTGTTTTCTGCATAATTTACTAAACGAGTATTCAATATGGAAGAAAATAGTTTACCTAGACAGCTCATAATAGAGATTCCTCGATAGTTGTCTGGGATGGAAGGGTCCCCTGACTTGTGAATTGGCACGATATGGCTGAGAGACCATTCCTCAGGAAAATATTCATTTTGTAAACACATATTAAATACCTGGAGGAGTGGCTTTTTCAATATCATTTTACCAGATTTCAACATTTCGTTTAGAATCATGTCATTTCCACTAGATTTATTATTCTTAAGATTAGAAATGGCAGTGGTTAATTCCCCAATGGTTATTGGGGAATCAAGGACAGAGGGGTTTACAGGGGGCGGGGATGAATTTAGTGAATCGTTATTTGAAATTTGTGGAACATTTTCTGGGTCAGGACAGGCCTTTGTATTGTTAAAGAGTTTGTCTACACTGCTGAAGTGATTAAGCCACTCTTCATCTGATATATTGTTCTCTTGCGCTTTTGCTGGTTTTAATTTGTTATTAATACATTTAAGGATCACAAATAGTACAAAATGGATCTGGCCATAATGATCTACTTAGTGCGTCACGAATGTACGAGCGAAGTATCGGAGTTGGTATGCGCAAACATGACGACAGTATGTCAAACACGCAGTCATTTTTTTATTGGTGTCTTTATTTGGTTGTGTTCGACCCGCCCCTTGCTGTTTGGATATTGTAGCGGCTTCCGTGAGGCTTTATACAGCGTTCGCATCCCGCACCAGAGAGGCTGAGGAGAGCGCTCAGCGGCGGCCGGAGAAAAGTGGCGATGCGTCTGCTGGCAATGTCCTTAGTGCTGAAAGGTTGCTGTTAGTTTGTGTAAGGATGTCGACTAAAAAAATGCCTATCATTTTTCCTTCGTAAGCACGGGGCACCAAGATTCGCCGCCCCGAATTTCAGAGTACCCATTTACTCCACGGTTTACCGTCGGTCTATTAAAGTTGACGTATAGCGCATGTGTCTGTCAAAACGACACGGAATTCGGGGTGCGAAGTGCGCTCTTGAAAGTCGTTCACGCCTGCCCGGGGAATAAAGATTACATTAGCCTCCCATTTGCAGGTTAAGAGTTTCAGCAGCCCTGACTGACTCCCTCTCTTAGAGGCAATTCGCCGTGAATGTCATCCAACGCCATGTCCAAGGTGAGATATTCCTTCAGAGAGCTGCGTGTGATTTTACATCTGACCTGCGCGCAGTTGCCGCGGCCTGAAGTTAGTTGCGGCAACAGCGGCCGTAATTGTGGCCGGAGACGGATCGATAGCTACAGTACTGTGTGACCATGACTTTCGATACGCTATTAGATGGCGGTCTTCTAAATGACCGTTATGACCACCTGAGCGCATTGATTTTCTCTCCTACATGTCATTCGTTCACACACTAGGAGGAACTCTTTAAGCGACATAAACGCTGGAGGTCCGCTTGTTCTCCGCTGCAAACAGCCCCATTGTCCCCATGTCATCATTTTATGCTTACCACCACACACACAGAAGAGAGTCCTTTGCATACATGCAATAGATGTATTTATATTTGCGAAAGCCTCCTCCCTTGAATTCTGCAAAAACGGCCACGGCCGAAGAGTACATAAACTTTCAATGTTAAGTTAAGGAAAGGTTGGAAAGCTTGTCTGTAGCGGTGTACAAATGTATACCATTTGATGAAGTTCACTTTGTCCCCATTGCCCGAACACATCAAGTGGAATGCAAACTCACCGGCTCAAAACGGCTTTACTCGGTAGAATCCGGACATTACATTCTATAAAAGGGGACAATCTACTATCTATGATCAGACTTTTGGCTCTTTATTGCCGTCTCTTCGCCCATTCTTAGGAAAACTTATCCCATGAAATTTCCCTCACATACTTTCCTCCAAAATCCCACTTTTACAGCAATCGATTGAAGACTTTTTTTTGAGCACGCGGGATCAAAGCGCAAACAAATGGACTGAGCAAATGTACTCTTCGCTGATGGAATTGTTCCTACAACTACTGAACAGTCCTAACCTCAATCGCCTTCTGATGGCGTCTCAATCGAAACGGCACCGCGCGTTTAGCCGAGGTGCACCGTAAAACGCTCGATAAGTCCCTCTCACAACGGAGTCATTCCGCTGATGGACTATTTTCTCCCACGTCCGTGGATAGAGATGTTTGACGATGACGAATCCCTCTATTTTCTCTCACGGCCACAGCGCCACATCCCGCACAAAGAGCCCATCCTGTAGCTGTTATTGGGTAGAGTTACGGTGGAAGAACTTGGTACTTCCAGTGGAACTGAGAACATTGCAATAGCTTTGACATGTAATACATCTTCCTTTGTGTGTTCAGTAACGATAGTGGCACTTTCGATTCTACACTTTGTCCGTGAAATGCAATCTACAATTCACAAGTCAGCTTTAAAAACTCATTTCTTCAGACAGATTTTAACTTAAGCTGCGAGAAGCTCGATATAACCCCGTGAGATGATATTCATACAGAGTTGATATATCGTAGTGCTGTGCATTCCTACAACTCTGGGACATGATCATTACGTTCCGGGTATAAAACACACACAGCCTTAACGGCCACGAGATTATAAAGAACATCAGTGTTAACCCGGAGTTGGCAACTGCCTTGGAGTTCAGCCGTAAAGCCCATTGTCGTAATGCCCCTGCAACAACATTATCGTAAACATTAATGGCGCGGGAGTCTCCAAGGTGTACGAATGGTTCTGAACTATGAAGACAGTGTCCGTGGCCGAGAACTGTTAGAAATAACAAATGACTATTTTGGTATTAAGCGATTTTATTGATTTCGCCTTCGAAAGTTGATATCGTTTATTGATATTTAAAATAGTCCCAAAGTACAATTACGATGCATCCTATCTAGTACCTTCCTATGCCTTGCTTTACTAGTCAATGTACCTGTCCAAAAGGCTAATGAAAAATCTTTCAAGATCATGTCAGCATATTGTAATTAAGCCGTACGATTGTGTACTTTTTGTATTATTTGTTTGTCTTGACTCATCCACTTCTAAGGCAAAACGCATTGACAATGAGTCTCGTCTGCCGTCAGATTGCTCTGTGAAAAATCATTTCATATAGTCGAGGAACTTTCAATGGACCTCACGACATTCAAAGTGGAAACACTTAGGCTTGATAGTTGTCGTGACCCTATCAGTAAAAAGAACGAATGTAAGGCGGCGAGTCCTAACCCTGTTTGTGCACTCCTGCTGCAAACACTGAATGTCTATAACCTCCCCGGAGTATCCTCTGCGTATCCCCCCAACCAAGGCACTTTATGGACGACCCTGTGCTAAAAAGATTTGAAGGTTTTATCTCTTGGGTCGGACGGTAAAATTGCGCCTGCCACAGTGAAGCCTTTTATCGGCACACAACAGTAGGAAGCCATTCCCTAAGTGCCCATTCATCTTAAAGACTAAAAGTCATTTGTCTTTCCCCTGAGATTATTTCTCGCGTCAACGTGTCTGAAGAAAGTTTGAAATTAGTTCAACTAAATCCAGTTGGCGCATCGTGGTTGATACGTTGCACTGCATCCATCAGTTTTCATTTGCCAGTTTTGTCGTTGTCATTCGGGCTAATACAATTTCAATGTATTGGTACAGTTTCTGTGATAACAACATCGTGCGCTTATTGTTCTATCGTCGTATCGTGAAAAAGAAGGATTAACATGTATCTATCTCAGACTTTGTGTCAAGATTTGATATCATTGTGATGCAAAGTGTGGACGACGTGTGGTTGAGACTACTTTAACTCCTCCCGTGGTCGAGGATGCGTGGTAAACTTCATCCTCGGCTGCAGAAACCATTCACAAGATTTATCGCTTTCGTCGCAGCGTCGACAAGGGGGGATCTGATCATTACCAAAGATGTACGATAAGCTGCAGGAAAGGCCAGTAGGCTCAAAGGCTTTTGACGTGAAAAATTTAGGATTAGAATCTGCCGAACCGCTGATGCAGAGAGGCAAAGCGCGTCTATCTGATACGGCTTTGATGTTTCCCATAAGACTGTGGGCGGGTGAGAGCTGTAAGCTAAGGTTTTATGCAAGTTGGAATTTCATGAAAACCAAGCTGATTTCGGCGTGTTTAGTTGCAGTATCATTCTTCTTCTACTCCCATCAAAACGCACTACTCAAAAATTATTCAAGCTCCGTGGGATAAGCTTCTTAAAAGATCCAAACCTGCTGCAACGGTTGGCATCCACACGTAGAAAATTGTTTCGTTTCCCTGAAAGCTTATGTAGCATTGAGCTAATGGATTTTTCCTGCTAATGATATTTACATGGAATATCTAATAAAACGTGAAACCTCATAGAACCATAGTAATCAACTTATTATGGTATGATATCTAGTTCATTTAGCTAATTACAATTTGAAACCTTAATACCGTAGACAGCGTAAAGACATATGGGCTAATGTAATACCATAAGTCAACTTTACGGTACATCTAATGTAGCTTTATCCATCATTAGGTTTGCTGATATCAACAATGAGTATTGATAGATGTCTAGTCAAAAAATGAATTCATCATTTTCCTGGGCGTCGTTTTCTGACTTCCCGTGCAGCAAGATGCGATAGAAATGACGATAAAAGTTGATGCATGACTGCACCATAAAGCACGGATAGCTGCCCGTTTTGTCATGTTAGATCAGGTTTTGCGAGGTCTCATGATAGGTTTTGTTTATGAGTCATGTAGAGGATGATTGTGGAGCATGAAGCGTCTAGTTTAAAATCGATATTAGGGTTATGGTTATCATATTTCCCTGACGTAGGTAATATTGGTTCCCTTGGTGAAATCATAAAGTGTCTAATCAAGGCACGAGAAACAGATAAAAGAAAGACTGACGAAAAAGCGTTCGGCGGAAGCGAGTCATGCAGTTTTGAAGATATAAGAAATCTTTACAATCATATCTCTTCTTTGTTGGAAACAGAATACGATCAGATTGTCCCGCTGACGTCACGGGTCATTCTATAAGCTGATTAGTCGATGATAAAAACCGTCAGCATTGACGCCACCACTATCAGCTGCTACTGTACGACAACTGCTTACTCACCGAGGGTCCAATGATAACACCCTACTCTCCCTAGCTCATAGAGAACAACGTCCAAGGCCCAGGGCGACCCCTTTCGACCTCCCATTGGTAAATAGAGCCGTCTAGCATACATTCTCATCATTATAATCAGATCACTTAATCATTGCTTTTTATGCTTCCCGTGACTAAATCTTAACATGGATCTAGCCCAAGATCCAAACAGACTTTTAGTCAAGGCCACCCTATAGACAAGAACATTAGCCGATATCGTTGTGGGGTGCCTTCTCCAGAAACCAATCAACGCCAGAGGAAATGTACATAACCCCCCTGACCTCCAGGCAGCCAGTCTACGGCCGAGTCACCCATGGCCAGAAACACGCACAGACCAGACCATGTGGGCTTCGTATCATTGACTGTTCTACTTTCCACCCATTGATTTGAAAGTCACACTATTGTTTTTCTCGGGCACTTACGACTGTTGGTATATTTGATTTCATCGCTGTCAGCGTTGTTCTATTTCACGGACAATGGAAAAACGAACAGGGTCACCGATAGAAAATGGTAACAAGATATTGTCAGTGTTTTAGCGACATAAATACTGCAGTACTATATCATCTTCTTTGTATGAAAAAGATCTTAACTTGCAAGAGAAAGGTTTGAACCTTAGGTCTCCTCCACTGTGGCGTACTTTTCATTACTCTATGAGAGACCTATCGACCTTATCCCGCAGTATCATTCTGTAATCCGCCTTCCCGGGAATGAAGTCATATTGATTTGCCTACCAGAGGCCACATTTCAACGCACGGCACAATGTATTAAAGTTCGATTGTGCTGCTTGTTGATAGACAAATTATACTCCACATTCACATCATAACTGCTTTGTACATATTTCATAAAGGTTTCTGAATTTTTTGCTGCATTAGCAGAAAAGTTTCGAGATAGACGTAGTTCAATCGGCAAAGCTACATCACCGGAATTGATTGGTGTCAACAAGATACCAACCTAGCAATTTGTTCGAATACCTCATCCTCCATGTTTCGTAATTACGTGTTTCCATATGTGGAGAAATGACAAATTGAGAAGCAGTAAGCGCGGTCTCCAATTTGTGCAAATTGTTATCCAGAGTCACAGGGCAGTGCACCGCGATTTAACCCGCTCAGTGGCTGCGATGTATCTGAGAATTATGGCTTATTGGGAACATGAGCCGTACGAGGGTTTGCGGCTAATGTATATAGTAATTATTATCAGTCATTTGCCAGAATTAGTCGTACAGAACGGTAGTCACCTAACCGTTAATGTACTTCATGCATCCGTCGTTATAAGTCTTCAACTGTACCGTGGGGAAACATTTAGCGTCAAGTCTTGCACAAATTTACTGAGGACGTCATATGTGACAATTAAGTCCCAGTTACGACACTCAGCCTGATCAGAGCTACAGAACAGCTAAGGGATACATGTACATCAAGGGAAGTAAACCTGGTTACCCGTCTTGTTGCAGTAAACGCGCCTTGATTCTAAGGACCGTGTTGCCTCTCTGCTACTCTTCCTTCCATCAGCCTGTCGGATCATAAAGACTTAAACCATATCCCCGTAAAATTGAGGTCTGAGGTCAGAACCTAAACAGTCCCATTCTTGTTTTTGTAAGAACTGGCGAACGGCTGATTTATAAGTGTAATTTCAGAGTGCAGTTTTGCCATGGCCTTTGGTGACCCAGATATGTCTCTCTTGTCCGAAGGCCATTAAGGGCAGATAATTTGTTACCGGATTTCCTTTTAATTAGGTGTATACAATCAAGTCCTGATGTCAACCAGATATCGATGAGGGATCAGTGAAGCCCTTTGGTCAATAGGTCCTTCTGATTAGCTGCTTCTGATTGGGCAAACCGATAAATTGGTTTGTTATTTCTCTTGTATGCCTCAGGACCCCATTCCACTAGACGGCGATCGCGCTGCGACCTAAATCAAATCTGTGTAACGTTGGACATCATAATTGGAATATCATGCAAAATGTCAAAGTTTGACTGAAAAGACAGCAAAACACACAAAGCGTAAAAAATATTCGTTCTTTTATCTATGAAATTCATTGAGCGCTCTGCCAAATCACTCTGTTGCAGCGAGGTCGCCGTCGTAGTGAAATTGGGTTTTTAGAAACAAGAAAACGACAATAAGAGTAGTTACCGTGGAACACAACCAATTACTTTTGAAGAATTGAACAAAGAGGAGTCAAGGGTCCCTGATGAAGTGCCTGTTATACAGCAGAGGTCAGCCCATGCATTTACCAACGTTTTGGTCATTTGTTACAATCAACTTTCCCGTTTCATACAAGTGAAGAGCGTGCCTGCAAGGAATGCAATAAATATTTATCTGATACCGGTTGAATCATAGGCGGTAGGCCATCGAGTTTTTGTTGAAATAGGCATTACTGTGCCGTATATATATAAAAACTCCGATGGTCCGCTAAGGAACAAACAAACGGAAAGATTTCGGTGAATCGTAGACTAACGCACTGAATGTGTATTCGGCTGAAGGATTCCCGAGAATCGTACACTAACTGTGACAGTACAACCACAACGCCCGATCCGCACTACCTGTGTACTTGATCCACTGAAAGATTCCCGAGAATCGTACACTAACTCTAATAACCACAACGCCTGATCCACACTACCTGTGTACTTGATCCACTGATGGATTCCCGAGAATCGTACACTAACTGTAACAACCACAACGCCCGATCCGCCGTCTATTCCAAAGAACCATACGAACGGGTGCCGAAAGTCACCCGAAGATTGCCGAGAGCCGAACAGGGATTTCCGAACGCTTTGGGTAGTGTTAAGAACAAGAATAGATAGGTAGGAAATGCCGTTTCAAAAGCCCTTATTTTCGGCGAAAAACGGCCATGAAATTAAACACGTTGATACTACTTATAATCTAGGGGTTACTTACTAGCAATGTAGAATTTCTTAGGATACAATACCTAATTTTAAAGGAGATATGCGGCATTTTAAAAAGTCCGATTTCCGGGGGACAGCGTTACCAGCAGTGCGGCAATGACATCATTGATAGCCAATAAGACGCAAGACCCAGATTTCCCGCCACGTTCGAAAATGGAACCATTATTCGGCACGGCGAGGTCCAGAGATTTGTTACACTCTAACATGTGATTGGTACCGTCTGTGAAAAGAAAACTGAATACAGACATGGCAGATAGTTGCCAATAAGTAGACGGAGTGTTGTTGATGTAAGCGGTGGGTGTCGTTTGTTCGTAATAATTTCGTTAGTCAGGCCGCATTCACTGAGTACGTCGGGCTGCGCATTTAGTGGGTAGTAGCCTATTTCCCTAAGAAGCACCATCGAACGTGTTTCTAAGTCACCAAAATCGCTGTCCACCCCAAGTGGTAACGCTGTCCACGGGTAGCTTTTCCTACCCTGTTATTTGTATGAAGTTAGCGAAGTAAGCTCTTGACGGTTCTACATTTTCGAACAGTTGGTTCGCGAATGCGTTCGAACAAACTATACTCCCGCCAGCCTTTGCACGAGCTGTGACCAGAACACGGAAGTCACCAACTGATGCTGTTTGTCGCGCGTACTGCGTGCACTACGTGAACGTATATTATATTAGAGAACAGTATGGTTATCGGGATTCCTTCTTCAGTGGACCAAGTACACACTTTGGTGTTCAAACAAAACAACAGCGATTCATTTCAACAAAAACTCGGTGGCCTATCGCCCATGGTTGAATGCGATACATTATAGATGGATACATTTATTCTCATTAGAAATAGATGCTTTCCTCAGTACTAATACGTTTTCGAATTTTCCAATATAGTGTGCATTGTGCCTAGTACAATTCGGTGGATTTTTCAAAACTTCCTATCTGTCTCTTGTCCAACATATTCTTTCTAGCAGCTACTTTTGTTCCTTTGATGTAAATTCTGTTTAGTAATGTCTTTTGTACGCACAATGTGTACGCTAGACACAAATGTTCCCTAGTGGAACAGCCCCTTGATTCAAATGACTGCTTGTTAGGGAAACAAAGAAAGAAATTACTGCAATAATTCATAAAATGACCTTTATGAGCTATCAAAATTAAATTGGCGCTATACCCACATGAAATTCACAATAATGGCGTTATAAACATGACAGATGATTGAATAACTCATCTCACGTTGGGCGATTCAATTATTCTATAGGACCAACATGCAATTTTATCGATCCAGCAGTGCATACCAGTATATGGATAGCCCACGTAAAATCGTCGTTACAAATTAACGTGCACTGGAACATTGAGTAGTGTAACCAGTGAGGGCTGGTATTACGACGCTTTGATAACAATATCCTTATCAATGAACTATTTCGTGAGTCCATTAGACGTCGGCTTAGCCCACAAGACAATTCGTTCCTCCAACGGATCAACCGTACCAATTCTATCATTCACAACCATTCCGCCGTATCGACCAGGTAATGGTAGCAATATACTGAGCTTGTAATTATACGCCAGCTACTCTAAAGTCGACTGTGTATTGATTTCCTGTACTGGCATCAGAGTTGAATACAAAACATGTGGAGAAATTACGTATCAAAACGCGAACCATTATTTGTCAATGCTACTACATTAGCGGTAATAGACTAGCTATATATGCATATAAATGTGCAGGAGGCAATATCTTCAAGACTTTGACGGGAAAATATATGCATTGGGTTGAAGATTCGTTGAATACAACTGAATGACATGCAATTAAAAAATGCAAATGTAGCCCGAAACTTCGTTCTTGAAAATGTATTTCTTCATGTTCTTTTATGATTTCATCCATTATGTTACTTGTGAATCATTTCTCCAAAACCTAACAAAAATGCAAACCCAAGGAAATTGTATTAAGATTTGTCAAACATAAAATGCCAACTACAGGAGTTCCCTTTGATACCAAATTTTGGCACTGTAAAATAAGTGTAAACATTTGATAACTACTCGCTTCACATCTGCCCTTTTCTCGTTGTTTGAACTGGCTGACTTTGATTTGTCTAAAAAATGTTGATATACGCTATAATCTATTCTTTACCTACTCGTAGACGGCACATTAGTGATTTGTAGTTCTATTGTGTCCTCAAACGGCAGCGCTGATCACAAATGGGTTTGTGCGAAACTGGTGGCATCAATTTTCCTTCCAGCTTATGAAAGAAGCTCAATAAAGCTGACGCTTTTCTCTGAGTGACAAAAAGCGTGCTTTGAAGACTCCTTTATTGCTAATAAAGCCATAATGCTGCTTTATACCCGCTGGTGGCGATATGTTTCTACATGTGTGGGGGTGGATTACCCAAGAAGGAGGAAACCATTTCTCAAACTTTCACGATAGAAGAGAGGTCGAAAATCGCAAGCTCTTCGATGCTGCCTATCATTTGGCTAGTTTTTCCGAAACAAACCACAACCAAGTCAGTTTAGCAGGAAAGGTCAATCGTGTACACTTTAAACAGTTTTGATTTTGTTGAGTTGACAGAATAATGTAATCCAATCTTTATTATTCAACCACAATGAAAAACACTTGCTAACTTAATACTTTTGTTAAGACTTCATATCGTCATGGATGCGTTTAAAGTTAATTGTCTTAATCACTCTCCAAACTCTAAGTGTCATGTGAAGCGTGTTGTAATTCTGAAAGTGTATTTCAATTATCACGTTCATATCTGTCTTGCTGTTACCCTCAGTTACAATTACCATGCATTGAAATTAATTTTTGCATTGACTGCATATAGAATAATCGCCCTAAGCCGTGTGTCATGCCTCTTTGTTAGTAGTAATCAAAGCGTATATGACATAATTTGTCAAAGCCAGGTACGTTATTATTGATGAGGATGACGCTTTTTAATTTCACGATGGGGTGTACGCCCGCTGGCTACGCTTTTTTTAATTCATCAGTCATGCGGCATGCTCCTGTGTATGGGCTCCACCAGTACTCAATGTCGCGTGGTGGAAGAAATACTTCTAGCCGAGGCAAATTGATAGAAAACCTGATTAAACTGAAGGAGAATAAGTGCAGAGGCAATAGCAATAGCAATGATGCAGTGGTCGTGATAAAGTAACCCAGGGTAATACGGTTATAAAGTGACCAATGATGGCGGGAAAGAGCACAGGTCAACTGATGGAGTTAGAATATTAGTTTCGGGACTTGGTGACTCTGGTACAGACGTCACTGGAATCTACTTATCGGGCATCGACCTTTCAGATGCTGTCGTCTGATCAGGCCAAGAAATTGACTTCGTGTTTCTTGACGTTCAGATCTTAATTTCGGATAAGTGAAAAAGTGATTTCGATTCAGTTTTAGCTCACTGAAGAGCCACTCATCACCTGGTTGTGGCAGACAGACTCGACTGCATACAGTTTCATCGTATCGGCTCTTTCGATGAGCGCAATGAACAGTGGACCACGGCTTGACGTCCCGTCCAAAGGACTGGAACCCTGTCTAATGATGTACGAGTGACAGCAGCAGAAATTCAAACCAAACCAGAGGCAGCGACACTAACCGCTGGCCTACGCACGCTGCGTCGGATGACTATCGGATGACAACATCAGCCATCATCCACTGCACATCAGCTCGCAGACTCCCAGAGAACGTCCCATGACACATAATTAGTTCTCTTCTCACATCCCCACATGCTGGGAAAGACGATCATTTCCTCGGTAGCTGGAGTACACCTGTCAAGGCGACGCTTTGTTCCTGCTCTTGGCGTCATCATGTTCCTAAACCACCTACATGTATTCATCTGAATCTCGTTTTCTTGGCGCCACGATGTCACGATTGTAAGATACGACTTTCACATGCCATAACTCATGACAGACGTGGGAGGATACAACGCCTTTCGGCTGGACTGCAACATACAAAGATGATTTGGAAATCTAACAATCCATGACTCAAACAAAGAAAACCCCATAAGTCTCATTTCCGCTGCATTGTCTCAGTATGAATACCTGTCTGAGTACCTGTCCTCCCTTCTACTGATTGGATTATTTCAGACCCAGACAATCAGTTGTCTGTGCATATAAGATCCCCATGTTCTGTAATTACACCTGCATCTGCGTCATCTCTACTGTATAAACCAAGGACACGTAACTCTGGGGGCAATGTCAAGGCAACAAAACTAACTTGCCTGCCTGTTCAGCTGTCTCAAACAGTTTATAACGCGTGAATACCTATTCACGAACTAAAACAGAAGAATGCAATGTCTTGTGATGTTACGAAATTAAGGGGTTTACCTCGTCCAACACTTGCTGGTCACTTACAAAGTAGTATTTATGATTCGAGTGGCCTGTAACCCTTAAATCCAATTACTTTCGCTAGTTTTCAGGTTCCCTTTCTTTACCAATGAGTCCTCTTCTGTTGGTCTCTCATTAGAGCGTGTTCCGTCTGTCCTGGGTCGAGTACAGAGTCTTTGATCTCTCGCCGCAGTGGTGTTTCCTTTCAGAAAGTCTTCAGACCTTTATCGATCACCGAAGCTCATACATGCAAGGAAAGCAGATGATGACAAGACTTGGCAGCCGACCAAACATTCTCCAGCCCCAGTAGAAATCTGCTTAGAGTTTACACTTCTCCTAAGTATTGCAATTTCTTATAGCTGTGTGTAAGCTTTTTTTTCACACAAAGTTTGTGGTTAAAATACAGTTTTTGGTCTCAGCATATAGATATTTATAGAGCAGAGCAACGAGGACTGTATGCTGCACACTCAAGAAAAGGACACAGCTATCAGTATTGATGCTTTCTGTAGTGAACGATGGGACATTTTGTGGCTGAATAAGTGGCTGAACTTGTAGCACAGAATCGATGTCTGTCCATCAGTTACGACTGAACTTTGAAAGTTTTAAGGTCTAACGTAGACGGCTTACATCGAGGGTTTTAAGTTATCTAAGTGAGTCGTGTGCCATGGCTCACAGAAATGCTGACTCGGGTATGTAAACGATCTAGTGAAGCTCAAGAGAGTCTATTATTAATGTTTTATGAAGTGTTTCGGGATAATTGCATACATGGATGTCTGCCACAGCGTTCTCTGGGGGATTGATTTTGATTTTCCCTGTGCAACCGCGCAGCTTTAACAGCCCCATGAGTGACGCAGCGGCGCCTCGGCTCGGGGAATGCATCTGTTGTGGATGTCAGCCGAGCTTTATCGCGAGCTCAATTAATGACTCTTCCATTATGCCAATAGGAAGTTGGCCATGCATGTGTCTAATTATCAACCAGCTGCCAAGGTCTTTTGTGACATCATAAAGGTTCATGCCGCCTTGCAGCTAATGCAGTGAGATAAGCCTTTATCATTGAAGGCCATGATAGACCGAGACGTGATAAACCAGTTCTTTGTGAAGGTACCTGGCAATCAACGCATGAGAAAAGTTTTCAAGTCTCCTGTACTTCTAATGGTTTACACACCATTATCGACTGGATCCCAGCAGATTCTACGAGAATGGCACCTCATCGACGCAAACTTTAAGGTGATAAGAACATAATAGAAGAGCTTGAATCATATTCCAAACCAGAACCTGGCATGTTTCCAGTATCCCGCAAGGATTTGTGGATCTCCGAAGTGCATTAATACCGTAGTACCCGAGGTTATGATGCATCTGGGGAAAGTCTACATCAATGCAGCCATCCGCCCCCCTCCCCCTGAGACGACGGTTGCCGTGGCGAGAATTGCAAAGTACAAGCAGGCCAACCCACTAGAGTCTTAAGATAACACAAAGAAGGGAGATCAGCCGTAATGTCTAAAATGCCTTGTAGCCGGGATTATCAGATACGCAGCCTGAAGCAACGATAACAAAAATTGCCGTCGTAATCTTTTGTAAGCCGCGGCAATCCATAATATACCGTGCGTCATCAACTTGTAAATTTTGCAACTTGTGAGCAGCTTTAAGCAGAGCCTGGGCTGCTTGGCTATTAATGGATGTGTGGTGGGCAATAGATTACACAGGGGGTCCCATAAGTACAATCTCACGGGTCAATGCAGCTGCGTTGCTAGTTTTTTTTTTTTAGAGAAATGTTATCGTCATCTGAAAAGCAGAGTGGAAGTTGCTGGCGCCAAGCCTGATTCACTCTGCGCACAATGCCCTACGAGAAGGCGTCGGCTGTATTTTTCCACTGAAGATGTAACGTAGCCGCACTGAGGTTGGTGCGGAAGGTACGACGAGCCTTTAGGGCGCTAACCCGACAAACATGCGGCGAAGCCGTGACTTATTTCACACGTATTGAGGCCAACTCTACTGACTTCAGGGACTTGCTTTACTCAGTGATAGATTGCGGCTGGCATACATCCAGAGACACCTCTTCCGCCGCCCTCTGGTCTGAATCAAAATGTGCTCACGCCAAAACCTCTAGTCAGCACGAAGCTGTTAATTAAATGTGATTTATTTGTTAGCATTCCAAATAAAACTAGCTAAAGTAGGTCAACTGAAATTGTCCTACTTTACTCCTAAATCCGAGCTCGCAATGTAAAGCCACGGCATTTCTATTGTTGAATATTCCATACGTAATAACTCCTCATTAATGTGAATGCATGGTTCAAACCTTGTTTGATAGCTGTCCGTATTACTGCCTTGGTCCAATTGTATACATCGTTCACAAAGAACACGGGAACTTTCGTTGCAAACTCGGTCAAATTAAGTCTCATCAATATCTATGAGGAAAGGTGTAGTATATAGTGCTCAGAAGCTCTTTACTGTGCTTACATGTAGGTATGCAATTTTAGCCTTTTCAAACATCTTTATTGATATTTGAGTTCAAATGTCCTTAAATTGTTCGCAAGACAGTTATAGAATGTATATGAGCAAAACTTGCTGAGTCTGAATGTATAAGAGAGAGATGACTGCTGAGTTGTATCGGAGTGGGTTTTACCATGCTGTTTTATAGCGAAGGTGTTCTGCGGATATCTTTATTAAAGTCTTGATGATAAAGTGAAACGACCGTCTTGATTTGGCTTCCTACGGGTGCTGTAATCTCTCCATGGAGTATATCGCCACAGATGGTTTATAGATTTGACTTTATTACGTGAATCCCTGCAGCGAGTAGCTATAAGTTAAATAGATGTAACCTTTGCTGTCTAATCGACGATTGCATGCGCATATGTCACCTATGTCATCTTTATCAAATCAGATTTTATCTAGTTTAAACTTAATGGTGTTTGTTTAATTCGTTTATTTCCGGGGAGGATTGTGTCGTGGGTTTGCCCTTTATAGGTGCAGTACACCATCACAGATCACGAATAATCGCCTTACGTCATCATTTGCTACATCATTCTTGGCTTTACACGTCAATGTTTTCCAGTTGCTCATTTGTGTATCGATTCAATCATATTTATCGATTTGAATTTTCATTCATACATTCATCATTGTTTGTTTGTGTTGTATGTTTTACACTACAGACTTGTCACGCTTTGTGACTGTGTTGCTTTGTGAAACCGTTTCTATGTCCGAGATAAGGTTTAAATTGTCAAATTATGCCTACTCTCCCAATGAGTTGGCACAAGTCGTAAAAGACAGTAGTTTGAAATAAACTACAAAGAGTTTGAAATCAGATACCCGCAGCACGTTGTCACTCATCCATGTTCAGATTCAATCCTTTTCAGGGCTAGTGTCATGGCTGATGCGTTTCATAGTCCCAGACGCACACCCCGGACGCCACCTGAACCATTACGTCCACATAATGTGTCTCCTAACGTTCAACGGCGGAACTTTAAATCTCCCAAGTGTGAACTGCAAAACATTTACGTCCTCAAAAAATCTTATCGTGATGTAAATCTTAATCGGTAGTTTGGCATTTAGGAGTCGCAGTGGGACTTGAGTACATTTACACGGTGGATGTTTTTAAAGGTTCCGTTTACCCAGAGGCGGTCAGGTGCACCTGTCTGACTCTAACGACATTTAACCACCAGAACAAAGTCTTATGGGTACACATGACGTTCGGTACTTCCACGGTACCATACCATTCTGTTTTAGAAGGGTGTTCTTTTTGTTTTGCGGGAACTTCTATCATACTATAGCCAAAGATAGAATCCAAAGAGAGAAAAGTGGTGTAAACGTATTAATGGCTAGACGTTATGGCTAGACGTTGTGTCCCTCGGAAAGACACCAACAAAAAGTTTTCACGACTTTCCTCACTTCACCCAGGTGTAAATCGGTACCTCAGTACCTGACTTCGGTTGGGGAGGTAAAAGGAGGTGGAAGGAGAGGGATGGACTCAGCCTTCCAATATGATACAATGGCGTTCTAGCTTCTTGTCCAGTAGTTTATTTGCGTGATTTCACGTCATGAATTCTCTCAAACTGGTCAACTCATTCGAAAAAACCGTATCCGAGTTCCCATCTAGAATTGTGATACATCTTTTATTTACCACCCGTAACAAAATCGGTAAACTTTTCTTTAAACAAAGCTTACTTATAGATAGTACATAGGACTAAGCCAGGTGATTCCTCAAGACAAAGAGATAGCATCTGGGGAAGCGGATTTGCATGCGGCAGCAGGGCAGGATTAGGGTATCAGGGTCTCTTAGGAAAAGTCTGTTTCTAACTCTTACGACATTCACCAAAGCATGCATTCTGACATCCCTATGATTTTGAACCGTTTTCCTTGTATGCTATGCTTGTCTAGTAGATTTGAGTCCAGTTGTTGCATATGTATCTCTTTGCAGAATGTTTCGGTACGCAGTCAAGGCATAGTCAGCAAACATTGATAAAGATAACCAAATTAAAGAAACGAATGTTAAACATAGCCTTCAAAAAATGTTTGCTCTATGTTATATCCCTAGACCCAAGGTTCTCTCATCAGAACACTGCGCTCAACTGGATCAACTGCCCTACCATCTCTGGAAGAGAATTACTACCGGGGCTTGTTGATTATACTACCAGGGACAATGGAAATACTTTAACATGCACCGCGATCTAAAGGTTTGTGTGTCGAAGATTAGACAAGCCGGAGCTGTTACCATCACTAGAAGAAGTCATGCAATATTCAATGTTTTCACGAGCTTTCATCAATTCAGACGTCTGTTCAACATTGTCTTGGGGGTTATCTCTAAGTGCGTTGCGATCACTTCTCTGTGGAAAGCTGTTCATATTAATAGCCTGATTAGCCGTGCGCCAATTTTCCCAGTTTCCGACGTGCAGAGCAGAGATTACAGCAGCGCCTTTCAATGTTCAAACATGTGTTATTCATGTGTTGAAAAACAGAAGGTGGGCAGGATTAATCTCTCTATTCTGGGACTACAGCTGCAAGAATGAAACTTTGAAACTTCTCAGCGTGAGTTCAGCTAGGGACAGTGTTAAAATGCGCATCCATTCATGACTACTAGATTGTGAGCAAATTCAGCAGCGATGCAGAAATCGATCGCTTGGGCAATCTATTTCATCTGATTTATCATCTGAATCCTTTTTGATACTCGGCTTAGCTCACTAAGGCACGCTCGGAAAGCGTCGACCATACCCCATGGGCTGTATAAAGGATACCTACCATTCCCTTTACAACCTTGTTTGGCCTTTTCTTTAACGTGCCAAGTGCATGACTGAACACGGGCTAGCTCTTAACAGCCCTTCTGTGAGTTGTAGTAAGCGGACATCTCACGTTCGGTCGTTACAAAGTACCATATAGAATCACGCTATTGGCACATCAGGAATACACGGGGAGTAACCTACTAAATCATTAAATCCCTTCTTCCCAACGGAAGAGAGATTCATTTTCATTTCGAAATACTTTGTGACATTGTTACTTGAGATATAACTCCAATAGACATAAAACTTGAAGCGTTACTTTTGTTAGCATAAGCTGGTAATCGTCTTATCGACCGACGGTTGTTATCCCAAGCCCATACCAATCGTAAACTTATCATGTCATCAATATTTTTCTTTCTTGTGTCCCAAATTTCCTAGCCTCCTTTGTAGACCTTCTAGGGACGCCTGAGTTTATTTTTGAGGGTACTGCAGATTTGTGGATTTCTAAGAGGCGCGTAAACGATATCCCCCGGCATAACCTTAAGAGAACCAGACCCAATCAAGAATCAGCGCTTCCCCCGAAAGATAATCGCCTGCGCTCTTAAGGCCTGCAAAAGAGGCCGCAGACTTCTCACTGTGTCCCCTAACACTGAGAGCATCCAAAATCACTTCCAATGCGCACCTGATTCTATTGTCATTCAGTTTCGATCATCATCATCTTAGATCGTTGAACTCCAGGGGTCCTACAAATTGCCAGCTTATCGGGAATCTGTGTCACTTGGAATTCAAAGCACAAACCAGGTGTTCTTGTTAGCTTCGGGAAATCTATATTTATATCGGGGGCTTTTATCCTTCTTAAGAGATCAATATATCAGTCATTACTCTTATGTTTCAACTAGGAATTCGTTTTTGAGGGGGCTATGAGAATGTTTCATATTGTATAGATACGTTATGATCGGGTTATGGTCGTAAAAATAATGACCTCAAAATTGATAAGTTTCTTTCAGTTCTGGTCAAAATTTGCGGGAAAAGTGGAAATGATGGAAGATTATATTGATTTAAGATTATGCAAGGTCGTGACCTTTTTACGGCTGTTGAGCAAATCAAAATGGATAGCAAGCAAGAGAAACATTGATTGGATCCAACCTGTTTTCTTTACCTTATAGGTTTTCCTGACAACTAATCAATTATTTTATTAGAGAGCACAACAGTTTTACATACTTATTGTACAATACAAATTGATTATACGCATGTTGTTGAATTGAATTACAAATCAGGCTGTTTCAACTGCTCTTGGAATACCCACCTTGTTCTAAACGTCAGTTTGTATCTCATTTCATATCTTGAGTGAATGGAGGCGATGAAGAGGGCAGCCGTGCATAAGATTTAGAGATAATCTCGTAAAACACCTGGGCTTCACATGGCGAAGACTGGCAAGGCAAAGAAAAGACTGGAGTCAGTCAAGGGAGGGGTTCCTCGTTAGGAGTGAAAATACTCTGGCATGATGATGATTTATTTATCTCCTAAAAACTTTCAGAAGTCGTTCGTTGAAAAGGAGAGGTCGTCTTTCGTAACCCAGTTCTAAATACTCATGAGTTGATGAATTGAGGATTCTAAAACGGTTTGTAATTTCCTACACATAGAGTTGACCACAATGACTTAATCTCGATCCAAGAACTTCAGGGATAATGAGTTAATCTCAAACCGCAGACTCCGGGGATCCTCACCAATACACCAGGAGACAACAAGTCTCGCAGCTACTCCGTTCCTCATTGTATGTCTTTGAGCCGTAAATCTTATCAAAGTCCTTCACAAACTTTCCCAATTGATTTTCTTTTCTCCGAAGCCCACGAAGTCGGACACATCTGAAACGATCAAGGCTGTTTGGGGGATTATGAAGGATTGCCTGGCTCCAACTGCAATTTCACCTTTAACTGCTTGTGTGCATTTTCCTCAGGAAGATATCAGTGTTCGCCCATGTTTGCAATGGCTTTGTCGATTGTTGCGTGCATCAGAGTGAAAATGTTTCCAAAAAATCAATCACAACCTAATACGTGTAATATGTGGTTGGCAACTTGCCGTAACATCAATGACTCTACTGTTCATTGGTAATTAGAGAAAAATAAGTTCGTACCGTCGCCTGGAAAATTACTGCCCCATTGTAACATAAGTGTCCAGTCTTTGTACTAAACCAAATGTGTATGTAGAAGTTGGCACTCAGGCGAAACCAAGGCCACACGTACCAACATAAAAGGTGGCCCCACATTTTACGCCGCCAATTATTGCACATCTGGAAAGGTTCCACCTCACCAACCACTGGACGTTAAACTATAGGGCCCCTCTGCCTTGTTATAAAGTTCCAAACAAATGACCAGGCTCTTTTACGAGTTACCAGCTGCGCGAGAACTGTGGGGTCACCCAACCTGACAACCCGTGGCTCGCAGCCAAACTGTCCGTGCCAACTCGTCCGGATTTGCCTCGGCACGGATGTGTCTCGGGAGAAAATTGAATCAGGAGGGAGCTAACAGAAAAGAAGAGGATTTCATTTGATCCAATCATCACAACTTGCGGCTCAAGTGCAGCGGGATTGTTGGCATTGCCCATCATTGTTGTTGAAAACGAAAGGATTGGCCTTGGCACTTTGAGTGTATTTCTCTATTGTGTGAAAGCGTAACAACTTGGATGGCTGCCCTAGTGAGTACAGATTTGCGTCAAATATAGTTTGCGGAACAATACGAATAATCCGTTGCATAAGGGAACATACTGTGTGCTATATGATCGCTATAATCACATTCAGAACGTATTTAAAGACAAAAACGCATTGCACTCTGGCTATCTAATAAAAAGACAAGACAAATTGTATTTTTACAAAACTGTTTTCTCAAGTCTGACGGATATGTGAACTTTGTTTTCCAGCATGAGAATACTGTGGTAGAATAAAGAGACCCAATGTGACCACGCAATCTTACGTGTAAATGACACAATTTACCGATCTGTTGCGCTTGGTATGAGGATCAGCTGCATGACCGACACCCCCATAATGTATGGATTAAAGCAGGGGGAGCGACAAACCTTCAGGGGGCTGCGAGACGTTGAAAGCCGTATCCCATGAGTCGCTGTTGTTGATTGGCTCAGTCTCGGCGTCTCTGTATCCCAACTCATTAATCGATTTGTGTAGGCGCGTAAATTGGCCTGTTAATTCCCTCATTTTGCCCAGGTCTCTATGGACAAGGAGGATATTTGCTTTTGATGATGTTTGTACCAGAAGCTTTGAAAATACCTTTTTTTTTTCAAATCCACCCGTAAGCTAACTTCTAATTAATCCCATTGGACTCAACCTTGTCGGTGAATCGCTCTCAACCTCCGCCCATATGTGTGTGCGGTTCAATTATTAATTATTGATTTGAAGTATCAATTTGAGTCGGGAGGAATGTCCATCGGATAAGTTATATTAACATAGCATTCATCGAGTAGAACATCAGTTGTCAGTTTCTTTACTCATATCGGCATGTTTTAGATGTTTTTGTTTCTTTCCTCCCTTAGCATGCTACTTTCTTGTTGTTCTGTACCCTTTCTTTTCTTTTGTCGTATATGTGCAATCAATCAAAGCAAAGCAATGGGCATGAAATTTGTTTTCAAATTACGGTACTTTGAAAAAGTAGGTCATCGAAAATCTATAAAAAGTGACTTGAAAGCCATTGAAGTTTGAAGGGCGCTGAGAGCGCGACTTTTAATGCGCGGTCTCGCCCATGTTAGATTACACTGGTGACATCCTTGGTGCTGAAATAACCATCCCTGTTCTCTACTTTAATCTCATCCCGCCGCCAACTCGTGTGTCACCGGGGAGGCGGCGAGACGGGGCGTGAAATTGTACATCCGGGTATCAATTGGCCTGAGCAGTTATTTCACGGGCCAGGGAACAGCCTTGGCAGACCCCCCCCGCCTTTATATCAGCGGCGTTCCACATATTTAAACGGGAAAATGACGGTGAGTCAAAAAAGTCAAACGGTGAGAAAGCGATCAAATCTATCAGCACAATAACTGTGATTTCAAAAGCGCCTCAGATTATTCTTAAACGTTAAACGCGCAAATTTCTACTCCAGTAAAACTCCGTTAGCATTGGAAATAAAAGGAATGTTATTTTGTGCCCGCAAAGGATGCTATTTTGCTTGTACGTCGCCATGTGTCGTATTCACAAGTCCTTTCGTCTCAAGAAAATCCCATGAAAGACGACATGTTGCCAACGCCAATGTTTTACATCTTTTACTTCACAACATAGCTGTCGGAACTTTGGTGAAGATTGGAGACTAAGTCTTTTCTGGTATTTTCCTCTCGGTCTATCGCAATTAGGTATCTCAAGCCAAGACCATTAGTGGTAAAAGAAATGGGGCAGGGGGATTTTCTCAAGCACTTAGTTGGTGGGACTCAGATCCATCCGGGATACCCACATGAACGCCAGAACGACTCTATGATTGCTTCTGGGACTTTGGGTCGGTTGATTAGAGACAGAATTAGCCATTTTCTCGGCAATCACGGTTTTTGAGGAACATTACGACAAGCCACAACTAGCCTGATGTTCTTTAATGATCACTTCTACTGTACGAGTTCTCCCTTTTCCAACCCGTAACTGGACCATTTGCAGAGTTTAGCGAGTAATTTTGTCATTGAGTGGGTGAAATTCGGAACATTTGAATTTTTCCGATGATAGTACATTTCTTTACACATGTAGCAACTATGACGATCGGAAGAAATGTAAACTTTCAACCCTTGTCAATTTCCTGCAAACTCTTTCCTTCGCAGATAATTCGATTCCCATCCTTTCTGCTGTTACGCAAGCTATGGCCGTCGATTTATCACACAAATGTAAATCCTTATAAAACTGAGACACCCATTCATCAATGACAATGTGGGGAATCGAGAGATTGTTTTAACCAAGCATGTAATAACAACGTTATTGAATGGGCAGATCGTGTCCTATCTGTGACACCGCCGGCGTTACATGAGACGATGTGATGTATAGCCCTCCGGTGTAATTGCGAAGATACTGGACATAAAGGCAATGTTTTGAGCAGAGAAGTGCGTCATACATGGCATTCCAAATCCCGGTCGAATTCCGTGAATAGCCGAATCAACGGCCACCTGTGGAAACGGAACGAATCCATCATTCCAGAATGGTTCGTTAGGTCAAGGTCATTGTGGGGGTTTGGGTTATATTTCACAGGTATTAAATCAAACAGGGTTTATGTTTTGGAGGTTTAAACACGGAGGCGAGAAAACTAAAGAAAGCTTGTATTGTACGACTACGAGCGTTTTTCCATACCTTTACTGCGATATGATTTAACGTACAGAATATAGTGATACTTACCAGTAGATTGATTGTTATGCCTTACAAGCAATGATAATCTACACTCTAGTAACGGTTATACATTTGTATCAATACCTCAAAAAGCTTTTATATTGTCACCCTGCTCAATGGGCATCGGTTTGCAAGAGCCTGTTTTCCAACAAATAAGAAGGCATGACATAGAGGGAATTATTTGATAATATTAGACTTGCGCAGAGGAAATGAAACTTTACTTGGTGATATTTAGGTGAGTGTAGAACCAGCTTAACCTTCCAAGACTGTCAACTAGAAGACAACAGTTATGCACCGACTTTGCTGCTAAACTAGAACAGTCCCCACGTTTTCGCTCCTGGCTTCCGCCCACCCGTGGTCAGCAACATGGCAGAAACCTTCGGAACGCGAGCCGCTATGGACAACCCTCTGGCACAAACCGTTACACCAGAAGCGCCATTCCGGCCATCATCAGACTTTTAAATGAACTCTAGAGAACATTGTTACCACATTTTCCTAGCATTGTTTGTCCCGAGGCAATCCCTAAGAGAGTGATTGTGAAATATTTTAAATGGTCTAAGTAAATGTTTTAACTGATATTGATTGTCTAAAAACTTTTAATCGATGCCTGAAAGCTGTGTAAACTACAATGAACTATGTTTTATTTTGCCTCGCAATTCAGCCTCGTAATGGCTGCCATGAGGCTTGTCTGTCAAATGATGATGACAAAATAAACCAGTCTACTACTTTACAAAAACATATTTTATAAAGAAATATGACTGTAATATCTCTAGTGACGTTGTAACATATGAGACCTTCTTGAACAATATCATATCGTTTTATCACGAGAAAAAGTTATTGAATTTTAGCTATAAACGACGGCACTTAACTTTACGATCGGGTATTAGAATAAGTCACGCATTCATCATTTTACGGTGAACTTTATGAAATGGGAACCGTTATTCACGGGTGGGCAATTTGCCACCAGAACGCATAAGTTTCTTTCAGTCTCCTAGGATAAAGACTTTTAAAGGACATCTTAAAGGATATCTTAGATGCTCACCATGATACGCGCGATTTGTGAAAGTAAAGCAAGAGTTGAAGCATGGTGCTTTTTCAAGTAGCTCGTAGCAGTTCGCCCAATGCGGCTTCGCTACGGCTCGAGGTTTTCAGCCAAGCACACCGGGTCACCCCAACTCTTCTCGGTAAATGCAAACTATGAGACCGCCGGTTTCATTGGGCTTAAAGCCCCGGTTCACATGGCCTAACATGGCCTCCCAGCCTTCCCCCAACCATAGTTGGGGGTGGTTCGGGAGCTAGGTCGGCTGTGGTCGGCTGCGCTAGCCGAATGTTTTGACATTTTCTGGTGGTTGGCTGGTGATTGGGTGTAAGTCAGTGGTGGCCAGGGTGTGACTCATAATGTAAAACTGGTCAGACTGCTCCCAACCTACCGCCAACCTTGGTTGACTGGTGGTCGGCCGCGGGAGCCATGCATGTTCAGCTATGTGTAACCGGGCCTTTACGTTCCCAGTACATACTTGTATAGTCCACCCATCGTTTGGAGGCCGCGGCTGTGTTATGAGAAGGACGCCCGCCTGGACAAGTTCACCGCTACCCACCACCGGTATCCCCCTCCACTTGCCATCGGTCACGGCCTTAACACGGCGCTGATTACACCCGGATCGAACCCGACGCCAGAAAATTGAGGGCAGGCACCATTTTCCCAGGATATCGTTTCGCCATTAAAGTCTGATTAGCGAGGTGCAGAGGTCTCTAGTCTTAATGTATTACAACTATGATGTGGTCTGACTTTCCGCGGAGTTTGGCTGGACTCCAGCGTTTAGCCACAGTCTATTGTAAAACCAACAGTGACTCGTATTATAGAGTGATCGAGTTTTGTGTCAAATATTGCTCAGCGTCTCACCAGGCAAATACAATTTGTGTCAGCTAGCATGGCAGAGCTATCCTTCAGCCACTGTAACATCTGAGACTAACGTTGTTTCTTCATCTAACAGTTGACGTTTAGATCATTTAAGATATATATACTATACATTTCTTAATCAGAAAAGAGATCACAAACTTTTGTAATGATACGGATTTCTTATGAAAGTAGATATTGTCATTAAATAAAATCAAGCAAATGCGTTCAACTTTCATTTCGATTATGACGCAAATGTAGCTTTGCCATTAGAAGGTTATAAAAAAAATGCGATGACAACAAAGTTGATGCGTATTAAAGAAAGTTTGGCAGAACGCTACTCGGCGATCTGACGTGCCCGTGAAAAGATAGGTATCAAAGCACTCTTGTGTGGAGAAATATTGCCGACCACGTAGACGCCAATTCAAGGTTATTGGTTCTTTTGAACGCGCGTTGACAATAACGTAAAATAAAACGAAGAGACCGGAGCTAGCTTCAAACATGGCGCGGTCGATGCGGAACGATCTTCGTGGTACTGAGTTGAAGAGGTGAAAAAAACAGACATCAGTGGAAAGACTGAGTGAACCGTACCCTTCGGTACAGGTGTAATTTAGCGGGAAATCGTCTGAGGGAGACGCAAAGCAGTTATTCATCAGTTCAGAGAATTCTTCTCTCTTCCATCGCTGTTCGCATCATGGGGAAAATTGAAAATCGAAGAGGAAACATCGTCGAGTAGAGTGAGGAAAAGATGAGAAGCACCGAGATGGGTTCTTCTAGAGGCGTTAGAAGTCAAGTTCAAACGTAATGGGTCCCAGAAGGCATCTGGTCCATTAGATTGTGGGGGAATATTTATAGCGCCATGCATCCCTAATGGAGCAGAGAGTGGGTTTGTAACATCAGTTGAACGTAATTCCGAACACGCCTTCCGTCAGGCGTCCCGATAACGGATGGACGTTCAACGGTGCACAAGGACTCTAGTCTTCCTGTTTGTGGGTTCAAGTATCAAACACTCTTGATGCATTCGCCACTGGAAAGAAACACATGGACATCATGTGTACGGTTGAAATGAAATAACGGGCTTTACAAAGATTTAGAAGTCATTTGCTCGAAAGATTACAAGGATCTCTTCTCCCGAAAGGAAAAGCGACAGTAGTAAGCCGGGCCCATTTTGAGCAAAGCTTAGTCATCACTAGACTAAGGGCTTTTAGAGCATGACTTAGCGAGTGTTTAGTCGTACATCTCACACATATATAGTGGTTTGAAACTCTTTTCAATTTGTTGGTCTTACAGAAGACGTCTGCTCCTTGACTTGCTTTGTAGCTATCAGAGAATAGATTTCAATTCGTACGCCCTCTATTATTTCATGAAAACGCAGACTGTAGACGTGCATTGCCTATTGGCGTCACGGCCACTCTGTGATCCCAGACTTGTAACAGTCGGAGTTAGTGGAGTTTTATCTAAGGTCGCAATAAGTACGCCCTCTATTACTTCATGACAACATGGTGTGTGTAGATTGCGGTGCCATTTGGCGTGCTGCCCGCCTGCTGGATGTGTCTGGAATCACTGCTGTGTGAAAATTGACGGAGCGGTGCTTACTCCGGGAGCAGGTGGCAAAAATAAAAGGGAGAGTAACTTCCGACAGGCGATCCATTCACGAACCGTGTTTCATTTATATTGCTCGGCATGGCTCGTGTTATTAGCTGCATCAGTCTTCCGTCCTTGAGAAAGTTCTTCCCGGATAGATGTAATCTTGACAACTTTGTTGACAGTGCGTTGTGTGATGAAAATAGCAGCATATTATATGACCATTAAATCATTCATTTCAACACGTCATGGTAGAGACTATACTTTTCAAATAGCAAAACGTATTGGAAATATTGCTTTGAGATGTCAAGAAAACGTTAGAAGAGAAACTGTGGTACGTGTGAGTTTTATACTAACGGACGCATTGTATGTTGGGATCTTCTGCACTGCTATTCAAGCCAGTCCGTACCATTCTCTTCTACGTGACGAGAAAACGTAAACGTTTTATCAGCAGACAACATACAAATTCTCTGCTCCCCACACTCTTAAATGTCACACACACTGGGACAACCTCGCTCTGTTTCCTCTCAAGTTGCATCTATTCAAGCATCTGTCTTCAACATTGAACATGACAACCTCTACAATAGGGCGTCGCCCGTCACTATGGTGACGATGACGTCATGGCAGAGTTAAGAGCACCGAGAGGATGCGTCGGCACTTCTCAGAAGTCAGAGTACGCCTAAGCAGAAACGCACCTGGCAGGATGGTGACCCCACGACGACCCAAACATCGCCATCCTCAAAGCCTTTCTCGTGGAAGAGAAGCTATCTTGGATTTGCCAAGAGTGACCTGGTGACACGTAACGTCTCCTCCAGCAGATATGTGGGGCTTACAGAGGCGCAAACATGACACCACAACGTCCTACTGTAGCTCCAGGCTGCATGATGTAACACCTAGGTCCCATCAGGTGGTACTCGTGACGCATTTCCTCCCTGACATATGTCTACTATCGATCGTTCCAGCCTTTATTTACGTGGATCTGAAACCTTTACAGTGCGTTTTGTACTTTACTTTCCAATATAACGACACGCTGGCTCTACTTGTGATGAATAGTTGACCATCTCTTTCCGCACATACTTGGCGGTGATGCTCCAATGAAATGCTACATTTTGAAGTCAGGTCCTAACACAGAATTCTTCACGCTTTGAGAAATGACTTAATGCCCCTTATCTTCCGCAAGGCTTCACATTCCCCTGCGTATCACAGCGCTATATATTATAATGTTATCTGTGACTTGAAATAACCTCACTGAGATAAACGTGTGATTGAAAGGCGGTGGAGAAAGGGAGATAAGGCAAGAGGGAGAGTGAAATGATTAAGATCCGTAAAGGATTTCTCTTGTGAGGCTTTCTTTGTCTGAATGAGTTATGCATGTGTCGAGATTCTTTAATCCCATTTTAATATTGGTGATAAGGCGTAAGCTGTTCAACTCGGGCGCTCGAATACTTCTGAAAGGACCCCCCCCCCCCCACTCCTCCATCCTTCTCTGTCCACTTGTTACCTGTAATAGCATGTTAGGCCCCACGAGCCCACAGTTTCATGCACTTAGCTCGGAAAAGACGTTACATCTTTATATCCGGGTCCATTTGCAGACTTCCGCCGAGGCTGTGTTGTAAGCTCCAGGGAAGAGGTTACCACGCATGGCTAGATTGGATAGTAAATGTGATTGATTAATCTTGTATATCAGCGGTGCACAGAGCCGGAACAGGGGACCGCGGGACCGGACCGGGACCGCGGGACCGTATCGGGACCGTGGGACCGTACCGGTACCAAACGTACCGCACTGTGAACCGACCCGGGTCCGTGGGACGGTACCGGGACCTTCCCACGGTACACCGACCTGGGACCGTACCGGGACCTACCCTCGGTGCACCGAGCCGGGACCGTACCGAGACCTCCCCTCGGTGCACCGAGCCGGGACCGTATACGTACCGGGACCTACCCTCGGTGCACCGAGCCGGGACTGTACCGAGACCTCCCCTCGGTGCACCGAGCCGGGACCGTACCGAGACCTCCCCTCGGTGCACCGAGCTGGGACCGTACCGGGACCTACCCTCGGTGCACCGAGCCGGGGCCGTACCGGGACCTACCCTCGGTGCACCGAGCCGGGACCGTACCGGGACCTCCCCTCGGTGCACCGAGCCGGGACCGTACCGAGACCTCCCCTCGGTGCACCGAGCCGGGACCGTACCGAGACCTCCCCTCGGTGCACCGAGCTGGGACCGTACCGGGACCTCCCCTCGGTGCACCGAGCCGGGACCGTACCGGGACCTCCCCTCGGTGCACCGAGCCGGGACCGTACCGGGACCTCCCCTCGGTGCACCGAGCCGGGACCGTGCGGGGACCTCCCAGCGGTACACCTGCACTTTTATCCGTATCTCGTAGCCGGTATAACCGCCCTTCGGCGTAACACACCAGCGGCTTCGCAGGCACGCGGTGCGACAGCAGATGGTTATATTACTCTGAACAACCTGTCACACCTAACCTTTGCACATCTGACTGTAAGCGTTTTTTAAAAGCTATCTGGTGGCGATGCTCCTACAATTCTTGGTGGAAACAAGTCACATTCTACGATAGTTCTAGGAGAAAACGAGCCGGGACAGAGGACCGTGGGACTCCCCCCATGGTCGAGTGTATAAAAAAGTTGTATCTATCACAGCGAACCCAAGTGAGCGTCAGTTATGACTCGGCATGCTTTCAATCTCAATCGCCCGGGAAAGAAAATACGAGATGTCAAGAAACCATGACCCCGTAAAGCTACATCATCGCTGTAACAACTTCATAGGCATGACCAGAATTTAGAACAACTCCTTAAAAGTGCATAAAAGTTTATACACAGTCTGCCATGAACCGATGTTTATGACGACTCGATGAGTAGGTTCATGTTGTAGGAAGTCACGGAAGGTAAAGGTGTATGCGTAAACATGGTGTGATACCCTACGATAATTACCTTCGCGAATGAGGTTATGTTTCAGCAGTTCGTTGGTTTTGTTTCAGGGCATGGTCAGGTAACTTGATACGCCAATGTCGTAGATGGCAATTCTTTGTAGTACAAAAATGTATTAAACACAGAGAATATCATAGTCATTGTGACCACTACTGTCACGTCGTTTGAACAAGCGTAGCTTACAGCAAATTCATACGAGACTGACCTTGACGATCTCATCGTTTCTTTCTTTGCAGTAGATTCAAAGGTGCAAAGCTCTCAGACAAATCAAATATTACGAGCTTAAAGATGACATCTAAAGTCTGAACTGGATGCAGACACAAAGGCTGATATACTACAAAACGTTGCAGGAGTACTTGACGGGATTTCCACATGGTAATGCTTACAAAGCAGCAGTACATTCGTGTGAGACAGGCACGTTTAACAAAAGGCCAGTAAAGCCGACTTTGAACCATATTGATTCGATGTTGCCCGATGTCTTTCTCTTTAAACTGTAGCTGAGCTATAATCTTTGTCAACTTCCAGAAAGTTTGGGCCTGCTCGAGACGTATAGGAAATCAATATAACAGACTATGTGTCCTGCAGCTCTAAACGCACCCTTCGTCCGACAACGGATAGAGATGAATACAAACTACTCAGTAGTTTCCTAGGGGGAGTTGTTCAGCCTGGTGTGTAGAGTATAGAAGAGGATGTCGGTCCTCTAGGATTGATTAGCTCGGTTTCCTTGCCATTGATCATCGATGGAAACCGTGACCTTCACTCACAGCTGTCCGCTGACAATAATGCTTGTTCAACTAGAACGTGAGATGTCTGTAAATCACCGACCATAACTGCGCTCCCCTGGGAACGATCTTCAGCCGATACAAGACGCTGGAAACGTGACCATACTTCCGGATCCGGTCAATTTGAGAATATGGATAGAATGAAGAATGCGGGGATGTCCAAACTGGCGCCTTGTCGGACCGTTTGCAGGAAAGAAGAGTATGAACATAATTTGTGTAGATTTCGTGGCACACACTTAGATTTTTCGTTCCCACAAAAGAAGCCAGACCGGGCACCGGTTAATAAATGTGACCCTAGTATTAGGGACGTTTGCTTCTGTACTAACTCGTCTCCTGCTTGAATTTGTAGTATTAGTATACGAGTCATATACCTATCCATTCTGCGTAAAGTCTTTGGAAATTCTTTGTATGTTCATGGTATTAGAATGCCAACACCGTAAAAGGCAATGATTTGCACTGACTATCGTTGTTTGTATGTCCATTCGTTCTCGTTCAACCAATGGACCAACAGTCTAAATCTTTTGACGCTCACTTGCTTTTGCAAAAACAATTTAACCCCCCCCCCCTCCAAATCATTTAAATTGCATAGTTACACAACATTAGGTTACCTAACACATAGTTACATAACAGAGGTCAGGGACATGACCGGCATAAGGAAATACATCGACAGGCCAAAAACGTGAACACAATAAACAGGCACTTCAAAGACAAGCGTCAGTTATCATAATGGTAAAACAATACAACCAATAACGACACTGAAAATATCCGAAACTACCACCAGGAACAATCGACACAATTGTACTAGATCTAAGCCTGTTTTAGGCCATGACAAGTGCGCGTATCGGTAACCTATAGAAATGCTTTGTTCGATACACCGTCCCATTGCCGCGGTCAATATCAAATTCTGCCCAACCGACGTTTAATTCGTTTGAAGCAGAAGAGATGAAATCGAAAAGCGCTTACGCTCTGAAGCTATGAGAGTCTTAATTAAATCTGACGTTGCCTTTGTGTTGATGGTGGTGGGTTGGGCCGGCTGGTAGCTTGCCGCGCGCCTGGAGTGTGTGTGATAAGGCGTGTGTGCAACGGCAGATAAACAACCCAGACAGATAAATGAAAACAACACAACTCTCTCCTTGGAATCTCAAAGGAGCCAGCCATTAGTCGGTGAAAACTTCAGAACCTTGTATCATCCATGGAAGGAATGGAAAGCATACCGGAGGAACATTAGTTTACGCAGCTCTGGAATGCCATTTACCCGGCCCCATTCTAGCACATTCGTGTGCACCTCGCGGATTTTCTTCAAATGTTATCGACACATTTGCATGTTTTACCATTTACAAGAATTAAACTTCTAGCTCTGAAAGAAGCGGACATCGCAAGCATTGTTCGTAGGACTTTTGGATGGAACTCATTGCGCTGTAGATAAGACACCAGGGTATTTCTGGCGATTCTAAAGGCATGAAAGAAGTATTCAGAAGAATCATCAGATGATTCTAAGAAAACAAAGTTAAGGGGCACATGGCATGCGCTCTTCATCAAAAAGTTCCTTGTCGGGCCTGAATGGTCGGGCACATCATGGCGTGATGCCAGGTTGCGCAGCTGCACGGTCATCGATTATGGAATTCACAATGTACCCTTCTCCACATACATCATACACGCCACAATACCCCTGCAGTAAACGCACAATAAACGGAACAAAAAACCCACAGTTACAGCGCCTTAACAGTCCATGAACGGCAGACAATCACTGGACCTGGAAAATTGACCCGTCAGACTAAGACATAGCACTCTCTCAAGGACACTTAATTTGGCAGTCTTGATTTCATTGGCTGGCCTTGAAGTTTAAAATGGCATGACGAGTCGGTTTACACAACCAGAGGCAATAGAAGTTATATTGTGGATCGAAACTGCTTCTCGTTTTGTCTGTCCGACGTATTGAGTTGGCAAGTAACAAAGTCGGAAAGTTGAGCGGCTATACTTGTTTCTTTTCCGACCTTTAGATTGTGTAATTTAGACCTTTTTGATTGCTTTCAGAAAGTGGTGTACTGAATATTTTATTTCGTGAAACTTATCCGACCGTTTCCTTTACTGGTTGAAGCATTCTACATCGTATTTAGCCATAATTTCTTGTTTTATTCAAATGTACTATTTGAGTATTATGCAAGAAGCACATTGATTATATAAAGCCTTCTTCTCAAAACATTTTGTGTTATTTCTAAACTCTACTTTGCTAAACTGGCACGGTTTCGAATTTACTCTTATCGACGTGTCTTAATCGTTTTCGTATTTTCTATCAGTACAGCTTACGGGATCAGACAAGTTTTTGTGCGCTGTGACGTCGTCGTTATCACTCCCCATGCTTGCAGATACCACGGGGAACTGCAATTGTTACAGATAGTTGCCCTTTCCACGTCTTTATCAATTTACAACATACAGGAGTATTCCTGGGAGTCCTTCCGTCAAGTGTAGCTAATGCTGCAAGTAATCAAGATTAAGTAGAAGGTTGGGGAAAGTCTTTGATCAATACCTACATGACAAATGGTCCGGTCAGAGACGATTATGAACAATGCGGGTTGGGCTGTTCTATTAGGACATTTAGGGAGAGACAGAACACGCAACGTTTGGACTCGAAATGGTTGCTCCAGAAAGAACATCATTTGCAAATTAGCAGTTCGTACAAGCAAAGAAAGAGGATAAAAGTATGGACTTTTTGGATCGGTAAACATTCAAGAACGGTACTTCTGTTCGTGCTGTTGTCTTTATTGTCGTCTCCCAGATGGAGGTTGCTGTGCGCGAAGTAATTTTTCTCTAATGGGAGTAATAACCTTCCTTAATTGCCGAACACGTGATTGATCGATTGTTCTGACCGATTCCCAAAACAGTCTGGCGACGATCGATTACCCCAGGTCTTGAGCAGAAGGTGCGTTTTGCTGACGCAGAACATTGCCCCTTGTAAAAGAATCTAAGCTATATTTAGCTACAGCTCCCCCAAATTACTCATTATGTACGTTAGCGTATTAAGCACAATGATTAGATAGGTAGCTAGTCTTCCGTACCAATACACCCGTATTCAGATGTCGATGAATTCTTAATTGGGAACTCGGACAGATGTTTTCAAGCATCACGATCTTTTATACTTAGTACTTTTTTTTTACTTTTATTGACTAGAAAAAGTGGTGTTCTTGAGAATTAGGCATTTTATATTTTGGAGTGAATATCGAACTTATTTGACATGTAACTTTTAAAGGCAATTGTATCGAACCAACGATATTCAAGTGCTTGTAGTAATGAACACGTACGTTTTGGTATCATATCTTTTCATCTATGTAATCCCTCAGTAAGGATATCCAATTTATTTCTTGTCAACACTGGTTAGTGTTATCTGGTATAAATGTCCACTGGGAGTCAGACTCCGCTATTGTTACTACAATCGGAGAAATTTGATCGCAAATCCGTAGCTCGGCATTCGGCCCAACACAACGCCACCAAGGCCAAGAATATCCCCTTATTGATGACGTACTATGATTTAATAGTCATCTCCAGTCTGAGGCTATTAGATATGAATCACTTTGCCGTCGATTCATATCTGAGTCCATAGGAGGCACTTTACAGTATATTCTATGTAGATATGAGCGTAGCCTCAGTATACAGTCTTACTGTGATGTGAAGTTGGACTTCAACATTTTTGACATTTGTTAAAATTTCCCATCACATAGACCACAAAGTTTCATCACATATCGATTTTGAAAGTGTAAACGCGCACAACAAGGAGAATATGCCTGAAGTAATCACAGCCTACTCTCTAGTATATATCTTTCGTGATTCCATCGTAAACTCCCTAATCGTTTCGCTGAACTTGCTTTTTTTTCTCAAAAGTATATTGGTGTTATCCAATAGGATCAAAACGCGCTATTGAGAAAGCATTCATACTAATACACCTGATGTCTTCCGTACGTCTTTTGGTAGACTTTTGTCATCATCATCTTATCATCATCATTAAAGACATTTGAAATCACGGATAAAGCTGACATTTTCTTTTTGTCTAGAGGGCTACTCATAACATTAGTACAGATAAAGACCTGAATGTATCCCTTGATAACGGCATTACATAGAGCGCATCAGCCGATGGAGCCACATTGCCATAACGGGTTAGCTTAGCATTCATATCTTTATCAGGTTCTCGGATTTATTTCAGGTTCGCAACAAAAGTAAAGTCAATTTAACTACTGTCTGCGATCCACAACAGGGAAGCCTTCAATAGATGGGAAAGCAAAGAATGCCGTTATTGACTGTAGGGTCGATAGATGTGGAACTGGCTGGGGAGGGTCGATGTAATTACACAGCTGTTGTGGATCAGTGTTTGCTGATGTTCAGCCATCCAGTTACCCCCCCCCCCCCCCATGAGTAGTAAAATATAGTTGGGATAAGTAGTATGAAAGTGGCGGCGCAGTCACTTGGTGAGCAAGATCTGTGAAATAGAGCTGTTCATGACTTCTCTCCTGAAATCTAAAAAGTCCGTTTGTGAAGACACATACTTTAGCACTTTCTCAGTACTATATGTCTCTCATCCGGATCCATCGTAAGTCGAATCAACATCGGAAAATCGAATTAAAAAATTCAGAGCACCAGTGTTCTGCCTTGTACTGTGAGACTGTTGGTGCCTTCTCTTGTATGACCTCTCGCTTCAAGATTGCCTTATATCTGGTAGGAATGGACTTGATTGTGATGACGCTGATCTGTGATCGATCATTTAACTATCAGCGTGCATGGTTCGTTATATTTCAACAGTTTCAAAACTTTGAACAAAACTTTCTAAGATAAAGTGGCTTTCATCTATTTTGTAAGTCATTTGAATGAAAGAGGACAGAATATTGAATGAAATATGACAGATTAAAAGTGGTTATATGACCAACATAGCAAGGAGAGTAAGTTCCATGTATCAAATAATAGAACAGCTCTCTCCGGGTCCACTTTATTCCTTGTTCCGTTGTTACGCATGGCAGAATGCAATGGCATTTACGAAAGCTAAATGTGCGATGAAAAAACGGAATGGTACTATTCTATCACATCATTATTATCTTTTTTAAAGAGTATGAGGGTCTCGTAATTGAAATAAGATGAAAAGGTAACTAAAACTGTACCTCGTTCCAAAATTTTCATTGCCTACGCTGAATTACGTGAAGCACATACCGAGAAATTAGACCCATTCCCGGCCCTCAGGGAGGAGTTAAGACACGCCATAAGAACACGGGAGTGTGAAATGAGCCCTCCGCACCATCCGGGTGGGGCTTTATTGTTTAATCAAAGGAAGTAGGGCGTGAGGAGGGGTTGATCACGCCAATTTTCCTTCCAATGAAGTGTAAATAATCGGTTTTATTTCTGTGCTTTGGTCCGTCCATCACACATACGCGCTGCTTAGTGAGAAATCACAGCTCGTCAACATGAAGGTCAGGGAGTTTAGTCATGATTAGTAAATCAGTATTCTCTTCCACAAAACTTCCTTTGAACTTTTTCTTTCAATTATAGACGTCTTACGTGTGATCAGTATGTGTGATGAATAAATGATGTGGGTGGTCAGGTGGAAGAAAGTTTCATACTAGCTTTGAAGATCGCAGCAGAGTTATCTGGTGTTGTTGATAAGGCACAACGTACAACCCTAGAGGGTTTGAGTTGATAAATTTGCATCAGGCTGGGTTGCTTCAAAACTATCTGAAGTCTTTGTTAGAATACAGAAAGTTCTAATCCTACTTGCACGCTTGCTTGTCAATAGCCGCATGTTACTGCTTTCTCCTGTTCGTCAGTTCCAGGACGTGTCTTAAGTCATTGTCCTCGACTACGTATTTTCCCTGTAATTCAGTTTTACAGGTCCTGAATATCCAATAAGGGGTTTGGTGTGACTTTTCTGTTCAAAGGGAAGGTGTTTTATTTTCGAAAAAACTTAGTGTGTACCAGAGACAGTATATTCCGTATGAAGAATAGTTCTATGCCACGCATAGCTTAGCCTTTGCAAGACAAAAATGTGTTGTTGCTCTTATCGTGTTGAAACATTCCTGCCGCTTACGACCTCCACCTTGATAAACCATCACAAACTCTGCATCCCAATGAGTTCTGCTTTCCATTTAGAAGTTATCTTCTTGCTTTCTGTAAGTCTAACTAGACGACGTGTGGGGGGCCCATAATGTTACCTTGGGGAACCCCTCTCTGGAGCAATGTGAATGTCAGTATGCTTATACCAGTGCCATATTCCCTGCCAAATGATAACCAATAAGACAAGGAAACCCACCATGGACCAATCCCCTCTGTGAAGTGACAAATTAGCTTGTCGCTTCGCATAATTGGAGACCTCTCGAATACAATCACCCACCATTCCTCGTACTCCTAGGAGACACTTTCCCATCGCTGCGTGTGATCACGGGGACAGGTGTGTCCCAGCTCACGGCGGGAAGCTTCCCGCCCATTGCGCATCTTATTACATCTTCCATCACTCAGGGTTCGGTAACTTGTCTCTCCTGTGGTCATGGAAGTACAATTAAAACTTTGTCAGTGTTGGTGTTTTATTTGCTCAAGTTGAGCGGTCTTTTAATTCAATATACACTTACGGCATACTACATATTACAGATGTCATTGTTCACGACTTGCACACCTCGTTGGTCGTATCTTGCAATTGTAAGAATGTTTCAGATAGCATTCCTTTTATCCAATCATGAAGGGATTATTTCCGTATACTGTGCGATTTGTAACAACAAACCTATCAAAAGGAATCTAAATTGCCTCTTCCTGCTGGCTCGCAACTGTTGTCGATAGTACATGGCAGTGGCGCCTGAAATCCCTCCTCAAAACCTTGCTTCCTCTGAAGCTGCGCTCCGCCTGTCATTCCTCGCCCGAGATGTCGCACCACTGGTGACATATCTACGGTGCATCTGGGCCGGCAGAGGACATTGGTAAGTTTTATGAGCAATCTCAGCAGCCGCGTTTATCACATCAGCGACACCCGGGTCCACGCCTGGCAGTGATGGAACGCCACCAGTCACAGAAGCCATGGGAGATTCGATACGCCCGGGATTGATCATATTAAATTATAGATCACAGGCCAGCGGAAAGATCGCCTGGAAATTACGGAGGAAAGAATCATAGGACGTGTGACATTTGAAAAATGTGGCTAGATAATGTTTTGATGATACCATACATCAAGACCGCCGTTTCGCGATGTGGCTCTAAGCTCTTGTCCTAATGGGGTTTGGAACATATAGTGGTGTATCTGGAATCACCCGGTGGTGTGGTATGTCTCCAGTTCTGTAATGCCCGGAGCGATGGCCGTGGTATATCATACTTATGCTGGAGTCTACGACTTTCAGAACGTACTTTAAAGACGTCATCTAGTGTAAAGTACACATACACGTACAAAGCAAACATTGTGTTGTCAGTTACACCGTGACAGTATAGAAGCTAAAATGGAGGAACATCATCACTATTGAAGAGAGGTGGTAGAGGCACGTCCATTGTCAAATGGCATTTACAGATTGAGGAGAGAACAGTGAAATATAGACAGTCTGACACTAATAGCACAACGTTAAGATAGTAGCTGCCATGTACTCAGACCGTATCATAAGTCATGGTCGACTCGTTCCAGTCTGTAAGAAAGGAAAACTTATCGGTTATCATCATGAAGCACTATAGCAGTCTGACTAACAGAGTCAACCCAAACAGGTAACGGGAAAATGCATGGCTTCACTGACCATGATATATGGCAGTGCGCTCAACCCTTTCTTTCTCCCGACCGTTAAACTTGACATCTTGACATAAAGTGGAGTGCACGCGGCGTGGAATTTTTAATTGGGTCTCTGGCGAAAACACATTTGGAGATGCTGTAACCGCGCCAGGACGTCTTGATGAATGGTAGCCTTCTCATTCCGTTATTCGGTACGTTGCGAGAGTGTAAGCCAATTTCACACATAGTTGCCCTCTTAAGATAAATCATTGAATGTAGTACCCGCTATAAGATGACCTTGAACAAGAACATGTGTAGTCCAGAGTATGTAAAAGTTTGTACCGAAGCAGACGCTTGCGGTTGTTCTTCAGTGGGGATAAAGAATTCCAGACAAGACCTGGACCCGGAGTCACAATGTCTTTCCAAAGCTATAAAGTTTGCTTAGTTCTAAGTTATCTTTTGTACAATTGTACTAGTTCAGACAAGAAAGACAGTTTAATGTGTTTCGCTGCGAATGGTATTACGTACCTACTATTTCCTAATGTTGGAGTTCCATGATACGTTCAATAAGGCTTCCTTCCTCCCCCACAGATTACACAGAACTCTGTAGCAAGTTTGGAGCAACAGGTCGATTTTTTTCAGACGTCCTTCATCTTTCAACTTGGAATTCTCTAATAGTTTTCTCCTCTGGCGTGACGACGGTTGAAAAGGTTTAACTGTCATATCTCCGCGTGGCGACAGTTTGGCGTGATTGTGATTTGTATCATCTCGCTGACGCTATGCTGATTCCGGTGGTCTCGGTGCGGTAACCAGACAGTAACGCGAGCTACAGTACCCCACAAGGAATACACTCAAATGTCAGAACCTACATAAGATAGATTCATTACCTGCGGTGTGTTACTCGGAAGGGACACATACAAGGGTACAGATATTCTGAACGTAGTCATTTATTACGACTCTGATCAGTCTGATGGATTGTTCACAACTTTGTTGGCAGCTCTCCAACTTGAAATTTGATTCCATGTCCCAGCTAACGCACCCCTAACGGGCTATTATGTATACTTTTGCCGATTTTGCAGTCATTCAAAAGCTGAGTGCAGTAATCATGATGTAACAGAAATTGCATTAATCCACGAGGAATACATTTAGATGTCAGAAGATAAATCATACAGAGTCGATTATCTGTGGCGCGTTGCTAGTCTACTCGGAAGGGACAAAGACAAGGTTATAGACCGGAAGTCTGAGGTTGTAGTTATTCAAAGTCTAGCCACAGTCTGCTGGATATTTTGATTGTACCCAACTTTACTGGCAGGCGTACAAGGCAGACTTTGATGTAACTGGCAAAGTACTCTCAATGGTTGGCTATACTTACTTACGTAGACTACAACTGAAACTCAGCCGTCGTTCGACCAGGTTAACATGACCATGATGTCTTTCTTCATAGTGGCACAAGCATAGTCATTGGTTGTTAGTGTTAAATGTTGGTGTATCTTTTATTTTGTCCTAGTATCATAGTTAACGATGGCGACTTGTACTGTTGTTGTCTTGCTTCATAGTGATACAATCATATCCAATGAAGTTCTTGGTCCTCAACGAGAAACTTACCACTGAATATGATTAAGGACCAAAAAGTAAACTTAGTTTTAGTACTTCATTCCATAAGGCCATGGGACCTTTACTTTACCGCATTTCCAATGAGATTTCAATGGCACAGACGGCCATCTACTTTTTTTACGTAATGGATTCTGACAATGTAGAGTCAATTTAGCACTTACCAGAGCCTAAATCCATTATTTCTATTAGTGGGATGAAAACCCAGGGAGAGAGACATTTGACCCCGTGACACTGCATATGTCATCCTCTCTTTGATTCACACAACCATTCCTCTTATCCCTCTGTAACAGAACTCCCCTACGCCTCTCTCTCCACTAGCTCAAGTCTCTGACGACCAAACAGAATTGATGGCCAACCCCGAGAGATATGAACCCAACATAAGTACCTAAAAGCTATTCTCCAAGCAGAGGCTTCGATCGAGAGGGGTAGTTTTGTCCGGGATTTTAACGTTCCTCTCCTCTCTCTCGTGAGAGGAGAGGAACGTTAAAATCCCGGACAAAACTACCCCTCTCGATCGAAGCCTCTGCTTGGAGAATACCTAAAAGCGCTCCCATCTCCGCTGATGATGTGTTATTGGGGTCACAGGGTAGAAAACACTGTCATTGTTCAAACCTCTCTCCGGTTGTTCTGGCCCAGTGGTTTTTAATGGACTACAATGGTAGGACACAATTTACAATCATATGGTCTCACGGCTCTTTCTTAAGTACATCACGCAGAAGACACATTTAAAGGCGCTTTTATAAGAACTGTGTACTCTAGTGAACCCTGAAGACGCCGCCAAGCTGTTTACTTTCCTCAATGCACTTGCGTTATTGACATGACGTCTAGAAGACGTTTGCAGTGCCCTAACTCGTCTTAATGTGCCGGTGATTGTTTCCAACTTCGTGCTTCGTTGCCTATGGAATGGCAAGTAGGGCCAATAGCAATCAGCGATAAGTGAATTTAGACCCGGGAAAACAAAAGGATATGATTACGTTACATCACGTCAGGTTTTGATAGCTTACTGACCAGACTCTTTATGTTCTACTAAACTCTGTCGCGACAAAACGATTGATGCAAGTACTCACACTGTCTGCGATAAGTATAGTTTGTGGGTTGTATGCAATAACAAGTCATATATATATAGGGTCAATGTTTGAAAGGGAATTTGAAGTACTATCTGCATGCAAGGCATGCTCATGTATGTGCATCTGATCTTTTTAAAAAAGAACACAAAGCATGACCAAGCTTTTAACTTAAAATGTTTATATTACGGTACAAACGTTGCAGAACATTCATAATCATGTAGAATTCAATTGGTGAAAATAAACAAATCAGAGTCGTATCTAAAGCGATTAAAAAATAAGATATATAGCCGGCTGTCCGAACTTTATATGTTCTACTAAACTCTGTCGCGACAAAACGATTGATGCAAGTACGCACACTGTCTGCGATAAGTATAGTTTGTGGGTTGTATGCAATAACAAGTCATATGTATAGGGTCAATGTTTTCAAGGGAATTTGAAGTGGCTATATGCATGTGAATGTACATGTATGTACATCTGATGTTTAAAGCTTTTATCAAAGAACCCAGAACAGGATTTGGCTTTTAACTTAAAATGTTTATGTCACGTGCACGGTATAAAATTTGTGAAACATTCGCGATCATGTAGAGTGCCATTGGTGAAAATATATACATTCAGAGTCTTATCTGCAACGATTGAAAAAATGAGATCGTGGTCATAAACTAGTGTTCAAGGCCATGTGGAAATGAAATGAATTCACGTCACGTAACCTTGCACGGGTTTGTGTGATTACCTCTCTGTCAACTTAGAAATCAATACAACATTTCCTGTGAAGCGTCAGCCAATAATAGGATCTCTTTCATGACAAGCCTGAGTGTTGTAAACATAATGATCATGGCAGGGCACACGCGCACTTTTTATCCAGTTATAGCTGTAATTTCCTTCAGACTGTTGGACTAGTCAGTGGCAGTGCTTTGTCGTTAACGTGTTGGTTTGATGCGCATGAACCGCAATAAATTCGCCTCTTTCTGTATCAGCTAAACTTGAAACCATCCTACATTCATTAACTCGTCCTTCAGTTTGTTTGTTCATTTATTAAGGATTAGACCATGTTGATTTGATTATATGGATGGCATCTGCGCGCGCATCAAATCAACATGGCCTCGCCATTAGTAATACATTAGTAATACTAATCATACTGGAGTCCTTATACAAAAGTAGTGTAACGTTTCATGTGTCACAGTGAGAACGCATACTGTTTGATTGACGTACCCTTCTACAGATTTGTCACGCTAAATTTGACAACGTAGACCGCTTGACGAATCACATGGCTCCCTACAGACACGCTGTAATCCGCCCTGTCCACACGCTGCTGTGTTATCGCTATTCGGGGGCCAAATGCCACCATTACAGCACATTATGGGAAGATTAACCTTGATTGAATCCGGGGTGACCGGCGCCAACTGAGCAGAGATATTCGTCTATCTGTCGGGCGTATGCAGGTGAAATGCTTGAGTCCTTGCTCAACGATAACATGTCCGTGCACAGTTAGGGAATCACTCGTCTTCGGTTTCTATAGTCGTTACCTTATTATGGAGAGGGGTTGGGGCGAGTGTAAACGACATCATCAATATAACTGTAGATGAAACGTGCATGTGTTACATTGTTGTTGTCCACCTTGTCGTAAATAGTGACACAAAGGACAGCAAGTTTCCTTGCTATTTCAGTAGCAGGGTAACGTTGGGTAACCTAAATTCGGGATTTTTCCGATAATGGTTGACTGAAATCAATCTAGCAGAACAATAAACCATCCTTTTTTTCTATAATTCTGTCAGTATTATGTACTATCTTTGCACTAATCATATATATGGTAGATTTTGTCTCTAGTCGTGCTGACACCATAATATTTCAACTTGAAACTACCGTCCGCCGCACGCACAATGACAGTGTTGTCGGACAGGGGGGGCACATTAATTCGGGAGAGAAGATTCGTCTTGAATATCTTACCGCTAATCACATTTTATACAGCAGCTATTCGTTCCATCCTTGGCTTGAGGAGAGTGCTATGGATATAGACGTGTCCAAGTAAAAAAAAATACACGAAAAAACGGCCGTACCGCACACATCAGGCCAGTTCGGGAACAACCCGTGTGTTGAGTCGGTAGAACTTCACTCAAAGTCGGCCCATCGTCATCATCGGGCAACGTGTAACGTTACATTATTCATGGTAAGTTAGCTGGATGCCGTAGCAATGGTAATACTACTATGTCCATGTGTTCCTTGTTGTGTTAGGAGCAAACTTTGAGGAAAATATCTTCCTCAGTCCACTATCACACGCAGCATTTAGACAAAAAAGTGTTCCTCACAAACCTTTGCCGTCTGCTTGACAACAGGATTCTGGTTAACAATATGGCGGCGGGAAAATACACGTGCCGTAGGTTGTAGCAACAGAGAGGAGTTTTGATGATTGATCACACTTAGAGTCCAGTTGTAGGTTAGCAAAAGAGATTCTAATTAGTTGTCTTGTAAATAATTGTGTTTAGCAGGCAGGAGATGTGACATTTGTCTTATAAACCAGCGAACAACCGTGCAGTGTGAGTCTCCCACGAAGCCCCCAGACTCTGTCAATAAGGGACGGAGAGGTTTTGACGTCGCCAACTTCTAATGCATGGTTATCGAAGCTTTTCAGACAGTGTTCTGAATGCGTTAGTCTGTCAAGTTTGCATTTCTAGCGGTATTACTGATGTTGCATCTAGCACATATCCCTAAATACCCCGTTTTCGAAAAATCCCGACTTTAAGTACCCCACGAATTTAGGTTACCCAACGTTACATCTTTTTATAGGGAGGGTTTGCCAGCACTTCCCCTTTAACGTGCTCAAGGCACCTCCTCAAACACGGGACCTCCTTTTACGTTCATTTCGAAAGATGGATACAGCTAGCTCCAAGTGTGATGCCCTTCCCAGGATTGAACCACGGTCTCCCAGTTAGCAACTACATTGGAACCAGGAGGTCAATTGTGAAGCTGCTACCAGTTGAGCTACAAGGGTATCCCTGCATATATTATATGAGCATGTAATAATGAATGCCCGATGTACTTTTGGGTTAAACAATCACTAATCTGTTAAAATAGGGAGTTCAAATTCATATCTATATAGGGCTGATGATTGGGTAATTGAGGTAATGGCAATATGTTCCGTTGTAGATGACATACGGAAATATGTTGTAGAATACAGCAGCTCTGAGGGCAACATTACAAATGAACTTATGAAATATCTATGCATACCTAATCATATCGATGACGGGGCATTCAATTAGACAATAGACTGTTATAACAGACTGTTAAACCTCATGTCTCTAGCTATAATTGTATGGGCTGGTTTAATGTCTTTACCCATGATTAGCTTAATTAAGGGATGTTGTAGATGGATCAGTGATGTAGATAGAAGGCATTAGTGATGTCTATCAGTGTAATTGAATTTGTAGGCGCCTTGGAGAGGTTACGCAAACTGTAATTGGGTTCAGTTGGGAAACCTGTTACAGGCAAGGCCGAGCATAGGTCATGTATTGAGCGCCGGTGGTTGCTCGTATCTGTTGAAAAATATTTCACACTTTGCATATTTCTAAACCATTCATTAGCATGACGGTGTAATACATGGGTCCTAACCAAATAATATCACCAATAAGAACATACATTTAGTCATACTATTTCTTTACAATATTGTTATTTCAGAGAACAAAGAAATGTACCTGACCCTTGCAACATTGTTGCTGCCATCTACCGGATAATCATCATACTGCAGGCCGTGGCCCACCTGATACTTTCAACTCTATAGCAAACCATAACGTTGGAGATGAATGGTTCGCAAAGACAACTCGTGTACCTAGCTTGTGAATTTACAACAGGCCCAACCTGAGATCACACAATGTGGGCAAAGATACACAAATAACCTCCAGTGGTTTACAGCTCTTGTAACATTGATCGTGTCCATACCATGCTTTCTAACTATTGTGTGGACCGACAAGCAATCTAGAGCAGCGCTAAGTGTTGGTTGGTGCAGCGCCACGTACTCCATCTTCTCTTGTTCTGTAGACAGTTCTATGGAGTTTATCTAAAACTGCTGCCCTCGCGATGTGACCCTTACCAGGTGTAGCCATTCGTTCATAGCAACTACTAAGTGCAATGTCGACAACTGGTAGCTAGCGGTGGAGGGCGTAGCACAAAAGGCGTAGCACAACTGTGGTAGAAAAACAATACGCTTTTTTTCAGTATGCCATCTCCTTTTTCTCTCCATGAAGGTAATATTGTTAATCAACTGAATTGATCAAAGAACTTGAATTGCAAGAGAGAGAAAAGTTTTGTGTGCAGATTGTGCACAGCTACAAGAAGTCTTAGAAGTTTAGCCCAAGTAGTAGACTAAGACTTAGGTCAAAATTGCATATTGATTATATCTAGTGACCTACATACGAAGGAAATGTTATATTGATCAACTGACAGAACTCCTTCCACGGTTTATCCAAGCCTAGGCCGTCCAATATCTAATGCAGTGTATATTCGGATACCTTGTAGGGTTAAAGTAGTTGATTGGAAATATCTGAAAACTTGTACGATGCGTTAAAAACGGCGGCGTCTCACCAAATAGCAATAATACATCCAGGTTTGTAGGTCAGAACAAGTCCAGTGGCTAAACTTGGGCCGATGACAGAATAGACTTCAACTATACAGAGATATATTAGATACTAATGCAATGTACATATTTAGTGCCACGATGACAATGCGCACTTTTTTCGCTGTATATGCTTAATATCCCGTGAGTTTTAATTACGTCGACACTACATTTTCAAGCTTTCACATACGTATACAATTTGACTTTGAAATATCCCAGATGATGAAATTTTCCCCATTTAGTCCCTTAACGCTAACGATAGCTTCAGTAATTTGTGGGAAAGTCGATAGGGGTCAGTGCGGAGACCTGATTCCAATAATAAAGTCTTCGGATTACAAGATGATATTAACGGATACCAGAGCCTTCTTAACGACCTACGGACTCCATTTAATTCCGGGACACAATTGAATTTTCCTAATTGAACACGCGTTGTTATTTGGTTAAGGTTTTGTTATTGTGGAATTCAGGTAGATATAGAACATTCCCCGAAGAGACAAATCCACTTAGTGTTTCATGATTAAAATGGACACAACAGGGCCAAAGTCATTGATTTAATCTATTGATATTATTTCTCGTCACAGCCGCGGCCTAGATATCAAAAGTTCAACTTTGAGAGTTGTCGGAAGTTATAGCAAGTTGAATGATATTTGCATTTGAGGTCTCCGTAGCTTATTATCTCGATATTGCTACTTGATCATTCCTGTCATCTTATTTATTTCTTCAGTGATTGAAGCCAGAAGGTAGTATAGACATCAATGTCTGAAAGACTTATTGCAAACTGTTGCCAAAACGAATGCATACAATGATGTTGACAGGCTCTTACAGTTCCCCCTCCTCTAGCAGTGCTGAATCCCACTCGGCAAATGCTCGGTAAACCCCCAATACCCAGAATCTCGCTTCAAAAGAGCTGGGCTGATCCCGGGAGGGTTTACCGAGCATTTGCCGAGCGGGATTCAGCACTGCCAGAGGAGGGTGGCACAGTTAAAACAGGAAAAACACCTAATTTCCTTCAATTTTTCCAAAGTAGAAATATAGTGAAGCGTGTTGTACTGCTGGTACCATATTGACGCCCTCCATAACAGTATACTGAAAACGTTCAGCGGTAAAATGTGTTGCTTCGCGATGTCAACCCGTGAGATTGGTACCGAAGGTTCTAAAATACATTTATAGAGACGAAACGACCTGGCGACCTTGAAGGCCATCCCTTGTCAATACGATTCAGGGGAAACGAGTGTTTGACCGATCTACCTTGGCGCCTGCACTGATGCTACCCCTGTGACTGAAAACGATCGACAGTGGGGCGGTATCTACCGCCACCTGGCGGCTTGAGGGCATGTTAGATATTGACATAAAACGCACATCAATGGACATGTATCACATCCTTTGTCCGTCCGTTCAGACCCTTAGTGGCACATAAGGCAGCATGTTTCCTTGCTGTGTCAGTAGGGGTTGGGGTGTTGCTAGCCCTTACCATTTAACGTGATTGAGCCCCCTCCTCGAACACGTGACCATTTTACGTGACCACTAAAGACGGTGCAGCCTCAACCGAGATGGCCTGATCCCGGGATCTGAATCGGGGTCTCCAAGTTACCAAATGCGACTAGTGAAAACAGGAGCTCAACTGTGAAGCTGCTACCAGTTGAGCCGCAGGGACATCCCTATATATTACATCAACATAACATTTAAGACAATCCGTATTCAATCATGTTCTCCGTCTGTTGCTGCAGTTCCCCCTGGCGAACCGGAGATTGTGACCTTCGATGACATCATGGGGGCGGAGGACACGGACAGTCGTCCCTCTGTCCTACCGCCGGTGGCGTCTAAAGCGCCACCTGGCGGAATTGCTGCTGCTACAAAACTGCCCGATGTTCGCCCCACAGAGACGCTCGGTCAGGATGTAAAGAAAGCAAGGGGAGGCAGAGCAAGAGGAAAGGTAAAGTGCAATATTCTGTATAGCTAATGAAAACTATGGTGAAACGTTCATTGAGAACAAAGTTGAACTGACACTGGATCACTTTTAGAATGTTGCTGTTTTGCACAAATTTAGAAAATATAGGCAATAAATGTGTCTAACGTATGATACTAAAGACTCAATTTTCGTACTCTCAAGCGTTAGTATATGCAACCCATATGAACGTTGAAGATCGCGACTATCAGAATTGCTCAACCATTTTGAATACTCTAAGAGCACACGTGTGCGTTTCTACCTCATCCTGAGACTGATGTAAACCGGCTGTTCCAGGGTCGTGACACGCCCCGCCGGAACGGTGCCCAGGACGTCCCCACCTCCGACCTGGAGGACTTCCTGGGAATGAGACTGCCTCACAACACCACCGACGTCTCCTGTGAACTGCACGATGATTGCTTCGAAGGTACTCGTACGTGTTTTAGGTTTAAAAGAGCTCCATGACAGTACATGTACACGACACTTCACTAATATTTCTGGTGATCAAACTTCTTAGATATATGCTGTTTTTGGATGAGAAAAATCACAAAAAGAGATTATATATGATACTAACGTATATATGTTTTCGGTGATTTATGCTTTAATGTAAACTTACAATACGAGCGATCGCTGTTTTTGTTTACACCCGGGGTATTCGACGAATGGTACCTACCTCAGCAGATTAGATTACTGATTAATGTTCAAATCATCGGATCAAAGTGCTAATTAACATGTAAATTGATGTTTTGTCTACCACCTGCGTTTTGCCTGCCACTGCGTGACATCATCGCCTGCTGCCGACGGAAAATATTATTAATTGTATATTTAGTCCCATCTGAACTTCATTGCTCGTTACTACAGTGTTTGAATATTACTCCGGTAGGTGAGTGCTGCAATGCGAACAAGGGGAAGTGTGTGGCGTACAAACAGGAGCAGGGCCAGCGCTGTAAGGACTCCTGCATGTGTCGGAAGGGTGAGGATATTCAGTACTTCTTTGAGTTGCCAGATATCAATTTGTATGTAGAATCGATTACCGCTGTCATCGGTGTAGTCTATGGAACTTGGGGAAAACAATATAACACGTGCCTGAGTTGGGAAGTAGAATATAGAGCAAGTCATTGACCCGTGATCAGGGAAGATGGGCGTTTTTCATAAGAACATCCGTTTCAGCACCAAGGACAGAACCACCCTATGAGCCGGCCAATCGAATAATAACCAATTTTGGGGCGAACAACAACTGGTCATTACCTAAACGTAGCTGGCAAAAGCCATGCAGAAGTCACTATGATGTCACCTTATCCCTAATGTTGGCTAAGAATAACAATTTTCGTGTTTTATTTTTCTACTACAGGCCTCCGCTGCTTTGTGCGAAAAGCCAAGAAGATGGTTAAGACAGGAAAGATCCGAGGCCAGTGCATGAATCCAGAGGATCCTGACCTACCCAAGGGAGGGGCATTCCTCCCTGATATCTAACCAATAAAGAAGAAAAATGAAAGCAAATAAGGCAGGGGATAACGTTACACCACATATTTCAGTAGGCACATAGCAAGAAATAAAGTATTACTGTAACAACAAATTGATATCTGAAAGAACGAACATGTAAGCACATAATGCAGAAAGCTTATGGCCAAAGAATGCTCATCTTAGCATGAGTTATGAGAAACATAGAACTGAGTCCAGCAAGGTGTCAAAGGACAGAGTCTCGAACATTTTCAACTCACCAGGAAGGTAGTAAGACAAGGAGACGTCTGTTTGAATCATGCAGATACAAAAGCCGTGTTCATGAAATTAAAAAAATTGTGAAAATTCAAGCCGCATTTCCCTTAAAAAGCTGGAATGCAGAAGCCCACAACTATGGTTCCAGTCTTCTACCAACGTGTCGAGCAGATACTACACAGAGGAGCGCAATCTACAAGGAGACAACAAGTGTTCGACAGATCCTAACAATGGCAAAAAGCAGCGGCCACACTCTCTACCCCAAAAGTAATGAGTCACCGATTCCAATTGAAAATGCCCCAAAATTCATTGAAAGGAAAAAAATGTTCCAAACACTGACTTTGTTGCTTCTGCGTGATTCAAACAGACCTGCAACTGACACCATCTATACATAACATGAGGAATGGGAAAGGAAATACTGTGAAAGCTTACGAACTGAAAGTATGCTGGAGAAGCACATGTACTACTAAGCCTTGCAGAAAGACATGGAAGTGGTAATACAGAACGTACTAGAGTTCAGTGCTCCTCATCCACAGACGTAGCCTGGGTCACCAGGCACAGTTCCGGCCTTCACAGGCCCAGCCCAGGTCTATGCCTGGTGTACTAGGCTACACCCCACAGAAAAGTCATACCAACCGTTGTTCTACCGTTGACTCCAAACACACAGAAATAAGGCATTTTTGCCTACAGTTTATCAGAAAGGATTAACACTAAATGTAGATGTTATACTCTGGTATAGAAAATTTGGAATAGAACCTTGTCTGTACATAACAGCTGGACAGATGAATCTGGCACTATTTCTCAGATTGTATTGAGTCTTTGACCTAGACTTCACTAGTCAAGGAAACAAGAAAAATCAGTAATTAAACACTAATTAAGGAACCTATGTAGGAATTAGTAACTGGTAAGCTTGCATGGTAGAATAAAAGTCATAGTGCCGTTTGTGATTCCTGTAATTGTAAATACACCAGCCAGAAAGTAGTTTCACTTCCAGCAGGCCTAGGCTAGGCTGTTGCTGTCTATGTCAAAAGAACTTCACTAATGTCTTATCATCGATGATGTGCATGAAAATC